>NC_141415.1:5389951-5956656 GCF_034619465.1 Leptosomus discolor
TCCTCCTGCCTCCCCGCTGGCTGCACCGCAGCCTCCCTGGCACCAATGCACCGTGCCTCAGTTTCCCCATGTCATTCAGGGACCCCCCCCAAAAACCCACACGGGACAGGTTTCCCTGGCACCACTGGTGCCACAAGTCAAACCACCTCCCCTGTCCGAACCCGGGGGAGCGGCCAGCCCGAGCACGGGCGGCCGAAGGAGTTTCTTAATCTCGGGGAACAGATAACGCTTCCACCTCGCCTTCACCCGGCCCGGGGAGGAGCGAACAAACAAACCTTTGCATGGGCAAAGCTCCAAGACGCGAAAACCACCATGGGGGTGGAGGTAGGGGACGACTCCAACGTCACACCGGCTGTACCGTGCCAGCCTGGCCCCCCGCCAGCGCCCAGCCGGGAAACGACTCTCCCCACCCCGCCGGAAGGTCGGGAATACCAGCTGGGCTCCGGAGCATCCATCCCGCCAGGCCCATACCTCCGGTGGCCATGGACGTGTCAGGGCGAGGCCAGGCATCGAGCCTGCAAAACACCACGGGGACACCCCCCCAACCCAACCCCCCTGCACCCCACGGCGAGGATGAGGGGGGCAGGAAGCGTCCCTTTCCTGTCCCCACCCCGGGGCAGCACCTGCGAGGATCCACCCCGTGAGCAAAGGGCAAGGGCAGCCTCCACCGGGCTGAGGGCAGGGAGCGGGTGCACCCCTGCAGGGCTGCAGCCCACCCCAGCACCCCCCCTGCCCCAGTTGGGAGCTCGGCTACTGGGAGAAAGCGAAAGGCTGGGATGGGGGGGGAGCTGGGGGGGGGGAGCACGCTGGCACCGGTCTCACCGCACCCACCCGGCACAGCTCCGACACCCCGGCTTGGGGACAACGGACACCCCCATGGACGGAGCAAACCCCGCGGCTCTTCCCAGCCGGCTGCCACGCTCCTGCCCGCACCGGTGCCCCCCATCCCAGGCAGGAATGAGGGGCTCGCGTCTCCCCCAGCACCGACACCGGTATTTACCTCCTGCCGCTTCCACGAGAGGCAGGAGCCTCCCTGGACCTGCCCGTGGCGAGGGAGCCAGGCCCTGGTTAGGCAGGAGCTGCCTGCACTCGCCCTGGCCCCCCCCTCCTGCCCGCACGACGCAGGCAGCGCTGCCTGCACAGCCTGCTGCCCACACACAAGGCCCCGTGGGGAAGCAGGGACAACGCTTGGCACATCACAGCCCCTCCTTACTCACGAGGGTCCCCTGATCCGTCTGTCGTCCCGTCCGTCCCCCCCCCCCAACAGGGACAGGCAGCAGAGGGCTCCCAGGGGAAGAGGGGGGTGGGGGTGCAAAACCCCCTGGGGGTTTTGTGCTCCGAAGCTTTTCCCCCCACAAAGCCGCCTCGCCTCGCCAGCATCACGCTCAGACACGCACAGGCCACGTGGCCAACGTTGGGGGATCGCAAACCCCTGCAGGGGGGCAGAGCACCCCCCCTCCAAAACCCCCACCTCCCCCCAAGACAAAGCGACAGCCACTGCCAGCATCCCGGGAAGGCGATGAGCTGGTTTTTGCCCCAAGTGCCAGCCAGGACCCTGACCTCGATGCCCGCCTTGCCAGCTGCTCCGATGCCACCAGAGCCAGGGAAACCCAGCCGTGGATGGGAGCCAGCGTGTCCCCGTGGGGAGGAGGGGTCCCCAGGGAGGCTCCTGCACCCCCACAGGGAATGGCTTCACTCCCTCCTGGCCACGGGAGCAACAACAAGACGTCCCACGGCGGGGCGAGCGGCCGAAATGCATCTCTGGAATGCGGAGCAGCAGATGCCTCCGTTCAGCAGCTGCCACCAGTCCCTTCACCACGGGCACGGTGGGAAAAAAAAAAAAAAAAAAGGGAGCCCTCCGGTCTCCAAAGGGCCCCCCACAACAGCCGGGAGTTCCACGAGAGGGTGAGCCAGCAAAAACCTGTGGCCCCAAGCGAGAAAAACCCAACCCGACCCAACCCCTGCGCCTTCTCCCCAGCGCGCACATGCAACTCGCACCTCCGGCCAGGAGAGAGGGGAGTTGGGGTGCAGGGTGATGGGGGGGGGGGGTTGTCCCTGGCTGAGTAGCAGCGGGGACAGCAGGGGAGATGGCGAGTGACCGCGGTGGGATCGCACGGGGACTGCACCGGCTGAAAAGAGGCTTTTGTTGGGGCTTTGCTCAGGAATTACAGTTCAACAGGTTCCCCAGGGCCCCCCCCCCCCCCCCCCCCCGCAGAACCGGAGCTGCTGGAGGGGGTCACACACACACACACACAGAGACACGGAGCGTCGCCAGCAGCCGGGCAGAGTTGAAGGGGGGACGCGAGGGGCTTCGCAACCGCCCCGGTGAGAGTCCCCGCAGCCGGTGCCGAGCCGGGACCCTGCGGGTGGGGATGGCCCCCACCTCCCGGGAGGTGGGCGGGGGGGAGGCTGCCAGGCTCCGGGTACACCGGGGCGGTCACGGTGTGTCCCTGCTCTGCTGCCAGACCTGCCCCGTGTCACTGGGGTCCTACGCGGGGACCCCAGCGTGGGCGCTCAGCACCCGGGGAATACGGGTGTGGGGGAACCCTCGGGTCAGGATGGGACCCCGTCCAATAAAGGGGTGCAAAGCAAAGCCACGATGAACACCCACCCGAGGTGCTATTTCGCAGCAGACACCCCCCCCCCCCCCCCGAGCTCAGGGCCCTTCCTCCCACGACGGACCCCCCCGCCATTCCCACCCCAGCACCCAAACCGCCGGGACACCCTCTTCCCGCACCCAGACACCCCCCCCCCCCCCTCCTCTTCCTCCTCCTCCCGGCCCACCCCTTACCCACAGCGCACCCTCGGGGACCTTCGCCCTGCCCCGGGACCCCCACCCCATCCCGGGGACCTTCGTTTGGAGCCGCGCGTCTCCGCTCCCCCCCCCCCCCCCCAAGGACCCCACCATCCCCGCACTCACAGGCACCGCTCCCGCCTCTCGGTCTGGCGGTGCAGCGCTACCGAGAAGCCGAAGAAGCCGCCGGGGGTCGCGCCCTCCTTGAGCACCGGGAAGGCGCGGTCCAGGTTGAAGGCGGCGGCCCCGGGCAGCGGCAGCGGGAGCAGCAGCAGCGGCAGCAGCAGCAGCCCCGGCGGTAGCGGTACCGGTAGCGGCAGCCGGCGGCGCTCCGCCATGTCCCGCACCGGGCACCGGAGCCGCCGCCGAACCGCGCCCCACCGGGGCCGGTGCGCTGCGGGGCGGGGGCGGGGCCGGGCGGGGCGCGCGCCCTTCCGGGCACTCCCCTTAAAGGGGCCGCACCGGGCACCTGCGGGGAGGGGGGCGGGGGGGGGGGGAGCCCTGGGGCCGCCGCCCCGCGCGTGCGCACGGGGGGAGGCGGGGACGTACCTGCGCGTGCACAGCGGGCGGCGGGAGCACGCGCGCTGGCACATGCCCCGCCCACACCGGGACTCCCCCCCCCCCCCCCCCCCCCGTCGCCCACCCTGTCCTGGCCTGACCCTGCGCTGTCCCATGGGACACCCCCCCCCCCCCCCCCCCGGAACCCCCCCCCCTCACCTGGGACCTCTGCGGATGACACACCCCCCCCCCCCCCACCTCGGAGACCCCGGGATGAGACACCCCCTCCCAGAACGGGACCCCCGAGGATCGGACCCTCCCCCCCCCCCCCCATGGGTTGGGAACCTCCAGGATGGGACCCCCGAGAATCGGTCCCCATCATGGAATGGGACACCCCCACCCCCCTCCGGGGCTGAGACACACCCCCCCCCCCCAAGTTAGGACCTCTAGGAGATTCGACCCCCGAGGTCAGACACCCCCATGAGATGGGACCCCCGAATTAGGAACCCCCGTGAATGAGGACCCCCAAGGATCACCCCCCCCAGGGGATGGGACCCCCGGGATGGGACCCCCACATTAGGAACCCCTATGGGATGGGACACCCCCTTGCAATGGGACCCCCAAGGATCAACCCTCCCACAGGATGGTACCCCCTCCTGGGGATATGACCCCCATGTTAGCCCCCCCCCCCCATGGGATGGGACCCCCCTCCCGGGGATGGGACCCCTGGGATGGGACCCCCATGTTAGGAACCCCCAGGGGATGGGACACCCGCCCTGCAATGGGACCCCCAAGTTAGGCCCCTTTTTTGGGATGGGACACCCCCCTGCGATGGGATCCCCCCCAAGTTAGGCCCCCCCATGGGATCGGACGCCCCTCCCAGGGATGGGACCCCCTGGGATGCCCCCCCCCCCCCCGAGATGGGACCCCCTGCAGTGGGACCCCCAAGGATCAAACTCCCGATGTGATGGTACCCCTCTCCCGGGGATGGGACCCCCAAGTTAGGCCCCCCCATGGGATGGGACCCCCTGGGATGCCCCCCTCCCCCCCGAAATGGGACCCCCACTCCCGAGCCCAGCGCCCCCCCCCTTACGTGCCCCGCTGGGAGGTCGGAGCTGCCGGGAAGGAGACAAAATCCCCGCCCTCCCACGGCGCCCCCCCCCCCCCCTCCGGGACCACCGGGAAGGCTCCGGCTCCCCGCCCGGTACCGGCTCCCGGGACCCTCCCGCCGGGGGGGGTGGGGGTGCTGGGGGCTGCGACCTCCGTCGGGAGGCACCGGGGGTGGGGGTGGGGTGTCCCCACACGGGGACACCGGCTGCGGCAGCAGCGCCGGTGGCTTCCGCGGTCCCCAACCCTGGCAAAGGTCACCGGGGGTCACGGCACCGCTCCCACCCGTGCCAGGAAACCCGGGGGTGGGGGTAGGGTGGGGTGGGGTGGGGTGGGGGGGGTGGGCTGCAGGATGTCCTGTGTCCCCCCACCCCGATGTCCCCACGCCCCGGCGCGGCTCCTGCGCGGCACGATGCCACCGGCAAGTGTGACAGCGCGGGGGAGGGTCCCACGGGCAGCCCTGCGTGGCTCTGGCGTGGGGCCTGTCCCCTGCCCCCCATCCCCTGTCTCCCACCCCCCACCACCCCCCGCCCCCAACCCCAAGTCCCTGTCCCCAGGTCCCCCAGCGTGGGCTGGGCCCGATCCTGGCTCGGAGCACGCCAAACACCCGCCACACCCCCCCCCGGGGACTGGGCGGGGGGGGGGGGGGGGGAAGAGATTTTCCCTCTGACGGGTGACACAGCCCTCGACACGGGGACAAAGAACCCCCGGCCAGGCCACCACCCTGCCCCCGGCTTGGGGACGTTTTGGGGTGCCATGGGCCCGTCCCGCTGCCCACCGGATTGTTGAGTGTTTCAGGGGTTCGTCCTGTGGGCTCGGAAGGGTGTTTGCACCCAAAAAAGGGTGTTTGCACCCAAAGAAAGGTATTTGCACCCAAAAGGGGGTATTTGCACCCAAAGAAAGGTATTTGCACCCAAAAGGGGGTGTTTGCACCCAAAGAAAGGGTGTTTGCACCCAAAAGGGGGTGTTTGCACCCAAAGAAGTGTATTTGCACCCAAAGGGGGGCGTTTGCACCCAAAGAAAGGGTGTTTGCACCCAAATGGGGGATTTTGCACCCAAAGAAGGGGTATTTTCACCCAAAGGGGAGTATTTGCACCCAAAGAAGGGGTGTTTGCACCCAAAGGAGGGTATCTGCACCCGGGGGGGTCTCAGCCCCCAGGGAATGGCATTGTCTACCCTGGGGGGGGGTGTGTTAGCTCCCAGAGAGGGGGGTGTCCCCACCCTACGAGCACCCAAAAAGGGGGTGTCGTTACCCGAAAAGGCCACCAGATGGCGCCATCCGCCCAAGGATGCTGGGGGGGCTCAGTCCGCCCCCCCCCCCCCCCCCCCCCGCAGCGGTGACCGCGGTGGGGACACGAGGGCGGGACCCACCCAACCTTGTGGGGGGCACGGGGGACACCTCCCCCCTCCAGCCTTGTGGGGGGCACAGGGGATGGCGGGGGGGGAGCCCGCTGCCAGCCCCCCCCCCCCCCCCATCCCCCGCAGAGACCCCTGGGTGCCCCAGCACAGCGCCTTCTGCCACCCCCACTGCCCCAGTTCACCCAAACTGGACACTCCACCCCCCCCACCCCCCCATCTTCACCAAGCGCCAGCCTGGCCGAGAAGCCTCCGGCAGCCGGAGGCACCAGTGCCTCCCAGTCCCAAACTGGTTTAGGACTGCACAGACCTGCTCCCCGCTTGCACCCCGGCCTGCAGCTCTCGAACCGGCTTTTCCTGCTGGAGAAACCCTCTCCCAGAAGGAAGCAGCCCTGGTGTGACAGTCCGGCCGCAGGGACAGCCAGGCCGGGGACCTGGGGATGTCCCAGTGGCTCCGCCGGGACCTTGGGAACCCCCCTCCCCCCCCGGGGAGGCCCCCGCAGAGCTCCGAGCAGGACAGGCGGCGGGGCCGGGCTTGTCCCAGACACCTCGGTCCCCTCTGAATTAATTCCTTGGATCTCCAACTGCGTTTCCCACGCGGGGAGGGGAGCCCCTGCCTTCACACGCAGCTCCTGGGTCACGCTGCCGCCTCCTGCCTCCTCCCGGCGGCTTCCCTCGGAACTGATCTCGGGTTCTTTCTATTTCTATTTCTATTTCTATTTCTATTTCTATTTCTATTTCTATTTCTATTTCTATTTCTATTTCTATTTCTATTTCTAATTTCTATTATTTTATTCTCATTATTTTCATTATTTCTATTTCTCCTCTTCCTCCTCTTCCTATTCTCCTCCCATTCCCATTCCCATTCCCATTCCCATTCCCATTCCCATTCCCATTCCCATTCCCATTCCCATTCCCATTCCCACTCCCTTCTTTCTATTCCCATTTTGTTCCCATTTTTTGGAACATTTTCCCACTTTATTCACGGCCCCGGCGGTGGCGGCAGGGCCGGGTCTCGAACCCGCGGCTCCGGTGGCGGCGCAGCTCCCCGCTGCGGTCGTCAGGTGGCGCCATTGCACCGCGCTGCACTGCTGGGGGGGGGTGGCACACGGGACACGGACGGGGGACACACACACACACACAATCCCTGGGCGGGGGTATGGGGGGACATGGGGGGCAGGAGGGGAGAAGCCCCGGCCAGGCTGAAGGATCCTCCCCCAGCCCCCTCCCAGCGCCCCCAGCCCCTCTCAGGGGTCAGGACCTGCCAGTAGAGGCAAAGACCCCCCACCAAAATAAAAGTCCCTCCTCCCAAAGCCACCCCCCCCCCCCGCCCCCCCGCCCCAGTGCTGGGTGGAGGGGGTGGCTGGGGACAGCCCTGCAAGTGGCCGGGAGTGACAGAGGCTGGCCAGGAACCCTGGGCTGGGTGATGCTGCTGGGGGCTCTTAGGGCAGTGGGGGGGTCAGGGCCCTGAGCAGGGCACACAGTCCCGTGTGTGTGTGTGTGTGTGGGGGGGGGGTGTGTGTGTGGGGGGTGTCCCCAGGATTAGGACTTGTCACTGCCCCGAGGTTCCCACAGGGCAGGTTGAGGATTGTGAGTGTTGCAGTTCATGAGGGTCCCCTGCTCCATGAGGCTGTGGGGGCTCTGCCTTGGGGGTGGCATTAAACTGGGATACACTAGTAACTGCTGGGAGAAGGTGGGGGGTATCTAAAACACCCCCCCTGTAACTGCACAGCCCCAAGCCTGGATCCATCCTACTCCCTGACCCCAACCCTTCCTCTCCCTCACCCCCCAGCAAACACCCCCCACCTTGCTCCCCCTCCAAATCCCCCTTCAGCACCAAGAGTCCCCAGGGGGGAAGGGGGAGAGGGGGAAAGGGGCACCAATCCCCCTGCAAAAAAGCCCTCCCCTGAATCCCACGGCCTCCCCAGAGCCCCTGCCAGCAGCCCCCCACCCTTTCCCACCCCTGCTCCCGCAGACGGGAGCCCGCGATCTTTATTTATTCCTTTTCCCTCCTTCACCCACTCTTTGTTGTTTCTTGAGAGAGGGAAAGAAGCAAAGGAAAAAAAAAATAAAAAGAGGAAAAAAAAAAAAACCAACCAACAACCAACACACAGAGAGGAGGCAGGAGCCTATTTTGCCTCCCAGGCAATATTTCTGGAGCCAATCGGAATGCGCACCCACCCTGCCCTGCTCCCTAATTAAAGGCTTTAAGCAGGCGGCTGGGGCTGGAGGTTTGGGCACAGTCTCTTGGTTGCTCCTCGCAAGAGCCGGTGCGGAGGAGCCGGCTCTGGGCACGCCAGGCCTGACGCGCGTGGGGCAACCGGAGCCGCCAGGTTGGGGGGTCCCCAGCCAGGTGGGCAGCTCCCCCCCTTCCCAGTTCCAGCGATGAGCGGCTCTTTCGACAAGAAGCTTTCCAGCATCCTCACCGACCTCTCGGGCTCGCTGAGCTGCCATGCCGCCTCCAAGGACTCTCCCACCTTACCCGAGTCCTCCGTCACCGATCTGGGCTACTACACCAGCCAGCACGACTACTACTCGGGCCAGTCCTACAGCCAGCCCGTGAGCCACTACCCCTACCACCAGTTCAACCTCAACGGCATCGGCGCCACCGGCACCTACTCGCCCAAATCCGACTATTCCTACAGCCCTTCCTACCGCCAGTACAGCCACTTCAGGGACCAGCAGCTCCCAGCCCAAGAAGCAGGTAGGATGCTGGGGAGAGAGGGGCCGTATCCATCCCGCTGGTCCCCCCGGGATTGCAGCGGGAACTTCGCAAAGTTACAGCCCTCTAAGTGTCCCCAAGTTGGGGACGGGACGGCCGCGGGGCTGGGGAAGGGGGTATCGTCCCCTCCGAAGGATGGGGTGGATGTTGGGGCAGGGCTGAGCCCCCTCCAGCATCCCCGGTGCTGCTGGGGGGATGCAGCTGGATGTCCCCAGGGGATGGGGCAGTGTTCCCGCACAGAGCGGGATGACCCTGAGCTTGGCGGGGGGGTGTGGGGGTGTCTGCGCTGGGACCCCTTCGCCATCACCGGCCTCACACCTCCGCTCTCTGCCCAGTGTCGGTGAAGGAGGAGCCGGAGCCGGAGGTGCGGATGGTCAACGGGAAACCCAAGAAGATCCGCAAGCCCCGCACCATCTACTCCAGCTACCAGCTGGCAGCTCTGCAACGCCGCTTCCAGAAAGCCCAGTACCTGGCGCTGCCCGAACGGGCTGAACTGGCCGCCCAGCTGGGGCTCACCCAGACCCAGGTAAGGGCTGAGCACCCCCCGTCACCCCACCCCCCCCCCCCCGCCACCCCAATTTCCAGCCACGAGCAGGAGGGATTGGCAAGAGGGGGAGCTGAAGCTGCTCCCCGCTGCCTTGCCAAACCTGAGTCAGTGGGGGTTTGGGAGAGGGGTCTGTTTGGTGAGGGCTGGGAGGGGTCTGGGGGTCCCTGGGGATGGATGCTCCTCACTCGCTCGTGGGTGCAGGGGTCCCTGCTGCCAGATTTCCCCTCGCGGAGCAGATCTGCCTTGCTGAGGAAGAGGTAGAGAGGAGGGAAGGAGCAGAGAGAGGGGACAGACCCCAGCCGTGCCCCGCTCCCAAGTTTTGGGCTTTATCTTCCTCCCTCCGGAGCCAGCCCCATCCCAGACCTCGCTCTGCCCAGGCACCCGGCAGGGTCTGAGGCCAGATCCTGCCCTGGTGCCTGGGAGGGTTCTGGGTCAGCAACAGACTCAGCCTCCCGGGAATGTGGGACGTGAAATCCAAGGCGGGATGGGGCGCTCGGGACGGGGCGCTTGGGACAGGGTGCTCGGGACACCCCATCCCCACCGCAGGTCCTGGCCCCGAGTCCAGCCAGAGTGTGGGGTCGTGGGGGCTGGACCCCGCTCCCCCCGGCCGGGCTTTCTGGGGCTCCCTTTGGCTCCGTCCTCCTGACGCTCCGGCTCCCCCTTCCCGCTTGGTCCAGGCAGAGAGAAAGGATTTTGGGACAGGAGCCACATCCCCCCCACAGGGACCCTGTGCTAGGGGTGGCAGTTTAGGCTGGACCGGAGGGCCGGGTGCGATGGGCTTCTCCCCACGCAGCACCCAGTTTTGGGGCTAAACCCTCGCTTTTGGGGTTGTGCTCGGCACAGGGACAAATCGACCCCGTCGATCTGCTGGCGTGAGGGCGAGAGGGTTGTCACCGCCGCCACCGCAGCTCCCGACTCCCCCGCACCCCATCCCGTCCCCGGCGCCCTCCCTGCCTTCGGGCCGGCGCCGGCGCCCTTGTGCCGCCCTTGGCGCGGCGCTCCCCAGCACCCGGCCTTCCTCCTCCTCCCTTGGGCGATGAAGCAATCGGGGACACTCGGCAAAGGGCTGACGGAGCGCGTCACCCGCTCCCAGAGGGACATCCTGTTTGGGTGACAACCACCGACTCCCCCACCCCTTCCCCAGGGGCTAAGGGCGTCCAGCACCGCCGCCTCACCCAGCACCAGGGACGCTCCCGACGCCCGGCGTGCCGAGCCGGCGTCCTGTGATGCGTGACGTGACGGGCTTCCCTCGACGCCCATGTCCCCAAGGGGTCTTCCTGAGAGGCACCGCACCTCTGGGGTCCCCTCGATGCCCATGTCCCCAAGGGGTCTTCCTGCGAGGCACCGCATCGCTGGGGTCCCCTCGATGCCCATGTCCCCAAGGGGTCTTCCTGCGAAGCACCGCATCTCTGGGGTCCCCTCGATGCCCATGTCCCCGAGGGGTCTTCCCGTGAGGCACCGCGTCTCTGGGGTCCCCATGACACTCGTATCATCCCACGGTGTGTGGCGTGTCCAGGTTTCCCGTGACACCCGTGTCCCCGGTACCTTCCCGCAACGCACCTTGTCCCTGAGGTCCCCACGACCCCCATGTCCCAGGGGGCTCCCCGTGGCGCACGGCGTGTCCCGGCTCCCCGTGACGCCCGTGTCCCCGGTCCCTGCTCACGCCGCATCGCTTCTCTGCGATCCCCACGACGCCCTTGTCCCTCGTCCCTTCCCACGTGCCCGGTGTCCCTGCATCACCCCCATCCCAAATCCCCCTTCCCGAGCGGCCAGGTCTACCCGGGCGTGGGCTTTCGGTGGCGGGGCGCTGACCCCTCTCCCCTCCCTCCCCGCCAGGTGAAGATCTGGTTCCAGAACCGCCGCTCCAAGTTCAAGAAGCTGTACAAGAACGGCGAGGTGCCGCTGGAGCACAGCCCCAACAACAGCGACTCCATGGCCTGCAACTCCCCCCCTTCCCCGGCCGTCTGGGACAGTAACTCGCACGGCAGCGCGCCGGGACGGACCTCGCTCCCGCAGCCGCTTCCCTACAGCTCTTCCCCTGGCTTTTTGGAGGAGCACAACCCCTGGTATCACCCCCAGACCCTCAGCGGACCCCATGGACCCCACCAGCCGCCGCCGACCACCACGATGCATCACACTTCTCCGGGGCCTCCCCCCAACACCGGTTCCGTCTACTAACAGCCCGGAGCGAGAAAAGGAACGAGAGACAGTGGCAGAAACTCCTTTGCCTCCTTTTTTTCCCCCCTACTTTTTGGTTTTTTCTTTTTTTTTTTTTTTTTTTTTAAAAAAAAAGGACACCCATGTACACGCACCCCTAGATATACACTTATATATCCTATCGTCTCCCAGCTCATCTCAGGAACAAGAGGACTGCAAAGGGTTAAACTCGTTAGCTCCCAGCCCAGGCCAGGCGAGGAAAAGGTGGTGGATTCTTCTTATGCATTTTTTTTTTTTTCTTTTTCCATCACCCCCTAATAAAACCGACCCCTAAGGAGCCGCATCCCACCGGGGATCCCTCGCCAGAGCTTTGCTTCTTGGGGCTACCCCAGTGAGGTGCCTTGGGGCAACCCCCCCTGCCCCCCCCCCCCCCCCAAGCACGAGTGGGCACCCAGGAGGGGTGCGAGGGGCACCCAGAGAACCCAAACGCCGGCGAGGATGGAGCCCGTGGGTCGCGGCATGTAGGTGCCCACCGCCGATGCCGAAGGAGCGGGATGCGCTTCGCCCTTGCGGCACCCGGAATCCGGGGACCTGCACCCAAAATCTGGGGTCCGGGAGCGCTTTGGGGGCCCACGGACACCCCACGGGAGCAAACCAGGACCCCCAGCCCGGCCGCTTCTGCGGCAGCTTCGCGGGAATCACCCGGGACGATGCTCAGACAATAAGGTGGTTATTTAAAAATAAATAAAAAGTGTGTGGGGAGAAAATATTTTAATATTTAAACAGTTCAGGAGTGGCTTAAGTTATTTTTTAAAGAGAAAAATCGTGCTAATGTCCGTTTTCTAACAGTGCCTCCATCTGTGTCGGTTAAGCTAACGGCGAAGAAAAATGCCTATTTTTTAAGTAAATCGACAACACATTTTAAAGAAAAAAAAAAAAACAGACCTCTTTACTATTTTTTAAGAGAATAATGCTATTTTTTTAAAAGCAGAAAGTGCAGTTTTAAGAAGTGTTCATATGTGTTGTACAGTCCCGAGGATCTTATTTATGTTGTCTTATATAAATAGGGGTGTATGGGGGGAAAAAAGAGTGTACATAAGGTTCATTTGTATAAAGTTGATCCAAACCCAACTGGTTTCGGTCTGGTGTTTTTTTTGTTCGCTTTTGGTTTTGAGGAAAAAAAACCAAAACCAGTTGATGGGAGCCCCCTCTAAGGACAGGGGCTCCCTCCGAGCGTCCTTTGCTGCTTTCCTAGTGAACAAAAGCTGATCTAGAAATGTTAATAAAAGTGCTTTGAAGGTGAAGGTTCCAAACACCATTTTTCAGGAGGTTTTTGGGGAGCAGGGAACAGCTCAGGAGTTCTCCGGCCGGGGAAATGCGGCGTTAAACCCTGCGTTCCCTGTGCCCCATTGCTGGGGGGAGCTGGGGGGTGGTTGGGGACTGGGGAGGGCACTGGGCCGTGCCGCCGCACCCCAAGTCCCGCCGAGAGGGAATTTTGGGGGGGGGTGGGAGGAGGATTTTATTCCTGGTTTGCAGAGTCTTCCCCAAACCGCCGTGGAGACCTGCCGCTTGCCTCCCGCTCCTCTTACTGGGACCAGTCGGCTCCCAGCCGTGTAAACTGGGAGGGTGACTGGGCTGCCCCGGCGTCCCTTTTGGGGACACCCCGTGAACGAGGGCTGGCAGGGGACAGGACCCCCACCAAAGCACCGGCCCCGCGGGACAGACACTCGCCGCCCCCGCGGAGACGGTGACTTTCCCCATCGGCGTTACGGGGTCGGGAGTGACCCGAGGACTCCCCCAGACGTGGGGCCTTGGGATGGTGACGGGGACAGCCCCCGGGGCTGAACGCTGCTGGCCACCCTGCCCTGCTGTCCCCAGTGTCACCCGCGTTGTTTCACGTGGGTGCAGCAAAGGGCCGGGGGCTGAAGCCCCGTCACCCACCCCAGTGCGGTCCCCACCGAGCCGCACCGGGGACAGGGGACCCGGTCCCCAGCATCACATCCCCGACGGCCGTGGAGGACCCCTCCACCCCCCCACGATGCTCCCCACGCAGCCCCCTGGCCCTCCGTGGGGTGGCTCCAGGGACGGTCCCTCCGCACCACCCGGGGACACCACCAGCACCGCGGCGTGCCGGCACACTGGGCACCGCCAGGACGCTTCCAGCGTCCCCAAAGGTGTCCCCACGCCCTCCCTCCCCACGGCCAAACCCCCAAGCCGTGAGTGCAAGGCGTGAGGGGGGCCAACCTCACACCTTGCCCCCATGGTGGGGGGGTTCCCCAACTCCCCTTGCACCCACTGGCTCCCCATCCCGTGCCCCCAGTGTGCCACCACTTGGCGCAGCCGGAACCCCAGGGCATCCCCGGCTGGCGCCTGCATGACCGGGCCGGTTGCAAAGACTCGAGGGGTGCTGCCAGCCCCCCGTTCCCCAACGCTTGGGGTTGGGGCTGGGGTTGGAGGCTGCGTGCAAACCGCCCCGGAGCCGGCAGGCGGGCAGACACGCTGGAGACACGGGGGTTATTAGGGGGAAGCTGCCAGCAAGAGCGAGGAGGCGGCGGGTTGGGAGAGGAGGAAACCGAGCGGCGTCGCCTGGAGTGAGAAGCACGGCATGAGCTGGCGCTGGGGCTTTTTTCTTTTCTTTTTTTAAATTTTTTTTTTTCTTTTTTAATTTAAGGAAAAAAAAAAAAAAAAAAAGAAGACAGAAGATTACGTATCCGTGGATTATATAAATGCTGGTGCATCGCTTCCCCCTGGACGGGCGTTAATCCTGCTCCCCTCTGGCAGCACTGCCGGCGAGCCGGGCTCCCCTGGCAGCCTGTGCCACCAGTCCTGACACCCCGGGGATGGGCACTGGGGAACCCATTGTGCCCATGTAGCCCCCCCCTTCCCGTCCCTCCCGTCCCCCTCCTCTGTCCCAGCCACGGAGCATGTCCTGGAGCCTGCGTGGAGCTGGGGGTTCCTGGGGGTCACAGCACCCACAGCCCGTGGGGTGGGCTGGGTGCCAGGAGGCAGGGCCGGTGCAGGAGCCCCTTGCACGCCTGCCTGGTGAGCCATGGCAGAGCCGGGCACAGCTCTGCTGGGCTGCCTTCCTCCCGCTCTTCCTCCCTCAGCCCCATCTCAAATAGCCCAGAGTGGGGGTCACCACTAGCATCACCTGCAGCTCTTCCAGCCCAGAGGGGGCCAAGACCCCCAGAGCTCCCCAAAAGGCGCTGCAGGACCCGGACATCCCGCCTCAGGGCCAAGCTCGATCCTCCTGACAGTGACTGGTGCCCCATCACGCTCTGGAAAGCAGCATGGGGTCTGAGAGCCAGAGGCAGGTGTGTCCCCCCACCCTGAGGTGGGGACATCACCCCATCACCCCACTCCTCCCAGCATCCCTCTCCCAGCCCTGGCATAGGAATAAAAAGACCATCCTTCGTTACCCCAGTTATCTCCTGCCGGCACTGGGGTTGGAGAGCAGCGCCGGCCGGCACTGGGGATGGGGATGCTGGGGACACCCAGCCCCTCGGAAAGGATTTTGCCAACGACTACGGGCAGGACGAAGGTTCCCATGTGGTTTCCAGCCCCCGTGGGTCCAAGCCGTGGGGCAGCAGTGCCCGGCGTCCCCCCACGGCTCTGCCCCACGCCGGCAAGCCCCGGCGCGCAGCCCTCCCAGCGCGGCACACGTTTCCTGCCCCGTTGCAACACGCCGCTGCCAGCCGCTTGCGTCACGCCGCTGCCAGCACAAAGAGCGGGGGCAGCTGCCCGCCCACGGCCCGGCCTGGCATCCACCGTGCCTTCATCCCCTCCCCAGCTCTTGGCTAACCCGGCACGCGGCAGCCGGGAGCCCAGGAGCGACGCCGGGCAGCCGCGGCGTTGCTGCCAACTGGGGCTCCGTCACCATTGTCTCGGCGCTGGGAAATAGGACAGAAACGCTCCCGAGTGGCCCTGGGGACCTCTCTGCTCCCTGTCTGCCCCAGTTCATGGGCTGGGGATGGGGACACAGAGTCGTGTGTCCCCCCTCCCGCTGCCCAAACCTGCCCTGGCGGTTTGAAGGGGGCCGGTTGGATTTCCAGCCCGTGTGGGTGGACAGAAGAGGGGCCTGAACAAGCCCAGGGACATCCCCGTCCCCCAGAGGGATTTCTCCCCTCCAGTGGGTTAAACCCTACCAGACTGGGATGTCTGGGGGCTCTCAGCCTTTTCTGAGTGTCCCCAACCAGGGACACTTTTGGCTGGTGGAGGAGCCAAGAGCAGCTCCAGCGATGCCGCGCTGGCAACGCCGTCCCTCTCCCGGGGTGCAGAGGAAAGCGGGGGTCATCGTCCAGTTTGGCTGCAGAGGAAGGGGGAGAACAACCCCCAAACCCCCCTCCTCAGGGCACAGGACCCTGTCTGTGTTCCCATCCACAGGAGCATCCCGAGCAGGACCTGAGTGCCCGTGGGCAGCAGCGGGGGCCAGGCTCCCCTGGGTGCCCGAGAGATGGGCTGGAGCAGGAATTCCCCCGCACCCAAGGGTGCCCTAACTGGGATCTGCTCCCACATGCCAGCGCAGGAGGGGTCGGCCGTCCCTCTCCCACGTGCACGGTGGGTTGCAGAGGGGGTTAAGGTGGCTTCACCGCGGGGTCTGGGCACCAGCCGCCGTCCTGGCCGCACCGCAAGCGCCGGGCGAGCCGGATCCTGGCCCCAAGAGCCGAGGGCTGCTGCGTCCCTCCTGCTGCAAGACGGGACCTGCGAGCGGCTCTGGCTGCAGGTCCTTGGCAGCACATCCATCGGGAAAGCCGAGCGGGTGCCACGGCCTCTGCCTCCTGCTTCCCCCATCTCGTCAGATCCTTCCCCTCCCGGGCACGCCACACCGCCGGAGCCCCCTCCAACCCCACCGCCGGCTCTGCAGGAGGTCTCCCCCCCCCCGCCAAATGCACAGGGTTGGAATGATGCTGAGCACCCAGCTCCTCGATGGCAGCACCCTGAGCTGTCCAAGAGCCCTTGGCAGCTGGGACCACACCGCGTTTCAGCCCCTTCCCATGGCTGGAAAGTAATTTGTGGAGGAAAGGTGCCCCTTCCAGCCCAAAGCCCCTGCCTGGGGTAAATCCCACCTGCGAGGGGCTGCGTTTTGCCCAACCTCTGGGTGAGAAATTCTGCTTTCTGCCAGTGTTGGTGCAAAGCGAATCCATCGGCCTCCCTAAAGCCTCAGTGGGGAGGACGGGCTTCAGCACTTGGGGACAAAAAAAAAGCCAGCCTTGCCATACACAGGCCCCCGCTTCTGCCAGGCTCACCCCCACTTGGGGACACCAGCCACCCATGCAGGGGACACCACGCACCAAGTCTTGGCTCTGGACTGCAGTCGGTCCCGGCCATGGTGTGCCCCCAGGGTGCTGAGCCCACCCGTGGGCTCCTCCACGTGCCATCGCTGCCATGCGCCCGTGGCCGCTGTGGGACAGAGCTGGGGACAACCACGCCTGCGTCGCGGCTGGCAGGGCGGCAGGAGCTCGTGTCCAGCCCTGTGGCTGCCGGCAGGGACCCGGGGCTCCCCACGTGCCTTCGGCCCTGGGGCGAGATGTTCCCACGCTCGGCACCAGGTCTCCAGCCCTGCCCGTCTCCCAGCTATCGATTGCTCAAAAACTCGACCCCTCCGGTGGGAGCCAAGCGCTTGGAAAAAACTCCGGCCCCGCGTGCTGCCGAAGGCGCAAGGCAAACCGGCGTGCACGGCACCGCGGCGCCGCTCTGGAGCGAGGATCGTGGCACGTTTATGCCACGGAGGAGAGCCCCAGCGCGGGTCTTGTCCCCAACATGGGTGCCAAACACCGAGCAGGATTGGGAAAAGTGGGAAATGACGATCATGTTATCTTCCAGCTGGGTTCTGGCCTCTGAAAAGCACGAAGGGTGAGGTTACCCCCTGTCAAACCTGCAGCAGAAAAATAGCCCTTGCTCCCAAAACACCCTCGCTCCCAGGGCCAGGTACCATGGGGGCTGCTGGAGACGTGGGGCAGCAACCCTGCGCTCGACTTGCCCCGGGGTCCCCAGCCTGCCCCGTGTCCCCCTGCCCTCCCTTTCCCGCCCCTATTAAGGGAGACGTCTTCAACAGCTCCAAATTGCCCGTAATTACCCCGAGGAGGCGGCGAGAAGCCCCTCACCGAGGGGCCCGGGTCCACAATTACTATAATTGCGCCTCCATTTCGGGGGAGCGATCGCATGTCTGAAAACAGCGGCGGGTCCCGCGCAGATGTTTTTTGGGGGGGGGGGGAACGACGACACGCAGCCCCAGTCCCCTACTCCAGTGGCCCCAACCCCGCACGGCTGTTTTCCCAGGAGCTTTTGGAGAGAGGAACCTTCAAGGAGCGGGACCGAAGAGTCTCCCCCAAACTGGGGACAGGGCCCCCCCAGGCGGAGCAGCAGGTACGGAGGCACAGGCTTTGCTTTACAAGTGTACAGCCTATTTATAAAGAGGGGGGGCACATACAATAACGGACGGTATTTATAAATAAAGCCAGGCCGGGGGGGGGGGGGGTCTGGGGACTTCCCAGCCCCCTCCAGCCCCTCTTGGGGCACCCCCTGCCCCATGTCCATGAACGGAGGGACGCGAGGATGTGGCTGGAGGTCAAGTCTTGTCCCGCCGGGACGGGCACACCGGGGCGTTGTGCCGGAGCCGCCTCACTTTGGGCCGTGATGGAGCAGGCAATCCTCAGGTTCCTGAAGACTGCAGTCGCCTTCCTCCTCCTCTTCCTCCTTCTCCATTCGCTGGTGGCCCCCAGGGCTTCGCTGGGGTCCCCAGTCCCTTGGGGGGCAGCGGCAGAGCATTCCCCCCTCCTCACTGGCCCTCCCGGAGCCGGTGGGTGCTGGAGCCGTGGCAGCATCACATCATGGGGGCCCGGGGGATGGTGTCCTGCGGATGCGGCTGGTACCAGGCTCCAAAGTTGTTGATGTAGCTGCTGGGGGCCAAGGGGGCTCCTTTGCCCGGCATGGGGATGTCCCAGAGCGGGGGGATGTTGGGGGAGCAGGGGGAGAGGGAGGCGGCGGTGTGGAGGTGCTCCCCGTCGGGTGCGCTGGAGCCCTGCTTCATGATCTTCTTGTACTTGGAGCGCTTGTTCTGGAACCAGATCTTGACCTGGGGGAGAAAGAGGGGTGAGTGGGGAGGATGGGGTGTGTGAACAATGTCCGTCCCCCCGCCTAAACCCGCAGCATCAATCATTACAGACTCCTCTGGGGTCCCCATCTCCCCCATCTCCACCCGCCCTTTCCTGGGGGCACAGCCGGTTCGGCGTGGGGGGCTGCGAGATAAGCCGGGCTCTGAGCCCAACCCTTCACCAGCCACCAGAGACTCCACCAAGGGCAGCTTGGAGGAGATGGCGGCGAGAGGCCCACGGAGCCCAAACAAACGCGCGATGAACGGAGACCCACCCAGGAGCCCCCAGCCGCGCACATCCCCGGGTGTCCCCACGTCCCCCTCTGGGGCTGTGGCCCCCACCAGCCCAGCTGGGTGCTGGGTGCCGGGGCTGGGCTGGGGTGCGGCACGGTGGGGCCCCGCCGTGCTGGGGTGGTGGCCCCGCTCATTCCTCCCCACGGTCCCCCCCGCGCTGCCGGCAGGTTCCCACTTGTCTCCTCTTCCCTGGCTTTATGAGCTCGCTTCGCCCCTGGCTCCGGGCTGCACCGCTGCCGCCTGCCTGTCTCTCCCCATCGCCTTCAAAAACCCACTCACCCCGTCCCGCGGCCCAGGGCCGCCCAACGCCGGGCACGGCCGGGCCAACAGCCAGGCTCCGGGGCTGGGAAAGTCCCGGTGCCGCTGGGAGGTGCGAGCAGGGGCGCCCCAAACCCGAGCCCTGGGGGCCCACCGGCGCCAGCTCCCCCGCCGCGGCACGGCACGGCTCGGCACGCTTCCAGTTGCACCCCGGCATCTTGACGTAACCTTAATCCGGAGTCGCTCCCGGAGCGGCGATGGGCAGGAACCCCCCAGCGTGGCCCATCGCCGGGGTCGTGACCACCCCCTCGCCCCTCGCAGGGGCCGTACCTGGGTCTGGGTGAGCCCCAGCTGGGCCGCCAGCTCGGCACGCTCCGGCAGGGCCAGGTACTGGGTCTGCTGGAAGCGCTGGTTGAGAGCTTGCAGCTGCAGGCTGGAGTAGATGGTGCGCGGCTTGCGCAGCTTCTTCCCCTTGCCGTTGATGCGCAGCTCCCCGTTGGCGAGGGCTGGGGGCTTCTCGTGCTCTGGGGGTGGGAGAGGAGCAGAGAGTTAAACCAACACGCTTGGGAGGTTAAAAAAAAAAAACCCAACAAACCAACCTCAAACCATCCCACCCTCGCCCTGGGGGCTGCAGCGGGTTTTGCTTTTTGGAGGTTAGTTTTGGAGGGGAGGGGTGTGGGGATAAGTAGAGGTGTGGGGGGGGGGCACCTGCTTTTGCTTTGCTGCTTCATTTAAGCCTCAGAGAAAGCAAAGAGGAAACAGGGGGAGGAAGGGAGGGATGGGATTATTCATTCAGTGTCACCATAGAAGCCCAAAAGCGGGCAGGCCACAGGTCCCTCTGCCATGCACCCACCTCGGGGGGGGGAGGGCGGGAAGGGCCCCACGGGGCGATGGAGGGGGCAGCAGGACAGACCCCCCCACCCCAGACCCTTTGCTGTGGGCACGCCGCTCCCCTGGGGTTGCGGAGAGCCCCTGGGCAGCCCCTCGCTGCGAGGTCTGTGCCCCCATCATGGACCATCTCCTCCTCTTTGAGCCTTTGGGCATCCCTGGGTCCTTCTCGGGCCACCTGGTTTGTGTGGGGCAGAAACCCACCGGGGCTCAGAGAGGTGCTGAGGCCGTGGTGGTCCGTGGCTCGGCAGCATAGGGCCAAGGTGGGTGAGTGCTGGGCACAGCAGCAAGTGTGTCTGTGCACCCACGTACACCCTGCACACACCCTGCTCTGGCCATGGCTCTCCAGAGCTGATGAGGGGCCCACAGGGCCTGGGGGGGCTCCGCTGGGCTAGGGACCCCTCCATGGGGCAGCCCGGTGGCCGCTTCTCTCTGGGACAGCTCAGCTTGCAGCTTTCTGCAGGAGTTTTTGGGAAAAATAGTAGGGAACGGGGATGTGATGGGGCAGGGAGTTGAGATTGGAGCATGTTGGCGGTGGGGCAGAGGGGAGAGTCTACCCGGCCCAGAGGGTCTCAGGGGGCAGGATGGGGACAGCCGGGGGTCTCAGGGGCTGGATGGGGACAGCCGGGGGTCTCAGGGGGCAGGATGGGGACAGCCGGGGGTCTCAGGGGCTGGAGGGGGACAGCCGGGGGTCTCAGGGGCTGGATGGGGACAACCGGGGGTCTCAGGGGGCAGGATGGGGACAGCCGGGGATCTCAGGGGCAGGATGGGGACAGCCGGGGGTCTCAGGGGGCAGGATGGGGACAGCCGGGGGTCTGATGCTCCCAGTTCCCGAGGTTTTTTGCAACCACGCAGCTGCCCACCCGCACGGGGCTCCGGCAGGTCCGGGCGCTCTGGGAGGGGGGGGGGCTACATCAGCCCCGACCCCCCCGCGGGTCCCCGAGGGTCCCTCCCCGCCGGGTCGAGCCCCGCATCGCCGCTGCCCCGACGCGCGGGCGCAGCCTCCAAGCGCTTCCGACGGCTCCGTCCCGACGGCGCTTCCCGGTAAATTCCCGTCGTTCCCCGCTGGGGGGGTGCTCGGGGGAGGGTGCGCAGCGCTGAGCACCCCGAGCCCGACTTACCTGCGTCCTGCAGCCTGGCGCCGTGGGCCAGCCCGGCCGGGGGATGCTGGGCGCCGGGGGGCGGGTAGGGCAGGTAGGGACCGCCGTGGGGCGGCGGGGGGGCACCGCCGGTGTAGGGGTAAGGCCCGGGCCGGCCGTAGGAGGAGAAGGGCGGCGGGTCGTGCTGGGGGTGGCCGGCAGGGTGGAGACCGTGCAGCGGGTAGTGCGGCGGCGAAGGGTGGCCGAGTTCCAGGAAAGCGGCTTTGGAGGGATCGGGCCCCAGCAGGCTCTCGGCCACGGAGCTCATGGTCATGGTGGGCCGGGCCGGGCCGGGCCGGGGCGGGCAGCCCCCGGAGCCCGCAGTGCCGCTCCGAGCCCCGCCGCCCCCCGACGGGCTCCGCGCTGCCGCGGCCCCGCGTCCGGGGGATCCCCTGCCCGCCCCGCCCCGCCCCGCCAAGCCCCGCCCGCCATGACGTCACGCCCCCGGGGCACCCCCCCTGCACCCCCCCACCCCAGGGGGGGGGCAGCCCCCTCCATGTGTGTGACCGTCCCCCTCCTCGGGGTTCCCCCACCCCCGTCTGTGCCCCGGCCCGGAGCAACGTGCCCCTTCCCCGGTGGGGAGACCCGGGGTGGGGGAAGGCACCGCGACCCCCCCATGTCCTGGCTGAGTCTCCCCAGAGTGGGGGGGGGCTGACCCCCATGCTCCTGCCTGGGTGGGGTAATCTGTGTTGGGGAGGGGGAACCCCTTCGCAGGGACCCCCTCCCTCCATCGGGGGCACAGGGGGTGGATGGTGACTCCCCACGCACAGGGCCCCCGAGGGGGGATGCATCCCCTTTGGGGGGGTGTGGGTGTGTGTCAGGGGACAGCCCAGGGGACAGCCCCCCCCCCCCCAGCAAGGAGGAGCTGAGACCGTGCGCACTCAACTCACTGGTGCGGGGATGCACCGGGGACGGGAGAGGGATGGACACGGGCGGGACGAGGGAGGGACCCGCAAGGCGTCGAGGCCCCCTAAGTCCCCGGTCCCCAGGCTCACGGGTGCTGCTGGGGGAGGGCACTCAGGGTGCCGGGGCAGGGGGGGGGGGAGGTGGGAGCCCTGGAGCCACCCAGTCGGCGCCCGCCCTGGCAGCCGGGAGGCCCCTTGCCCTGGCGTCGGCAGCACCCGGTCCCCGCGGGGCCCCGCTCCCGGCGGCAGGCACCGACCTGCCCGGCTGCTCCCTCCCACCGCCCCGGGGAGCCCTGACCCCGGCGGGGTGCGTGAGGCCCGGAGCAGCCCCGCAGCCTCCACCCCGACTGCCAGCCAGGGCAAAATAAACCTGGGGGGGGGGGGGGGGGGGCGGGGAGCAAAGACCCCAGCCGGGGTTGGGGGATGCCATCGCCACCTTTGGGGACAACCAGCTGGAGCCCCCGGACGGTGCTGGCGGGGAGGTTTTGCACCTCCTGCGATCCCAGATCTCACTCCGAGCCCTGGCCGGGGTCCGTGAGCCCCGGCTGCACCGTGGTGAGGGGTTTGGGGACACGGGGGTGACGCAGCGGGGAAGGGAGCTGGGTGGCCCGTGACGAGCTGAGCACTGGCCACCGGGTCTCAGCTGCCACCCTGTGAGGGGTTTGCCCGGGAGGAGCAGCCCTGAGGGAGCGGGGTGACAGGCCGCCGGGGATGCTGGCAGGGAGGGTCCCCCTGTCCCCACCCTCCCATTAGACCATCTTCAAAACATGTTTCCATTTGGCCATCGTGCTGGGTCTGAGTCACTCCGAGCAGGGGCCAGGAGCTCCAATATAAATAGCTGAGCTCCTGGCTAACCCCAGGACACACTGGGACCCTGTCCTGCCCCAGACTCCCAGTACAACACCCCTTCCTCTGACCCACCTCTGACCCTCCGTGGCTGATGGCTTCTACCCTCTCTCTCCATCCCAACCTCCCTAAACCTTCTCTCATGACACCACAGGGATGATTTCCAGCACAGCCGGACCCACAGACTGGCCCCTCGGTGCTGGGCGCAGGTTCTGGGGTCCCCATGGCCCTCCATCCCAGCACAGAGCTGGGCAAAGCACCAGTGTCCCTAGCACTGTCCTCAGGGATGTGACGGGCTCAAAATCCCACATGAGCCCTAAATTTGGGTGCGGGGAGAAGAAGATGTGCCACCTCTGCCTGGGCTGCCGAACTCCAGGGGCCAAGGTGGAAAATCCCCCAACCCCACCCAGGCAAAAGCAGGGGCGAAGCAGCAAATGAAAAAGAGGCACAAGGAGAAATCCAGACGTTCTCCAGCCCTCCGCGGGCTGGCCGAGGCATCCTCGGGGAGCCCACCTTGGCCGGCACCGAGGGCGAAGCGTGGCCACTGCGAGTATCAAAGGAAACCTCTGCTGATCTGCTTTTATCCCAGCTCCTCGCTTGCCCTGCTGGGGTGACTTAGCTCTCTCCGGCTCTGGGGCTGGGTGCTGGCTTGTAGGGATGAGCTACTGGTGGCTCCACTCCCTCCGGTGCTCCTCGTCCCAGCGCTGAGGGTGAGAAGGAGATGCTGGGGCTGGGGGCTGCGTCCCCCCGCTTCCCCAGAGGCTGCCCGTGGTGGCAGGGAGGCTCCCAGGGCTGGATCCAGGGGGTTCAAATGCTCAGGCGACCCAGACCCCTTTCCCAGCCTCCTGCGCTCTCCCACCCCTCTGCTACGCGGTGGACATAATAAATACCCATAATTAAATATAAATATAAGGACCCCGAAATTTCCACCGCGTAGCAGAGGAGCCAAGGTCCCTGTGACAGGTACTGGCGGAAGGACGGTGTCCCCATGGGTGTTTTGGGGCAATATTTGTCTTCTGGCAGGAGGAGGAGGACCCTCAGGGTCAAATCCCCTCCTGGGGCAAGGTGTCGCAGCTCAGTTTCACTGGTGATGCCGAGGAGGGATCCCACCCCACCACGCCTGGGGGCTGGAGAGCGAGTGGATCCCCCCACTTGGGGATCTCCAAGTGGGTCCCACGGCATGAGGCAGCCCAGGGTGAGCAACGATGCGGCAGTGACACCAGACAAAAGGCAGCCCATCCTCCTCCTCCTCCTCCTCCTCCTCCTCCTCCTCCTCCTCCTCCTTGTCCTCCCTGCCTCCATACCAGCCTCGCACAGGCAGAGTTTTGGGTCGGGGGGCTGAAGGTGCCGATCTCAGCAGCCCCGAGCCCCGTCCTGTGCCCGGGGGACGCTCGATCTCCGAGCCCACCGGGGCGGGCGCAGGGACAGCACGACCTGCCCCACCTTCCCTTGGGAGATGGGGTAAGATCCTGGCACCAAACCTTCAGGCTGTGAAAACTCTCCCGGCTCCCAGCCACCGCTCACCCGGGGGGGCTGGTTCCCAGCGGCTTCGGCAGCTCGAGGGCAGGAGCCGGTGCCACCCAGGCACCTGCCTGGGGACGAGCACGGGGCGCGCGCCCAGGGGTCAGGTCCCAGCCCTCCTGTTTGCGTCGGCACGGGCTGGCGGGGACAGAACGCACTGTTTTTGCAGGGTTTGGGGTTTGAGGGGTAACCCGCTGCCAAAATAAATACATCAAGTCAACTCGTATTAAATTAGAAAAATAAATCAAGGGCACGCTGGGAGCCAATTCAAAGTCTCGGTCTCGGGGCTGGAAGGTGCTGACACACGCCGAGACCCACGCGGTGGCAGGGAACGCGCCGGGCGCTGCCGGCCGGGACACGCGGGAGCCACGTCGCTGCCGTTTCACCTGCCCGGCGATGCGCTCGGGATGCGGCTTCGCCGGTGCAAAGCCGAGGCGATGGAGGCTCCGGGTTTCTACCTGCCGGCTGCCGAGGCTGATGAAAGCAGGAAGGATTAAAGGGGTGCAAGGAAGGGTGTGGGGGGGCAGGAAAGCATGTGCCAGGTAACAAACCTACAAGATCCTCCGAGATAAAGGGAGATCCCAACAGCTGTAATTACGCGCTGGAGATAGAGCGGCGCGGGGAAAGCCTGAAGCCAAGTACAGGAATTCTGGGTTAATGGCAGCCCAAGGAGAAGTTAATAACAAGCCGAACAAAGTGGGAGCAGACAGCCTGGCGTCTGCCCTCCCACACGCCACCGCTGCCACACTAACGAACAACCGCGCTATCTCCTGCCCCGTCAATAATCCCGGGGGAGCGCGGGGAGACGGGGTGCTGGTGCGAGCCGGGCTCCTCTGCCCAGCCAGCTGCCGTCCTGGCTTCTCCCCGGGGTTTTTTATTATTTTTTGGCTGGTTGGCAGGAGCAAAAGCCATCCTGGGGGAAGGGGGAGGATGAGGGGCTGTTTGGGAGCATCCTCTGGGAGGAGGCTGGAGGTCCACCAGAGACAGTGCGGGGGAAAGGCTGCGCTCCACGACACCCTCCTTTCCCAGGGCCTCATCCTGCCCCACAGAGGAGCAGCAAGATGACCAGGAGCAGGATTTGTGCCCTGGATGGTGTCAGGCACCCCCGAAGCACCCAGGACCTGTTCCCCCATGCCATGAGTCACGGCGTGAGCGAGGCAAGACAGGGGGAGGGGACCTGAAGGCGCAGAGGTGGCCCAGGGGACACACACGTCTGGGAGGTGACAGCGACGTGGCCATCACAGGAGGGTCTGGGACCCGGCTTCGGTGCGGAGATTTCAGAGGGATGCAAGGGAAGAGAAAATTCGCATTAAGATTTTTTTTACCCTTTACCTTTGCAGAGCTCCAACATCCCCAGGAGGGATTTGAAAGGGGTTTTCTGCAAAAAGATGCTCAAAACGGCCTTGCCCCAGACGTTGCAGCCACAGCAGCCAGCCTGGCTGCGGTGGGGCTGCTTGAAGCCCCCCCAGCTCCCTGGCCTGGGTTTGGGATGGGGGTTTCTTGCTTTCCAGCGCCCAGAAGCTCTGCAGCGGGTGTGGGTCAGCCTGGTGCCATCAACGGCACCGGCCAGGGGGTGTCAATCGGCATTTCCCCACCAGCACAGCCATGGGCAGAGCCACTGCGCCGCCCAGGGTTTGCGCCCTGCTTCGTCCCCGGTTTGAGTTGAGGTGAAATCATATAGATATTAAAAAATACTCAAAACAAGCCATCGTTCCCCCGGCTTCATCCCCCCCCCAATAAAGCAAATATTTTTGTTTAGAACTTAAAATACTTTCCAGGACGTAGAGCTGGTCTGGGTTTGATTTTCACAGGGACTGCCGGCTGGAAATTGAAGGAATTAAAGGACCCTGATGTAAATCAGCAGCGATCCACCAAGGGGCATGTAGTCCCCCTGATTTACATCACTCCATTCCTTGGCCCCTACCGAGACAGATGACTGAGGGCGCAAAGGAGAGCGGAAAGTTCCCCTTCGTGGCATCTTGTCTGGAGAGAAGCAAAACCAGCACCGGCTCTGCTGCCCCGTAAATGCAGAGAGGCTTGAAAATTTACACCAGCATCACCAGCTATTCCTGACCAGCACCGCTGAGGCCAAACCCAAGTGGGTCTCTCCCCGTCCCTGCTATTCTTTGGTGAGTTTATTAAGTGCCTGGGATTAATTGCGGGAGCAATTTTCAGCTGTCTAAATTCCCCGTGTCACTGTTCCTCCCCTTGTGCCCTGGTGTGTGAAGCCAGTTTGGGGGATAATTATGCCCCATCTGGAAACTTTTGGGGAAGGTGTGAACCTGCTAGGCAGAAATATGACATATTTAATCAATTATTCCATTCATTAGCCCCGGCCTTGGCGCCTTGCCCTGCTAATTTGACAAGAGCACCAGTTAAAGAGGCTTTTTAACCCTCATTCTCTTCCCATCACCCTTAACGTGGAGAGCGGGAGAGCACCGAAGCTGGGAATGACCCGAGCCCTGTCGTGCCGGGGACGGCGACACGTCGCAGCCCAAAACCCTTCGTCTTCCCTTCAACCGTCACCAGGAAAGCTCTGCCCCAGCCAGCAAGGAGGCTGGCTCTGTGCCAGCATCTTGTCTGCTGATGCAAACCCCGAAAATCCTTCGGGGTGCTCCAAAACGTGTGAAAAAAACCCCACAAACCCAAACAATTTCGTTTCCTTTCTTTCCGTTCGCCTGAAACTCCGTCGCTTGGACTTTGGCTGTGGATTTGCACCAGGCTGAAATTCCACTTGTCTTTTCTAACTCTTCCCCTCCTGCCCCTTCCCTGCCTTTGCTGGAGCGGTGCGAAATTGCCTCTTTCTGGGTGCAGCAGATAAAAAGGATAACTTGAATTTATTGCATTGTAAGCGGAGCAGATAAATCATGGTAAATATTGGTTTGGATTTGTTTTTTTTTTTAGATAACTTGAATTTATTGTGCATTTAAATAATGATCAATACTGGTTAGGATTGGGTTTTTTTAAGATAACTGTTTAGAGGTTGATTTTTCCCCCAAGGGTGAGCCTTACAACGAGCCCGATTAAGATCTGGCCCAGGATTTCTACAGGATTTCCAGAGGACTCTTCCTTGCGTAAACGGTCTTTTCCTTTCCTATCGCCGGCTCTTCATCTAGAGGCTGTTATTTTCCCTTTAGTGAGACCCATTAAGGGTTTGCAACTTTAACAACATAACCAGGCAGTTAGTAAGGGCTCAATGCAGCATTTAAACAGGGAGATCGTCAAGCGCCGGCCTCTCAGCGGAGAATTTGATCCAATAAACCCAATTAATTTGTTTTAAAACCGTCTCTCGCAGGCGCAGGTCTCTGAAGGAGAAACTTCATCAACTCTGGGATTAGGACTGGAACGGGCAGCGCCTATTTTACCACCTTGAGGGCTGCCACACTGGCAAACCAAGAGCAGGGGGTTCAACGCGGCGTTTTGAGAGGGGTGAGGTGCCCGGCGTGGTACCCCGGTGCTGGCACGGCCTCCGCTTGCTTCCAGCCGTGCCCGGTGCCTACGAAGGTGCTTCCTCCCCCTCCTCCTCCTCCCTCCCAGGCGCTTGCAGAGCACCCACCCGGAGCACCCACGTGCAGGACGGTCCCTGGGCACGTCGGCATCCCCGGGGGGACGCTCTGCCGCGGAGGCCGGAGTCTCGCCGGGGCCAGCTCTGCTCCCACCCCTCTGCCCAGCGGGTGGGAGGAATTAAAACCCACGTTCCTCACCCCGAGCATCCCGCTCCAGCCCGCTGGCTGCAGCGCCTGTTGACATGTTTCTCTGGAAAGGGGCTTGGCCAAGGGCGGAATTTAAAACCCACAGATTTTCTTTTTTTTTTGTTTGTTTGGTTGGTTGGTTTTGGTTTTGTTATTGATTTTCTTTTTTTCTTGTTTTGTATTTCAACGTCCTTGCTGGAAAGTTGAAGGCTGTGGCTGAGCCTTCCTCTGGCAGTGCTGGGCCCCATCCCCGCCGTTGCTGGCTGCTCAGTGCCCCCAGCAAAGCACCCCTCCGCCACCCACGGGGTCCAGGAGCTGGGCAGGGGGGGACGATTCTGGTGGTGCTGGGCTGCTCCGAGGGTATACGGGAGGCAAAACCCGAGAGGTGAACTGGTATGGCTGGAGAAAGAGCTGAGCTCCTGGGAAGAAGAGCCCCTTCTGTCACCTGTTGCAGTGAAAAGATGTCATTTGTCCCTTTGAAATCAAGCTACTTTTTTATTTTTAACAAGCAAACCCCTGTTTAAATTTCAATAGGTGGAACAAAATAATTCCGTTTTCTCAAAGCAAAACATTTGGATGGGTAGGAAGGGTTGGGGGGGGAGCTGTGTGTCACCATTTGTAGGATGTTTTCATTCTGTTTTTGAAAAGGATCAGGAAGAAATTGCAGGGTTTCCTCTGAAACCTGACCCCTGGCCAGGCCACTCAGAAACACTATAAAAACCTGGGGAAAGGCCGACGTCTCAGGGTCAGGGACTCCACCGGCCGGACCGGTGGAACGAAGGCTCACAGAGGAATCCCTGACTTGGATTTTGGTGCGGAGAAACGGCATGAAATGACCTGATCTCAAGCCAGAGCAAGTGGGGAGACTTGGGGGAGCTTCGCTTTGGAGGCACACGGTGGGGACGCTCCAGCTGTGGGAGCATCGGCACCGCGGGCCCGGAGGAGATGCTGGCCGGGCAGCGCTTCCCCACCCAGATGCCACGGGGCAACCCCTGGATCCCCCATTTCGGAGACCTGGGACACCCCCAGCCCACTCCCAGCCTTTCCCAAGCCCTGGAAGCCGCCTTTGCAGGCGGACACAAGGTGGGAAGGGGAAAGCACGGACGACCCCGCATCCTCCGCATGGTGCCCGTCTCGTGCCACGGGACGGGTCGGGGCTCGCAGGTTGGGGGGAAGAATTTGCCGAGCGTTTGAAGAGCCGACAGGAAAGGCTTGAGCTTGCAGCCGCCGGCACGTTCCGTCCTCGTTTGCGAGCACTTTGCGCCGCCGATGACAGGAGGTTGCTTCCGTGCCCGGGTTGTGGGGACGGAGCGATGGGAAAGCTGCGGCGCCCGCTCGGATTGGCAAGGAGGGCTCCTCGGCGGCGGGGGGCAGGGGGGGAGCCCAGCCCTCCGCTGCACCTACTCTGCCAAAAATAGATGAGCCATTTAATCACCCCCACCCCCCCACCCCCCCCCCAACGCTCCCTGGATTTATACTCCTCAGAAAGTGCTGTTAGTGAAGCTCGAGAAGCAGCTTGTGGCCATGGGGGATGCCTGTGGGTGAGCCAAGTGTGGCTCACAAGGGACCGCATCGGAGTCCCGAAAGTCCACGAGCAGGTGAGCAGAAGAAGGAAGGGTGGGGGAAAAACCCCCGCTGTGATATTTTACTGATGGAACAGAAACTTTTCAATGAATAGTTGGAGTGGAAAAATATACATTCTGTTGACATTTCCCGTATTTGGCAAAATCCCAAGCCTCCCACCACCCCCCCAAACGCGCGCACAAAGTCCCTCAATGCTTTAACGAAAAGCAGCGTCCCAAACCCGTCCTTTTCTTTTTGGTGGTTAAGACTACAAAAAAAAAAAAAAAAAATTTCAGGAATTTTGGAGAGGGAAAGGAGCAATAAATCGGAAAAGCTTCAACATCTCTGGAGAAATGGGTCCCAGTGACTCGCTCCTGTGGGTTTGCTGCTGGAAGGTGCCAGGGACGGCGGCTGCGTGTGTCCTCGGGGGAATGAAGATGCTCATCTCGCCCCTCGGTCCGGGCACAGCGTTAGGGGAGCGGGGAGAAGCGCCCTGGGTTGGACCCGCCACATTCTCCATATCCCAGCGCTATATTTTAGCCCTGATGAAAACCACCCTATTAGCAGCCCCAGGCCTGGCTCCTCTCTCCTCCTTTGCAGCCAACAATGAGTTTCAGAGGGAGCAGACTCAGGTCAAGCCTTGGAAAAAAAATGTCATCTCAGAGTCCTTGATTTTCCCAGAGGTGACAGCAGGGCAGCTTCCAGAGTCCAGCCCCGGGTACCCACGCGGGCTTCCCAGGCAAGATTTCCTCCTGCCCCCCGCGATGCCGAGGCTGCCCGGGGACCCGGCGAGGCTCAGCGCTGCCTGGTCACTCGCTGTCCCCAGCCGGGATATGTGGGTTTGGAGAGATGTTAAGAGCATTATAATCAGTGACCCCACATTCTTGCTAATTAACAAAGAGAAAATTAGTGGTAAAGGAAATTGTCCCTCTTATATTGCTCTTTCTGGTTTGCCTGTTTTTTTGGCTTGGGTTTTTTTTTGTTCTCTGTGTGTACCATGAAGAAAGAATTATTTGAGCCTCTGGGGCCAAATTCCCAGGCTCGACTTAAGCAAAATTCTCAGTGTGAGTTGTTGCCTGAATAAAGGAGTCGGGGTCTTGCCCAGGAGCAGAACCGGGCAGAAGCTGACCCTCCGCTTCGCTGTAAAGCAGGCTGAGCCCGCGGTGCCCGCTCACTGGTGCCAGGCGCTGCTCGACTCAGCCCAAACTCTCCCCCTGCCCTGCGAAGGAGGGTTTGGTCTCTGCAGAGGGCTTCAAGGGAAAGCCAGGCAGCTTTGAAAAGCAACCTGACAGCGCCGTGGGCATCAGACACTGTCTGAGACAGGCGGGATGGCTCCAGCAGGGATGCCACCAGGGTGGATGCTGGCAGAGCTGGCGGTGTGACATTTGGAGCTCAGATCCCCCCGCCCCGAGGGCAGAGGTGTGTGGTGGCCACCTCCATCCGACGGCTGGCTAGTGCCTAGGGCGAACAGCCACCTGTAGCATCGTCCTGCTGCACGGAGCGAGCGCAGGGACAACCCTGCACCCTCGTCCCCTTGCAGGACGTGAGCCCTCCTCTTCTGGCCCGTGACAGCCATCTCCCCAACTCCCAGAGCCACCGTCCTTTCCTGCAGAGCTGGAGGCAGAGCCACCTGCCCCGGGGCCCAGGGACACCCCTGCCGAGCTGAGGAGCCACTGCCGAGCCAGTCGGGGTGGTGTCACCTAATATGTCCCCACGCCACCACCGTCCGCCCTCCCCAGCCCGCTCGCAGGTGGTCATTAGTGGAGCTGACAATCCCCGCAGCACGCGCCGGGTATTTACGTCTCTGGGGAAGCTGAACTCAAGAGGGAGAAAAAAATGGTGACGGTAAATGTATAATTAAAGTCCTATTAAGAGGCGCCTACGAGTCTCCTGGGGAGCAGGGTGTACGGGATCGCTGCCTCCCCGATGGCTCTTGGGTGTGAAAGTCTCCCCAGGCACGGCCAGGAGGGCCCAGGGGGATCTGCCCCAGGGGATGTGGCATCGTTGGGATCTCTGTGGCACTGGGGCATCCCTCCCCAGGCCAGGCTGCGGTGTGGGAGGGCTGTCCCATCCCATTCTGTCCCATCCCATCCCATCCCATCCCATCCCATCCCATCCCATCCCATCCCATCCCATCCCCTGCAGCCTTGTGCTGACTTCAGAGATGCTGGGAGCAGGCGTCCATCCCATTGCTGGCTCCCCTGGCAGCCACGTGGCCCCAGACAGCTCAGACTGGTGGGCTGGATGCCCAGCTCAAGCGCAGGGTGCTCCCTGAGTCCAAACCTCCTTGGACTGGGCTGGAGCAAGGGGCCACCAACCTCGGACAAGCAGGGAGCCCAGTCTACGTCCTGGGCTCGGCGGGGCGATGCCCAGCTGGAGCTGCGCGGCTCGGCAGAGCTGTTGGAGGAGACGGGCGTTTTAATAGGCAAAAAGAGGGAGTTGCTATCACCTGATCCACTGGCAGGGACTCAGGGTTTCACCATCTCCTACACCCTGGCTACTCCCTCTCCGTCTCTCAGCTTTTTTGGGTGTATCGGGTCCTCACCCTCACCAGGAGGTCCGTGTCATCCTCAGAGACCAGCCCACATCCCACCGCGCTTCCCGGCACCGTGGTGTCCAGGCTCCCTTCGTTCAGCCCCTCGCAGGCTCCATGCCCACCTCTGGCCATGCCCAGGACGTGGCCTGGCTCTGACCCAGCTCAGCAATCCACCTGCGCTGGGGTATTATTTTTCCTCTGCCTGGAAGCGTCCCCATTACGGAGGTGACACACGAACCTCTCCTGTCACCTTCACGCAGGGCTCTCCCTGGCTGCCCCTATTCAAAGGCAAAAAAACCCCAAGTTGTGGCCAGGTTTGGTGGTAAATCACACCGTTTCCTCACCGCCCGATGGATTCCAGCAGCCCGGCTCACATCGCCCTCCCTCGCAGGTGCCTTTCCCATTCAACGCCTCCCATCTCGCCTGCCCCCGCTCTTTACAGCTCCCATATTAGTTGTGGTTCACTGGGCACTGAATGGGGACTGGAATTCCTTAATCCACCTGCGACCTGCCGAGGAGCTTTCCCAGCCCCAGCCCCGTAACCCAATCCCGCTCGGCACAAAGCCGGGAAGGCATCGCCGCCGTTAACCAGCCGTTGAATCCCACCTCCTCCTGGTCCCAGGAGGGCGGGCGGCACCGCGGGCACCGCTCCCTTTGAACGTCCCCCCCGATAGAGATTTGCCGGCGCGGAGGTTGGCCGAGCTTTTGTCTCGCCCTCGGTTTGGAAAATTCCACCTGGTGGCGGTCAGGCTTCCCAGGGGTCCCATTTCATCTGGTTTGTAGCCCAAAGCGTGCTCGCAGGTTTGAGGCCAGCTGTCACCTCGCCCCGAGCAGTAAAAGTGACTGACGGAGGGTTTGAAAGTGTTTTGTTTTGTTTTTTTTTAACAGGAAAATGTTGATTCATTGGAAATAATGATTTTTGCCAGGAACGTATCCGCTCACTTTGACCTGGGCAGAATTTCTCATCAAAATATTGCAGAGGTGTATGTGTCCATCCCATAATAAGCAGCACCTTGGGCATTCACGCTGGACAGCGGACCCCCATGGCTCCCCAGCTGCCCTCCCACCAGGATTTGCCCCCGCTTTGAGACCTGAAAAGCAGCGAGGGTCCAAATCTTGCACCGTCTCAGAGTCAGCCCAAGTTCTTCACGTCAAACGAACTTTTCTTGAAAGACCTATTTTCTGTAAAAACACATCTGGGCCTTCTGCAAAGGGGATGCCAGCCTTCCTGAGCTCTCCAGCCTCTGCTCCGTCCTGCTCCATCCACGGACATCCTCATGGAAACTCAGCTCAGGGAGGAAAATCTGGCTTTTTGGCAAAGGAGAAGTTTTGAATGGTAACGTTAGTAAATTTGAGTGCTCCAAAAAGCCTTTGAGGTGGGAAGGGAGTCTTTCTCCAGCCCACAGAAGCTATATTGTGAAACCATTTGAAATCATGGCAACACAACCTGCAGATTCGCTTGTATGGTCCAGCCATCACGCCAGAAGACCTTGCTGTTGGGAATTAGGACAACCATCCCGATTTTGGAAAGCTTGGGGTGGGTGATAATCATTTTGGGTTGTGAGGGGGTTTGGTTTCAAGGCAGCTTTATACCATCAGAGCTGGAGAAGGGCTCAGAGCACAGGAGGACGCAGGGATGGAAGGAAGATTTTCAGACAACCTCCAGGATGGCTAGGGCATGTTTTCCTTCACCTTACTTTTGGGTTTATTTTTGTCACGAGTCTGGACATCACTACCCGCTCCATGGCAGAGTGGGGTGAGGCAGAATCCCAGGGCATGGGGTGAAGACATGTCTTCTAGATACCTCTGGAGATGTCTATAAGACACAGCCTTAGCCAGTTTTCTGGTGCAAACAGAGGAAAACAAAGTTTATCTCCGGCTGTAGCTCCAATTCCAACTCCTGTTTTTCAGCTCCTGTGCCCCATCTCCCTCCCCTTCGCAGCCGCCACCCCCCCAGGGAGGCAGCTGAGCTGCTGGAGCGACGTGCACCTCTCTTGGGGGGCAAAGCATCCCCACGGCGGGTGCCGGTCACCCAGGGAGTGCCGAATAGGGATGCCCGAGCACAGCTCTGCACGGGCCGGCGCGAGTCCCCTTGCACACGCGTGTGCGCCTCTGTGCCCACGGGGGCCCGGTGTGTCCTCTCTCACCTCCACGTCCCCCAGCAGCCCGTCCCGCCTCAGGACGGAGGTGCACGGCCGAGCTCGCAGCCCGGCACCGCGTCCCCTCGCCGGCCGCTGCCACCCGTGGCCTCGTGCCGGGGCGTCTGGCTGAGCTCAGCTCCAGCTGCGGCGGCGGGAAGACAAGGTCAGCGGCAAGTGCCCACTTTCCATTCGCTCCGACTTTCCGCCCCTGCATCCCCCCCCCCCCCCGCATCATCCCCATGAGTAATAGGGAGCGGCCGTTCCCGTCTGGGCCAACGGGAGACAGGGCCACCCAGGGCCACCCCTTGGCCCGGGAAGGCAGCTGGCAGGCAGCGAGGAGGAGGAGGGTGATGAGGAAGGAGGCTCTGGGCTTTCCTGTTCCTCTTGGCTCCCTGGGGTTGTTTGGGGTCCCGGACTGACACCCCTGGGAGGTGGCCAGCTCTGTTAGTCACGCAGGGAGGTGCGGAGGCTGGAAAGACCTGCGGCCCTGCCGGGGCGGTGGAGAGGGCAGAGCGGGCAGGACTTCGTGGCCAAGCGCCGTTGCTCTCCGCTGCAAAGGAGCCACGAGGAGGCACCTGGGACTTGAGCCCTCCTGGCCTCCGCTCCTTCCCCTCGGCCCAAATCTCACCTTCCCTGCGCTGTGGTGGTGGCATCTCTCCTGGGACGGGCTCAGCCCCCCTGATGTCCCACCCTCAGGGCTCCTCTCGGAGGCTTCGACTACACACAGAGGGTGGAGTTTTGCAGCTGGAAGAATGCAGGAGATTTTGTGACAAAGGCTGGTTTCCAAATTTGCAGTTTCCAGAGCTCAAAGGGCGGCGGGTGGAGACGAAGGAGGGACAAAAGCCCTAAAAAAAAAAAGGAAGAAAATAATGCTGAACACCTGGAGGCATGGCACTAGAGACCGGAGGACCTCAGGAGTGAGGGCAGAGCTATCGGCAGGGCAGCGCTCCTGCCTCCCTCCCCATCCCCGTCCACCACGGTCCATCTTCTCCAGGCCCGGCAGCCTCGCAGGGAAAGGCACAGTGACGCCTCTTGCTCCCTCGCACATGCTGTCCTCCGGTGTTTATTGTATTACCTGTGGTAGGACTATAAGCTCCGACTCAGGACTCCCATCAATCTTTCCCTAGATGAGCAGCACATCCCTTTTCTGTTCAGGGCTGTTCTTCCATACCACGCATTTCCTTGTGTGCTGCGGCCCCAATGCGATGGACAGTTAATTAGCACTCCCATCCGGGTCAGCCGACAGCCTTGGAGATGTGTGCCACCACGCTCCTCCATCCTCTTCCTTGTTTTAGGGGTAGCAGGGAAGGATCATCGCGTGGGGAAACTGAGGCACGCAGAGGTGAACGCTCGAGGTCAGTAACTTTTCCGCTTGCAGGAACTCGCCGGCCGGTCGGACGTGGCCCAGCAGAGACGGGCACCGTGCCTGAAGCACCGCCGGGCTCTCAGCAGCCTTTCCCCTGCCTTCCCAAGGGAACAAGCCCAGGTGGACACTAGATGGCTTTTCACACCTGCCCTACCCCCCAGAGCAGGTCCAAAGCCCGTCACGAAACAGGGCTCGACCACGGCACCGATATAACACGGGCGGCAGCGATAACCGACGGGAGCAGGGAAAGGCACCGGGTGTTCCCCGGCAGGTTACACGCTGCTGCGCGTCCCTGCCCTGGCTGGTTCAAAGCCAGCTTGGGTCGGCCGCGTCCAAAAGCCCTCGCCACCACCGAAAGCAGCGCTCCCAGCCACAGCACCGGCACCAGCTCGCCATGGCGAGCGCTGAGGGGTCTCCGCTGGCCGCGCTGCACGGACCAAACCGTTCCTCAAGGTCAAACCCAACCAAGAGGTAGTTTGGGGGTTGCCTGAGGGATGCTGCAGGTAAACGGAGTCTCCAGGGATGGCGACGTGTGTGTAGGTGAACACGTATGTGCGCACGGGTACGTGTGCCCCGGCGCTGTCACCCTTCTGCCCGGTGATGTGACATCTTGCAGCTGCTGCAGCCAGTTTGCTGCTAAAGGCGAAACCAATGACCAGGAATCGATGTGATTTTAAGGTGATGACGCTGAGTCACAGCTCGGAGGTGACCCACCCGCCTGCCACCGGGCCAGGCTCCCCACCGCAGACCCTGACCAGCGCCGGGGGGGGGCCCGGGAGCACCCCCAGCCCTGCTCCATCCCCACGAGAGGCGGCCAGACGGCAGGTAACGTTGCCATCTAGTGGCTTCCCCACCCCGAGCCGAGGGAAGGCAGGCGCTTTTGGGATTATTTGGGATGAAGATGAGGGGGGGATGAAGCAGCATAGGTGCGCTGGCACCCAAGCGGTACCCAGTGACACCCCAGTGGTACCCACACCCGGGGGCACAAGGAGCAGCAAAGGCTTGGCTCATCTGAGGATGTGATGGGCAAGCTTTTGCCTCTCCGCTCAGGCAGCAGCATCCCACCCTCTTCCTCAGTGGCTTGGACCACGCAGCAGCTCCTCACCCTCAGCCAGGGCTTGGCAGCAGGTCGGTGTCCTCACAGCCGGCCCCAGGGCTCAGGGGGGAAACAGTGGCAGCTCCTCCAAGCTGTGAAAACAGCTCAAGACCCCTGAATTCGCCAGGCAGAGGAGGGGGGAGCCCTGAGTTTTTGCACAGCGTGGCAAGGAGCCTGCCTCCAGCCTAAGGGCAGAAGGTGGAGGCTTGGCTTAAAGCTGGCAACACCTCAGCTCCTGGAGCTGTCAGGGCTTGGTCACGGCTGTGACATCGCAGCCGCCTATGGATGGTACTTGATGGGCAAGATTCCTGCCAAAGCATCTTTCTTGACAGAGCTGAAGATCAAAGGTGGATGGGGCCGAGTACGTGTGCGGCTCATCTCCGTCTCAGCCGAATTCAGCATGGCCCCAGCAGGTCCCCAGTCAGGAACCGAGCAGGGGGGGCAGGCACAGAGGTGCAAATGCAAAACACGGGACACGACAAACTGCTCGCTTGTGATAAAGGCAGCAAAGTGTTCCCAGTCTCCTCAGCTCTACTTGGAGGCCAGGGGCGAGGTAGAGGATCCTTCTCCCTGTTTTACTGGCAGGAGCAGAGGTGCAGGGTCCTGCCTGAGCCACCACTGGCACGCTTTGGGGGAGCACTGTCCTCCGCTGCCTCCTGCTCCCCGTCAGCTCTCCCATGTTGGCAGCATCCACTGCTCGGCTCGTCTCTCCACGCCACCTGCCTCCCGAACCACCAAAGGCGAGAAGCAGGGCTTGTTTGATGCCCAGAGAGGAAAGCTCCAACTCCAAAGCCCCTCTTTGGGAGGAACAGGGTCATCTCCAGCCAGCCTCACACTGCTGGCTCCGCAGACCGGGGCGCGCCAGTTTTTTGGCCCAGTTTCCAGGGAAAAGGAGCCTCACATGTGCACTCTGCGTTTGCTGGCCTGTTCCCTCGCAGGAATTGCAGGCTTGCTAGCCAGCCTCAGCCCCAGATGGCACGGGCAGGCATCCTGACAAGAAGCTCCCTACCGGTTCTGCACAAATGTCTCTCTTCTTCCAACCCCAGAAGGAACCGTGCCTTGCCATGTCAGGACCGAGACCTGTTTCATCCTAGAGAAGCAGACAGACCATTCTTTGTCCTATCCAGGAGAGCAAATCCAAGACAACCACAGAAAAATCTCACAAAGGGGAATAACTACTCCAGGATGAGACTAGGCTTCCTCTGGGAACCCTAAAGGAAGTGGTTTGGGGATTACCTGCCCCGGAATAAGCTCCTGCCCGTCCCTTCATCTTCTGCTGTGCCATTCACACGCTCAAGCCTGAGAGTTTTATCTGTACCCAATGCCTTTATCTTTTTACAACTTGTTTTAAAACTCTTGCTGTTCCTGCTATCTCAATACCTCTCTAAAAGCTTTATTAGCCCTGCTAAGCCATCGGTAGCAATAGTACCTTGTAGCAATGAGTTTTGCACCACTTTCACGTTATTTCATTCTGGATGGAGATGCTGAGACTGACCCTTCCTCTCACCTTTCAGGAGCCAGTGTCATAGCTGTGCTGGCAAAAGTGTTTTGCAGCTGCCCCTCTATCTCCCCTCTGCATCTCACGCATGCACAGAGCCTGTGCCTGCATTCCTCACAATGTAGTCACCTTGTTTGGCTGGTGTCTGATCCATCTTGGTTTCTCTCCTGCTCTGGAAAACACACCCACAGGAAGGCGGCCACCTCCCCTTTCCCCCTGTCATCTCCCTGTTCCCCATGGCGCACACGGGGAGAGGCATCACTCGATGCCTGGTTTGATTGTGGAAGAGGACGCAATGGCAGGGTGTTCACCCTTGCGCGCCCGGGATCTTTATCTCGTCAAGGGAGAGAGGAAGTGCAGAGAATTTAAATTGGAAGCTGGAAATTAGCTAGGGAACAAGATCATCCTGCACAGCCTTCTAGTAGGTATCACTTCATCTGCCATAATCCTCCCCTGCCAGCACCCTGCAGGAACCCTCCTGGCAGCACCCAGGCACCCTCCTGGGGCAGCTCGGACTGTGCTGGACCAAGGTCACATCTCTTTGGGTGATCCAGGTGTCTCCTCTCCCCCAGCACGGCTGCATGGCCCCCAAGTCCAGGAGTGTGAGCCCCACATCCCTCGGGCTCTGCAAGCCAACAGCTCCAGCTCCTCGCCGTGGCAGGCACGGTAGAAATGACCGACTCTGCCCTGTCCCTGCCAACTGCTACAGCCAGGTCGGTGCCAAGCGCTTCTCCATCCTCAGACCGCCTTGAGCCAGTGCAGATCATCACGTCTACTCAGCCTCACGTCCACGGCAGCTCCGTTTCCTCCCTTGCAATCTGGGGCCCCGGTGTTTTCCGTCCCCAAGTGTGGAAGCAGCACAGGTCAGCGCTGGGCGTTCAACAGCCAGGAGGGCACCAGGGCCCCGTGTGTAGGCTGCTGGATGGGGCCACGGGGAGTGTGCCGCAATCCCAGCCCTGCTCTGTTGTGTTTACTTCCCCTCCCAGCTTTTTTGCAAGTTCCTTGGGGCAGTGCCTGTTACTCAATACAGAGCCCTGCTCTCTCTTGGGGCTTCTTTCTGCGACTGTGACCTAATGTTTTTGCCAGAGATGATGCCCAAGATTAAAAAAAAAAAAACCCAGGCTATAATCCCACCCAAGTTAGGATCCTGGTGCTAATCTCCATGAGCGTTTCTGCACATGCAGGCCCAATCTCCAGGAAAACCCTGAGCGAAATGCACACTCTGGGTGAAGTTTAGCTTTCTCCATGCTGTAGCGTCGCTGCTATCGCAGGCGGCTACGGAAAAGGCCACTCGGTACATGAGGGAAGGCGGTGCAATCCGTGCAAACCGGACTCCCTGGGTCCCTCCCAGAGGTTAGCTCAAAGCCAGCCCAGACCCAGGCAGCAGCTGAAGTTAATGAAAGGATCCTTGCTTCCATCCAGCTGCAGTTTTGGCTCCTGATTCTCATTCTCTGGGGGTACAAACACAGCCCATACGAATCCCTGGCAGCGCAGGGCTGTCACCAGCACACAGGCAACTCCCCAGTGTCACCTCTGGGTGCCAGCCCCGTCTGCAGAGGCTTCCTTCGTCTCCAAATGCTGCTTTAAACCTTCTCATGGTGGCCAGCGAGCCAGCTCCTATTCTGGGGGTGGATGGAGGCAGGCACTGATCATGCAACCAGTGTTATTGTCTCATGGTTTCTTCAGGCTCCCTAGGAGGTATCCACTCATTTTGCTCATTTTCTACCAGGCTACAGAGCTCTAGGGGCAGAAATCACTTCTTGTTGCTTGCACTGTGCCTAGCCTGGCAGGGCACTAGTTTGTACCAGGGACTCGTGGCTGCTACAGCAACTCGAATAAATCGAGGACGTTCATTAACTACATGTAATGGCACCTTCCTCTACGCCTTTATGGCACCTACGGCCAACCTCAGTTGTGGCTGGTCACCCAAAGACATAAAAATGGAAATGGCAGATCCATAAAGGCCAACGGCCAAGTTAGTTTTGCCGTAAGATAACCAGAAGAGCTTCCCGTCCGAGACAAACAAGTGTGACACGGTCACGCTTTTCACGCAGGCTCGGGTGTGATTAATCCCCGAAGCCTGCCAGGGAAGCGCGCAGCTAAGCAAACGCAGCCTTTGATGTGCAGCTTGGGGATTGATGAAACTGCAGCACGTTGAGCGCAGCGTAGCTCTAGGGTGGCCGGAGGAGAGGAGGGGGAGGGACGGGAGGAGTAGTGGGCAGATAGTCAACCTGTCTATTCAGTGTGTTATACAACTCGCCCCGATGGACCCAGAGCGATGCCTAAGGTACATAATAATAATAAAAAAAGATGCTACAGAAATTTAATTTAATTTAATTAAAAAGGGAAAAAAAAAAAAAGAAAAAGAAAAAGGCCGACAAGAAGAAAGGATCGTCCCAGGAAACTTCCCCTTGCCCAAGGGAGGTAGCGTGGCCCCGCGGGTGGCAAACTAGCCTAGGGATTTGGGAGCTGCTCCAAGCAAGGCTGCTAGCCCCTGTGTGGTCTTGGTCAAGTTCCCTTCCCCTGTCCCACTGCTTCGGTGAGGTATGTCAGCCCACAGTGAGCTGGGCTGGAGAGGTGCCCTCTGCCAAGGGAGGGCGTGCTGTGTCAGGTGGGCTTTCATCTTCGTGGATCTGGGGTTTGGAGCAGGCAAGAGGAGCGCCTTGCGTTGCCTCGCTGTGCCGAGCAGCGCTGTCAGGAGGGCAGCTCCACGGAGCAGAGGAAAGTTCGCAGAGGGAGGGAGCTGGACAGGAGAAACGCAAGGTGTCACCTTGCTCATCACGTACCTCGAAGCAGGGACAACTCTGCCTGCGTCATCCCTGACAGGAGTTTTTCCAAACCCTCTCAGACTGCCAGCGATGGAGACTCGATGTTCCTGCCACGAAATAGAGCCGAGTTCCCAGCTGAAATCAAACGTGAGGCTCGGATGTTTCTGAACGCAGTTCCTCAAGGGAAAAAAGGTGAGATGTGGAAACCTTTTCTGAAGCAACACAAATCTGGACATCTTCCCACCCTCACCGGCTTGCCACGCTTGAGAGGCAAGAGAGGTCAACCCCCCAATGCTCTCGCCCAAGCCTCCAGCTCAAATCCCACTGCTGAGCCCAGTTCACCTCCGTTTGGATTTAGCAAAGTGCAGGCACAGGATCAGAACCGAGCGCTGAGGACGGATGACCTGACCTGGGGATTTCCTTTGACTTAACCACCTCACTGAGGGAATTGCAGCAACTGCATGATTAAGGCTTAGCAAAGATAAAACAGGGAAAGTAAACGGTACCTGTGCTTCGCAGGGAGGTGATGTTAAATCCCAGCCCAGCTCCCTGGTTTTGATCCTTCTCTGCGTCCCAGCACTCTCTAGCTGGCTGTCTAAACGTCTCTGGTGTGATGCTCTCTTTAATCTTAAAATAATAATAAAAAAGTGTTAGATTGTGAGGATTCAAATCCCAAACAAAATACACAAAAAATGGGTATTGACCCCTTCACGAGCCCCAACCTAAATCAGCATGCACTTGATGGAATAAAAGGATGTGGCTGGATGTCTACATGGGCACAGTTCACCTCTCAGGGTGGCAACAAGGCTCGGTGTGTTCTTGGGTTGCCTTTTCCCAGCCCAAAGCTGCTTTCTCATGCTCCAGTCCCCAGCAGGGACAATGGCAGAGAAGGATCCTCCGAGGGCTTTTGAGACCAAGGAGTGATCTGAGCTGAAGTGTTTTCCTGTTGGCTGGTTTTGCTGTGGTTTGATTTAATTTGATTACAAATGTCTGTCACAACAAAAGCAACCCCAGGAAGATGCAGACAAACTTCATCTCGCACTGGAAAAATCCCCACATGTTCTCTGGCGTAAACAGTTTGACAAAACTGTTTTCAAATGTCTTCCTCTTCCCCAAAGTGAAGCGTTTCCATGCAGTGCCCTCCCCACAACTCCACACATACACGGTTTTCCAACCAGCTCTGCCCGTGGCCCTTTGTGTCACACAGCCCAATAACCCTCTAGTCAAAAAGATTGACAAAACCTCCCTGTGCAACAGTGTGATGGAGGACATTCCCCCCTCGGCAATGTTATTCCATCCTCACACCCACCTCTGACCCTCTGAGGGCTCCAAAATTACCCATTGCACAAGGCTGCTCCATCCGAGTCTCCTGAAGCACCCCGGCATTGCTCCCATCGTGCTACAGCGCTGCCGGACCATGACTCATTTCTCCAGAAGATGAAATCAACTTTTCTATTTTGGGGGGACGAGACTTATTAGCCAGGATGGTGTAAACTAGTTCAAGAAAGTAAACTCACTCACCCCTTACCAACACTCGGAGCCTGTGCCTATTTCCAAAACAGAGCCTTTGCGGTTCTACAAAGACTAGATGTCCTCTTAATTTCAAACGTTCTTCCAGTTTTCTTCCAGGACCAACAGGAAATGTGCTGAAACACCGTGAGAAAGCTTGTTCTTGTGGTTATGTCTGGCCCTAACCAGAAACAGAAGCGCCAGGAGGTGGGATGAGAGTGCTTGAAATCTCTCCAACTTCCCGTTACAAACGCTAAAGGTCTGCATGCTTCAGATGAACTTTTGGATGCTCCCATTGAGCTTTTGATGTCTGCCCTTCCCTACTCTCAAGGCGCTGAGAACAGCAAAGCATCGGCAAGTGAAAGAGCCTAGAGCAGCAGTCCCCAAGGAGGCTGTGGAAGACCCTTGTCCCTCTGTGTGTTGCAGAGCCCGTCGGTCCCCAGGAACAGCTGTGGCTGGTTTGGCTCAGCTTCTGCTGCTAGCTCCGACAGCCCCGACTCAATTCCCTGCACGCTGGCCCAAGAGGCAATCTGTTGGAAGAGCTCCTAGGATTGCTGCGTCGTGTCTCAACCTGAGCATTTTCAGCAGCTATGCATGTCTGAGGGAACCTCATCACGCTCCAGCAGCGATGATAGTCAAAACACCGCTCATCTTTCCATCATCATCTAGACCCTGGGGTCTAGAATATCTCCTCTCCTTAGATCCAAGTCCTCCAAGAGATTCGGTCAAGAGTTCACCTCTTGATCGGAAGAGGAAGGAAACCCAAACAGAGAAGGGAACCCCAGAGAGGGCAGCCTGAACAGCCATTCAATGGCAGCTCTTTAAGGCCTTCAGTTACCTTATCTAACCCTCCGCGCACCAGCATCACGAGGTGCTGCAAGAGCCACATGGCAAGGAGAGGCCAAAGGCCTCATGGGTGGCTCCAAAAAGCCCGAGCCATACAGGTATTTCGGCATCCCACTCTTATGTAAGCACCAAGGCCAGATTTCACGCCAGATGATTCGAAGCACCATCAGCTCCCTCTATGGGCTGCAGAAAGAAGGAGAGGTGGCCTCCACCAAAGAAGGAGGCTCAGAGCCCAAGTGCAATGACTCATGTTTTGGAATGGCTGCTCTCTCCATCTAACTCAAGAGGAAGGCTCTGGTGACCATCCTCCTTCCTTTGGCATCTCCAACACTCAACGCTCGTATGGTGAGCCCTGGCCCCAAATCCTGTGCGGCTCCTGACAGCGAGGAAGGTCAGCACCTTTGTGGATTTAACCCCAAAAACCTCAAGTAATGACGCTGTCCCTAAAGCAAAAGGACTATCAACGCTCTTGGAATTTCTTGTTCAAAACAATGCGTCACCGCCGGAGCGAGAGAAGGACCAGCTCGAAGTGACTCGTCACCTGCCCAACACCCCTGGGCAAAGGTGGAGTGGCTCTCAGTGGTCCATCCCTCGGCTTCCTGTTTGCTCTGCCCACAGCACACTCCCGGAGCACCCGGAATGGCCGGCAGTGCCCTTTCCTGCGCACCAAGGTGTCTTGTTTGATTAGGAACAGGTTACCTGGATACGACGCTTCATCAAAGGGAATCCTGCGTGGATGGCATCCCATGGATGCTTGGGTAATTGCAGGTTCCTACTCATTGGAGCCAGTTCAACCCCCGGCCTCGGCTCTGCTGGAAATTGTTATGCTGGAGAGGAGCACTGCATGCAGAATGCAGGGGGGGAAGAGCAGTGAGCTTCCCCGAGCTTCTGCTGCAGAGATGCTACCACAAAAATATCCTAAATAGGCGGCCCTGAGAACTTCTTTTACTCTTGAATCCCAGCAGTTGCCCAGCCACAGGAACAAGCAACAGTGCAGGAAAGGCAGCTGCTGGAGCCAGACCTGAGGTCTCTCCGTGGCTTCGTGCTGATCTGCTGCCCAGCGCTGGTCAAACCATCTGCCCCACTGTTAGGACGGCTTCTGGCCCCCAAAGCTTGCAGGTCTCCTGCTTGTGTTGCACCGCGTGGAATGGGACTGCTCAGTGTCGCTGTAACATGCCGGGTGTTTTAGCCTATTGGCTCTAATTCACCAGTCAGAGGCTTCCCTGGGTGACCCCTCCTCCTCCTCCTCCTCAATATTACTGGACACGTTACAAGAAAAGAAAGTGAAATTAATCAGACTTCACAATTTGGGACAGCTCATACTGCCTCGTCTAATTTTACTCTTTCCCAGGCCAAACCTACCCAGCCGAAGTACTTATTTAATTACTGTATTTTCTATAATCATCTGCTAGCAGCCCATAAATGCAAGTAAGACACCAGGCTCCAGTTAGCAGTCACCAGCGAATTACGATGTGCTTGAAATAAAGAATCACTTAAGACCAGGACGGCTGGCACCCTTGAGACATCAGCTATTATCTAATTTTCACCTCTTTGGTAATAACCTCAACCTTTTCTACGAATGCAGCGAAAGCCCTAATGCTTAAGGTGTGAGACACTAATAGCTTGATTTGGCTCTTATTTACACGAGTATAAATGAGAAACAACTGCCCTGAAGTCCGCACAGATAAATAATGTGGGGGCAGGAGCAGCTTTAGTAGGTGGCTCCACGATGCTGCTGGGAACGGCACCTTTAAGCGGCCGAGCCGAGGGAATAGGATGTTCTTTTCGGCAGGGACAGGTTTACCAGCTGACAGCGGGATTGAGCCCTACTTACAGAGAAGCTGCTGGAAGTGGCCCTTTCCAACACCTGGGAATCAGAATGTCACACCCTCTGTATAACTCATCAGGAGGGCGGAGGTAGGAACAGAGTTGAGCAATAACCAGCTGGTTCATTTTGGGAAGAGTTTCAGGATTTTGAAATTTCTAACTCTTTCGGAAAGGAAAGAAAACAAAAACCGATGTTGACGTTTCTCAAAATCCAAAGCTGAATAAACAGCAAAGAACAAATCTCTCTCCCAGCCCCACGCAGAAACCCAGCTACTCAAGGGCTGTCAGAGTATTTTGTTTCAGCAAAGTCTGGCCAAATGCGATGCCTGTTTTATTCTATACTATAACATTTTCTTTTCTGGAATGATTCCTTCTCAAAGGTCAGACAGTTTTGAAAAATATTTTCTTTTCAGCTTCTCAGCACTTTTTTTTTTTTTTTTTTTTTTTTTTTTTGCATCGGGAGGTTCTTAAAGACAGACCTAGAGTTGGCTGAATCCTGTTGATTTTCCACATGTTGTTGGGTAACTCTTGAGATAAGGCTTTCCACCTGGAGATAAGTTGTCCAGGCATAAGGCTTAGGTCAGAAGAAGACTGAGCATTCCAGATTGGGGCAGATAGGAATTGCCTCCAGCAGAAAGAGAGAAACATCCGTGTGCATTATTCAGCCCTGGGATGACCGTGAATTGCCAACGTGGTGCAGCAGCATGTGCGGGGTAATGCAGTCCGAGGATCACCAGGCTCAGCGTTTCCAGTAGAAAGAGAGGAGTATTCCCTCAATACGGCTTTGAGGGATCTTGTCTGGAATACAGTGTCTTCTTTTAATCACACTTGATTGAGAAACCAGGGCTGGAGGAGAACTACGAGGGCAGTGAAGGACCTGGAGAGCCCTTCTCACAAGGAAGATGCTAGAAGACCTCAGCTTTCACAAAGATAAAAGGGAATGGTCTTGTTCTGTTGAAAGAGAGGCGCAGCCCAAGTACCCAGGGGGTGGAAAAGCAATGTAAAAATTGAAGGACAACGTTGCTACAAGGATAGGTTTGTGTAAATTGGACATTAAGAAATTTAGGCTAGAATCTAGCAGGTTCCTTATCAGCCACTGAGCCTTTAATGTATGTGAGAAATGCAGAGGGTGGCATTTGTTTCACCCAGCTTTAGATGTTCAGGGTAAGGATGTCTGCATCTGGGAGCAGAGCACCTGGGGCTCTGTCTACAGTCCACAGAGAGAAATGGGCTCGGGTAATTCACCCAGGCTAATGCAGGCACCTCGCTTCGGGAGAGCTGGGATCCCAGAAATGCTGATCTCGCAGCTGACTGAAGGCAGGCAGGGTGCCTGGCGGAGACAGGGGAGATGTGTGAAAGAAGGGAGGTGAACCCAGGCCTGATACCACACAGATCTCCGGGCGATGCTGTGTAGACACCAGGCATAAGCGGGAAGCGACATAAACTCCGCTGTGTCTGACTGCACATTGCTGAGGCGTCCCTGGGAGACACCCCCCGGCCCGGGACAAGCATCACTGAGACATAAAAGGCCAACAGGATGGACCAGGTCAGAACACAGCCCAGTGGCGTTGTGTGGAAACAGTAAGCTTTTTAAGGAGAAAAAAGGAGGAGCTTGGAGCCGTAAGGACAAGAAAGCCTAAGGCACGTGGGCCGTCGTTGGCTCAGCAGACCCATCTCGCCTTCCTAGCTGGAGAACTGGAAAAATTGTGGACATCTTAGAGACTGGGCAAGCTTACTTCCAGCCCCTTCCAGGAGGGGTGGAAAAGGTCTCAAAACCAATGGAGGCTGGCAGGACATCACCCCACGCTGCTTGGTGCCAGGATGATGAACGAACCCTCACCTCCCTTTTCCCAAGCCCGTGGTGACCAGCCGTCCCCAGCGAAGTGCCACATCGCACACAAGCAGGTGTCACCAAGCCACTTCATCCTGTGCAGAACGAGTTTATGGGCCTGATGCAATCCCCAGCGGGCGATCAGTCCGTGGCAGCATTCCTGGGCACGCAGTCACGGGCTGCTCACGCAAGGCCATTGGAAGAGGGCACTCGGCGTGGGTGAGCGCGCGCGTGTGTGTGTGCGCGGGAGGCAGGGACGGCCCGTGAGGGAGGGGGGTTGTGTACATGTGCGTCGCACACACCCACGGTTGGATGCACAACATCCTCCCTCTTAGGAGAAAGGGGCTGGTGGGGAAGGCTTCGGCGGGCTGGGGGAAAGGGCGTCTGGTCCAGCTCTGCCCCAGAATCCTTGGGAGAGCCCAGATGTTCACGCTGCCAAACTGCGTACCCCATCTGGGGAGGTGGACAGGGACACGGACTTGCTTTCGTCCTCCGTCAAAGCCCTTTCTGGAGTCAAGGATAGGAAGCCAGAAAACTCCCGTTTCATTACTTTCATAGAAGCCAAAAGGATTTTGAAAAAGCATCAGGCATTCACTCGGTCCTGATTTCAGAGCATCACCCTGTGCGTAAGGATCTGAATTCAATCCCTATTTCACCCCAACACAAGTGTAATTCCCACAGACGTTATCGAAGCCGTACCCCCAGATACCACTGCCAAAAAGCTGAACCCAATCCATCAACTGTTTTTTTTCTTTTTAATTAAGTATAACTTAATCTTACTAATTGGTTTTGTTAATAACAGTGCACTTGCTCCATCTGCAAAGGGATCACAAAGAAGGTAGGTTGCTGAGAGACTGAGCAACACACAAAGTAACTGACTGTGGTGGGTCAGAGGACTCGCCACTGCCTTGCAAAGCCATCGCATGAATTTTACATCCACACGCTCGCCACCATCTCATTCTGCACGGCCACGGGGTCCCAAAATATTTAGGGAGTTTGGCTCCCACTGAGGTTTTAAAGAAGTAGCTGCAATTCATCAGGTGCATTTTGAAAAACATGATGGGAGTTGCCAGGACCCAAGCTCTTTGGAAAACCTGGTCCCACCTTGAAAAACCAGCTCCCATCTCTTGAAAATCTGGTCCACACAAAGCAACAATCGCTTCTCCCCTTGCAAGGCTCTCTGTGGCGAAGCAGACAGTCTGGCCCCCCGCGTCTCCCTGCCAGAATTAAGCCTTCAAAGTTGATCTAAAAAAGTAATTTCTAGGCTGACAGATAAGGAGTGTGAAAATGCCACAGGGAATGATTGGCATATGCTCCAGTGGAGACACCAGGCGAGGTGAGCTTTAATTACAGACTGGCCTGGTGGCAGTACCTGTCAGATGACTCACTTCCATCGCATCCCGCGAGGTTTCTCCTCTTCTCTCTCCCCTTGCACCTCTCTCTGCTGGGCTCTTTCATCAGATGCTGGCTCGCTGGCTTCCTTACAAGCCTTGAGGCATTGAGTCACCTGTCATCAGGCAGGAACCTGGCAAAAAAGCACCTCATGGTCCACCTGACACCAGTGTCATGCAGCCACCCAGCTCTGCCAGTGGAGGAGTCCCTGCTGGGGGACAACTGAGGAAACAGAGACTCACGGAGGGGAGGAGAAAAAAAAAAAAAGAGGAGAAGGAGCATGCAATCTTTACCAAAGCAACTAGAGGGGTTTCTTGGCTGAAATAATTCAATACACAGATTACAAAGGGGCAGAACATACCTAGGATTGACTGGAAACCTCCAAGACACATCTTCACGTTGCCAGTTCACGGCATCCTTCTGCTCGTGTTTCTGTGTAACAAGTGACACACTGCAAACCGCCGCGGCTTTAACGTTTGTGCAAGATGCAGCAAAGAACCTAATCTTGTTGCTGCTTTAAGGGTGGTTTTTGCTCAAACTCTTCTTATTGCAGCTTCTGGCTATGGCAGTCCAAAGTGGCATTTTGGGAAGGAACAGAAGGTCCTACCGATCACATGGAAATGGAAAGAATATATGGTTTGTAACTCTGATTTCAGAGGGAAGGATATCCATTGGTGGAGGCAAATACTAGCCTATATTGGAAGAACAACCTAAAACAGCATAGAAAACTGAAATTGAAATAAAATGCAACAGTGGAAGATGGTTCCAGACTTCCCAAAAAAACCTTTTATCAAAGTCACCAATCCCAGGCAAAGGAAACAGGGACACACTCATCTGGACTGCAGTGAGCATCGCAGCATTTGCCATGTGGCTCCGGGATGGGGATTAGCACAGGAAATCTGCCGTGGGCATGGAGGTGCCAAAAGTGAGACGACGATGAGTAGTGGGGAAAGAGGAGTCTCAGGGAGAAGATTTGCCAGCGAGCTCTTCAGGAAAAGACCTTGAGAGAAATCCTCTCCAATATCATCACGAATGGTACTGACAGAGACACAAGTGCAATTTGCTGATGGCACCACGGTGTGTCCTGGGAAGAGCTCACTGACACCAGGGATGGTAGCTCAGGCGCAAAGAAGGCCGGCAGGGACTCCATTGCACAGGACGAGGGAAGAACAGCGGGGTTTTCTGACACAAACAAGATGAAAGCTGAAAGAGGATGTGCTACAAGGCAGGTCAAAGTTTCAAAGAGAGAAGATGCTCAAGGAGGGGATTATTTAACATGGGTGCAACTCCAAGAGCTTCTGTTGTGGAAGTTTCTGAAAGAAATCCAGAAAGTCTCCATTACTCAAGAGACTCTCACGGGAGACTGAAAAGGATGCAAAGGGCTGTTCAGGAAAGAATGGCCCAAATGTAGGACAGAAAGAGTTATTTTTTTTTCCTTTCAACACACTTTCTCGTCTTTCTGTTTATTCCATTTCATATAACGCTTTTTAAACGATCAGTCTAAATTAAACATTCCAAGTTTACTGAATAAAGGCCGCTTTCACAGAACCAAACAATTTTCTTTTCTGCGCTTTTGTTTTACAAAAAAAAGATTTTAGATCTTTGCTTTTCTTTTATCTAGGAATATTATTTGGACAGCAAATCCATTTCCCACTGAGGCCTTCTCCAAGACCATGTCTGTTGTCCTAGATACTATACACACACCCCAAGAGAATTTTCCACCTTCAGAAAAGAAAGGTTTTTATCCTCTTTTTTTCAAAGAGCAGTTCTAGCTGGGTCTGATCCAGTACAGTGATAAACTGGGAATACGATAACTTCCAGTCCAGCCGGTGTCCCAAATCGAGACAAGAGATTTTTTACCTTTTTACTGTTCTAGCTCAGAGAGTTTTTTTTCTTCTCTAGGTTGAACCATGGTCCTCTTGAAGCTGGTGGGATTTTTGCCATGGACCTCAACAGCACTAGTTTGGCCAGCTATTTCTCTTTTGTTTTTCCCCTTTTCTTCTGAAGGGTCAAGAGTCAATGGGAAACAGATCTCCTTGGCACAGAGCAAGCAAGAAAAATTAGAAGCACATGTTTCCCGCTCCCAACGAGGTACACATGGTGCCGATCCTTTCGAAGAGTTCATTGCGTCTCCTCTGTTCCTCCCAGTGAAGGAATGGCAAATTCCTTCAAGTCCGTCCCTCCTCTACGTCCTCCCATTGCTGCCCTCAGTCTCCCTTTCCAACCCTACTTCCCCACCCTGTCCCAGGATTGGCACCTAAAAGTAGCTCAGCTCCAGTTTATGTCCTCAAGGTGACCAGATCTTCTAGGAAGCCCAGTTTTCATGTGGACCGCAAGCACTTTGGAAGAAGCTGGTGTTCCCCCTCCAGAGCTGGGTTTGCTTCTCCTTCGTTGTGAGTCCTAGCCAGCAGTTGTCTCCTAATGCACTTCATACGCTGCCACAGTGAAAACTGGTTTGTGTGATGCCTTTATGTCCCTTGCTATGGAAAAAAACCAGTGCAAGCCCATGCACTGTAAAACCACTGGGTTCTTGCAGTTTATTGAACAGTTAATAATCCCCTTCCTACTAGAGCTGACAGCAAAACATCTACTGACTATAGCAGTACAACCAAGGCCAAAGTATTGGATCTAAATCGAGATTAATTAATGTCTCTCCAGCAGTTGCCTTGTCCAAGGCTAGGGAGACCCTGTGTGGAGACACGGGGCAGCACAAGCTCTCCAAGTCCACGTGGGAGGAGGAGAACCACAAGACTCACCTGCGCTCAACAGCCTGGTGAAGGACACCCTATGTGTTTAGCACAACTGAGCCAAGCTGGCTGGCATCTTTGGTTCAAAACCCCTGGTTAAAAAAGGTGAAAAAGTGTTTTTTTGTTGATATTTCTGCTTAAAAAAAAAATAACATAAAGCCAGAATTCTAATCCCTCAACTTTGACTCTTTTTTTTCCATTTCAATTCTATCATTAAAATGGTGGCAAAGTTGGGAAACAGGGGAGCAGGGACAGCAAAGAGACATCAACCACCAGTAATAAAATATTCAGCTTCAAATTAAAAAAAAAGTGGGTAAGTTACATTTTGTATATATATTTTTTAAACAAATAAATTACACTTTTTGTGGAAAACAGTCGTTTTCAATAGGCAACCAAAGCCTTTTGTGTGCAAGGAACTTAAAGACAGGCATCGAAGAGTATTAAGCCAATTCTTTCTCCTCTCCAAAGACTAACATTTACTTGGGGGGCGGGGGGAAGGAGGAGATTCTCACATAACGTTATGATTCCCATAATGCCAAGAACGAGAGGACTTTCGGCAAAGACACCCAAAGCTGCCAGGATCTCAGCAGCCCAGCGAGAGGCAAAACCACAGAGAATTAGAACAAACTTTGGTGCCGTTTATCGTTACAGCCCTGGAGCAACTACTACAGGATCCCCTGGAAGGCAAATGCTTTAAAGGCAGCACTTTTCAAAGGCTTTACGCTTTCATGCTCTCTGCTGCCTGTCCTTTCAGAAGCTGCATAAATGATGAAACCAGATTCCTGAAAAGGTGAGTCAGGCTCACAGGACTGCAGATGAACGTTACGGGGGGGAAGCACCATCATTTGTTCTCCTTCTGTGCCTCCGCACCGAGGAGTAACTACGTTGTTTTGCCGATGGAGAGTACACCACTCGTGAAGGAGAAGCCTGCAGTAGCAGCAGGCGATGGGTCAGCACTCTGGCATCTCCTCACGGATTGCATTTAGGAATGCTTCAAGCCAGCAGTGACACAGATCTCAAAGTACCTGCCCTATTTCCCCTTAGGCCCATTGTCGGAATCGCCTTAAGAACCAATGAAGATGTTTAACCTGAATAGCTTTGGCAATACCCACAGAACACCTGATCTTAAGTGGGTCGCATCTTCAGCAGAAACATGGAACTGGTCCATATCGGGACCTTCAACCCAGTTGCCTCAATGCCAGCACAAAATGGGATTCAAACTCCCAACGTTTCCCATTGCAATAAACAAATCCCACCCGAGAACCCCAAACAGGCAAAGAAGTTCTCTTACACCCAGCAAAGCATCTGTCCTGCATGGATCAAGAGGGGAAGGCAGCAGCTCCCCAAACCAACCCAACCCTAACCTGTGTTCCCAGGAGGCGACACAAAGTTCTGACTCACTGAGATAGGAAAGAGACAAAAAGAGGGAATACAGACAGGCAAAAAAGTGAAAAACGCAGCATTTTCCATTTCCACCCGTGCGCTGAGGTGGTAACCTTCTGTTACAACCACCAAAGCAGCTCAGGCACCGTTCAAGTCTGCCAGTCCTAAGCCATCAGAAGCAGCAACTTTCCCCGGCTCCCCTTCCCCTCGCAAAGAGATTTCTTTGAACACAGCAAGAATCAGAAAGAAGCGAAAGCAGCGCAGTGTTCATGCCAGATCACCACTTGCAGCATCTTTAGAAGCTGCAGTTTCCATCTGCAGCCGTCAGGAGCAGGAGCCTTTAACAAAAGCTGAGATGTTGAAGTGTTTACCCAATTCCAAGAACTAGGACTTTTTTTTTTTTTTTAAAAAAAACAACCCAACAACAAACCCATGTACAACACAGAACAAATGCAATGAGACAGAGCTAAAGTCATGAAGGTTCGTAACACTGGTGTTGAAAGAGGAGCCCTTTGTATGTTAATGATCTTTCCCCTTCTGTGCCCAACTGCTAAAGGGCGATTCAAGTGATCCCTATGCTGAGAAGATGGGAAATTAAACATGTCCAAGGACAGCCACATATTCTGGCATGTTGTTAAAACCTGCCCCACCCCAGGAGGCCACCATGAGGGAGCTGTGTTGCTCCAAACCTCCTTCCTCTCCCCAGTCCCCAAAAAAAGAGGAAACAGCTACTTTGCAGCTATTTCTAGACACCCGTGACACCCAAAGGGCTCCAAGAAGCTCAGGGAGGGTGCAATAAGGACCCCAAAGCAGTGTCACATGTGGAGACTGAAGCTGTGCTGCTGCCACTTGTCCTGGATCTCTCCTGTCTTCCACTAATGAGAAAGAAGCTGCGAACACGCACAGACCCCACCCTGGTAAGTCCTCATGGTTCGGAGTTAGTGGTTTTGCTCTGCTTTGCTGCTCAGAAGCACCAGGGCAGCGAAGCCCAGAGCATTTTGCTCATGGTTAAAAAAAGCCGCTCCGAATCAGGCTGATGCATTTGTTCCCAACTCCCCACTGTCCTGATGATCTCATGCACTTGGAGACGGGGATATAGTCAGCCACAAGGTCTTCCTTCAAATCCGCGTGTCTTCCAAAGACAAGGGTCATCCCCGTGGCGGTGCTTCTCACCGAGAGATCACCTACTGTTTCCTCTGCTCCTGTGGATTTTGGTGTCAAGCAACACCAGGCTCCCTCCACAACACATGAGCAACCTGCCTCGAGGAAGGCTGGGAAGCCAGAGACCTGCATGTTACTGCCAGCTCCTCGGCATTGTGCAATCTTGTGCAAGATTCCTTTTCTGCACAAATACGGACACGTGGGGCTCCTTCCCCTGCTCTGCGCCGAGGTGGCACCTCGAGAAGCCAGGACTCGCAAGAGCTTTTAACAATAAGTCTGGCTCCACTCTTCACGGGCTGCAATGCCACCATCTCCAGCGAGTTACTCCGGTGCCAGTGAAATTGTAATCAGTCCCTGTGACAAAATAACTAGGACTCCACACCCACTGGAGTTACAGCAAGGCAGTGCCATGTAAGCAGAGGCTGACACGTTAACATGGGCTCTGGAGACACCGGTGGTGCGTTCCTTCCCTTTGCCCACTGCAATCATCGCAGGAGCGAGCACAGACTCCGGCTCTAAACCTGCTTTTAATTTGCATGCCAGGCCCAGGAACGAACCCCTTTCCTCTGGGCTTGTTTGTCAGAGCCCATACGGTTCGTCGGGTGGTTTCTCCCCACCTCTGTAATTTTAGTGGGGACCAAGCAGTCAAAATGAGACTCCAGGCTTTTCAAACCACAAGCCCTACAGTAAATAAGGGTTAAAGGCATTTCCAGGCATGTCTATCAATTTTCTTGTGACTCTTTCATCCTTGATTTTTTTTTTGTTAGACAAGCTCTCTGCCCAGCTTCAAACACACAGATAGGTCCCCGTGCAAATTTTTCCACAGCCTTTCAGCATCAACTTTTGCACATTCTTAAAGTGCTCTGTTAGGCTGGGGGTTGGAAAAGGAAGCACTGCACCAGAGCTGATTTTGAAGTGAGTGACTTTGAGTTGAGTTTTACAATGTTGGATTATTGTAAAGAAGCAGCTAACACCCCAGAACTGATCCTCTGGGACGTTTCACACGCATTATTGGGGCAGTGAAGCATCATCCAAGCTTCTTTCAGTCTTGGCAGTGTAATTTTGGCTTGTTTGATGGTAGAGAGCAAAACTCCTTCCCCCTAAAGTCAAGCTATTTGCAGAAGCCACATCTGTGAAGTGCCATGGCCATACAGAAGACCATCGGCAAAGCTAGAAATAAAACCCAGCAGTCCTCAGCCCTTGGGCTCTCTCTTATCCACAGTATTTAGCTTTCTAAATGTTTATGTTCAATAAACTCTTTCTGGAATTATTCTACAACATAATTATTGGTAGATAATTACCTGTAACATTATACAAGTCATAATAATCACAGATAGAAAATAATTTTTTAAATAACACCAGGTCATGACACCACGTAAGGAAAAAAAAATCCTTTCCTAGTTTACAAAGCACATGGTCTCAAGCCTAAGGCAGGCACAGCCAAATCTTAATTGCCTGCAGAACACCAGTTTCTCTGCAAAATATTCTGACAACATCGCAATATTGTACACCACCGAGGACCACTTGCATTCCCTCTTCACACAGGACCATCCAGTGATGGCAGTGAGAGAGAGCAGTGACCTTATGCTCAGCTCTTGGGGAACACAGGGACAACAGAAGGTCACTAGATGTTCTGCTACAAGCTCCCTGATGTAAGTCCATCCGCACTTGAGTTTCTCAAACTCCTCAAAGGATGGGATATTCACTCATTTGGCTTACTCGTCTCTTCAGGGTGAGGTCTCTAATGCCAAGCCCGCCTCCTGAGAGATGTTAGCTGGTAAGCTTTGCTTGGCCCTCTGCAAACCCTGGTCAGATTTAGCCTATAGGTAAGGCTTACCACCACAGGATCCAAAATGACCGAAAAAAACCAGCATCGGAGCCTGTTCCCACTAAACAGCCTGTGCTGAGCGCTGTTTCTGAAAGCAGAAGGGGAAGAGAGGAATGAGTGACAGGCAAGAAGGGGAGAAATGAGTCTCTAATTAGATGCAAGACAAGTCTACACCACACAATGAGCCCCAAGCAGGCTGGTACATCCACACAGCCCACACATGGAGGCACAAGTTCTTCACACTCAAGGTCAAACATGCCTCTCCCAAAGAATATGCAAAAATGAGGGGCCGTGGGTGAAGGCAGTCATTGGGATCCCAAAAGCACCACGGGACAACAGGGTGGGCGAGTGACTGGGCACGGTGGTTGAAGCTACGTTGGGGCACAGGACCACACCGAGGCAGACAACAGCTCCCAGACCCGGGGCGATCTGAGATATCAGCAGAAAGTATTGGTGCACGGGGTGGGCCTGCCAGCACAAAACAAGGCAGGTGAAGAAAGAACCAGCTGAACCCTCTTCAGTGCACCAAAAAAAACACCCCAAGAGCCACTAGAGCCTACTGGAAGAGTAGAACGCTGATGTCCTAATGACTCCTCCTGACAACCCAGGGGCTTTTTGAGGCTTCATCTGGTGTTCAGCTCTGCACAGCACAAGGGAGTTAGAGGAGAGGATGCCCGAGGTGACGTTACGGTCCTCTTGCTGACAGGAGAAGGGTGATGAGACATGGTCACTCCTGCAGATGCTGGGTTTGTAGGTGGTCTGGAGCTGACCTCCCTTGGGATGAACAGCCTGCTTGTTCTGCAGATTAAGAAACGGAACAAAATGAAAGAACGCAGAGAGGAGAAAGAGCTCCTTGTGATCATCTGAGCAGGACAAGACACCCTACAAAGCGCAGCGGGAGCCGCAGGCACCAGGACGCTCCCAGTGGTGGGTCCCAGCATGGAGAGAGGAGTCACTCGTCCAACTGCTGTTGACATGGACACAGCACCAAGCTGAGGGACTGAACAGAAAGCCTGGCTGGGAACTAAGAGGCTCTTTGCCATGAAGAATCACTGAGTCCTATTGGCATTCAGGGGTCTCTGGGGAATCCTTTGATGTGAGTCAATGACCCCTGGAGATCTGCTCGCTTCCAGTTCTGCTCGATTCAGCAAGGATCCCCCCTGGGACTTGTAAGCCAGGAGCAACGATAGAGTAACTAGCCCTGGCGTTGCGCTCAACAGCAGACAGACAGCAGCTCTGCACTATCAGGTGCCACAGAGCTGCTGCTCCCAGAAGGATCAGCCACCGTGTTGTCCGTGACAAGACCACCACCAGGTAGGCGATGCCAGAAGGCTGCAGGCTGGCTTCTCTGCCCGAGGAACCACTCAGCCTGAGCAAAACTCCTGCCTGCAGAACCGCAAGTGATGCAAAGGGCTCCCGCTGAGCAAACTCAGCTGCCCTTGCTCCATCCTCTAGCCAAACCCAGGACTAAGCACTCGATGGAGCTTCCAGGTCGCCAGGACAAAACAGAAACCCGAACTACCGCAGCAGCACGAATCACCAGGCAGCTCTCAAAGTGGTGCGTCAGCACCAAGCGAGCTCCAAGGTGCTGCTGGTGCGAACGCAGGCTTTGCTGCCCTGGTAGCACTGGCAGGGCCTCTGGCTGACAGAACGCTCCCAGCAAAGGGCAGAGCCCTCATCCACGGCTGTGCCCAACAGATCGCGGTGCCCACGTGACGTCAAGCTGTGTCAGCAGAAGCGTGTTGCGGCGTGAGACGACATTGCGATGTCCTCCATGACATCACCCCCGGGACGAGGGCTTGTGGCTGAGCCCACGGAGCAGGTTGTGCCGTAAGTTACAGGGATTACTCCATACCCACCAAAACTGGCCGGCATGGCCCCAAGCCAGGGTCACCCCGACAAGCCCATGGAAACGAGGGCAGCAGCAACAGAACAGCTCAAAATCCCCATCCAAACAGAGACAGTGTTGTCCAGCCCATAGACTGGCTGTTTCCTTGGGCAGTTAAATGTCTACAGGCCGAAAACAGGCTTCATTGGTTCACTCCCAATTAACCCTTCCCACCCACACTCAGCTCAGTACCTTTTGTTCCTCCTTAATATCAACCAGGGCTGTCGGGCCATGGTGGTGCTTGTGTCGGAGGTGGAGCCAAGCTGAAAGACGATAAATTCCCTCCAACAACCCATCCATGGACTGGGACCTCCCCCAAGGGCTTTTTTAATTGCCTGGGTTTGGGCTATTGTGCTGGTGTTGGGTTTGATTTTTTTTTTCGTGTCAGTATACATCCTTGCAGACAAACAGGCTGATAACATGTTTGATGACCACATTAGGAATGGAGGAAGCCTCATCCACAAGCTCATTAAAGCTGCATTTGAAACAAAAGGAGATCTTTTCCCTGTTAAGATTTTCCCTCGGGTTCTGAGCAAAGCAGTTCAGCATGTGGGGAACATCCTCAGGAGAGAACTCGAAGGGCAACGATTGACCAAAAGGACAGAGATGCAGGAGAACTGCCACCACATCTGAACCGAGACTCCACCACCCGTGCCAGCCCCAAGGAAATCATTCTTGCTTGCACTGGGGCCCCAGTCCTCTGGCAGCTGAGTCCAATAGCTCTCATGCCACTATACGTTTCGCAGAGGTAAGTTCCCCTTTGTCTCCAAAGGCCTTTCTGGACTTGTAGACATTGACCCTTGGGCCACGGAGGTTAGGGAAGGTCAGTAAGGTGGGCACGGGGCTTTGAGCATTTGATTGCAAACCGGAGCAAGGAGCCCATTCCCCAGCTATTCAAGGTCTCTTCAAGGTCAGTGACTCTCTATAGGCCACTCCGCTCGCAGGCACGAGGTGGGGGTGGTTCATGCACTATGCTGGCTTTTGTAAGCAGGTTACAGGCATCCCTTACTTGGATAAGTGGTTTGTCTCAAGGAACAGAGAAAACCCTGCTAAGGGCATTTTAGGATACAGTACCAGGCTACAACACACTGCAGCATCTCTCCAACAGCAACAAGCCCCAAAAGCACGGCTACAGATTCCTTAATAACGTCATTTCCCCTTTCTGTGTCACTTTGCTGCTACAGGCTACAAAACACTCCATAAACACAAGCAGAAACAGCTTCACAGCCCACATGGAGACAAGCTGATGTGCTACCTTCTCAGGATGGGAGGGAGTATCAACAGGCAGCGGGGAACAAGCCCGTTTAGGCATGTGGCTTGTGAACTTGGAACAGGGGAGAAGCAAGGAACAAGCCAGATCTGTACCCTTCCCTTAAAACCATCAGTGATGTGCTTTTGAGTGTGTTTAATGTGCCTCGGAAGGGCTGACACAGTCATGGTCTAGATGGGATTCATCACCTCAGAGTGCACAGGACAGATTCAAAGGCCAGTCACCACCCTTCAGCTGCGCTGCACGGATTTAAACATTGCAGTGAGGGTACGTTAAGCAAATACATAAGGAGAACAACAAGAAAGAAAGGCCAAAATCTGGGACTCGGCTCTCTGAATGCTCAGGATCTGCAGGAAGAACCACCGAGCAGGACACCTGCCCTGCTTCATGCTGAGGACAGGCCTGTGAGGTTTATCTTTCCACATAATTAAGCACATAGAAGCTACATGACAGGTAAAAATCAACCAGTGGGACATTGATACCAGTAGAGTCCCTGGGCCCCAGCTGAGGATTTGTACAGGTATGACACTGGGTAGAGCTTTGCATCTACGGAGGACAGACAAAAGCCGTCCCTGTTTTAGAGAGGGAGAGCTGAGGCTTAGAGACAGGAGGAACACACAAGGACACAACACACTTGGCATTAAAGTGGGGTTCATCCCCAGTGCCTGGAGCTGCAAGCCGTCAGCTGCACGGTTCACTCCAGCCCCAGCTTTGCCCACCAACAGGTTTTCTCTGGGGCTGCATGGGTGCACCTGGGAGCCAGCGGGACGTTGTCATCACAAGAAAGGCGCAACTGAAACTGGAGCGACTGAGCTAGGGAAACATTGACTTGGTCAGACTTTCCAAAACTCCTGGGCTAGGACCGTCATCAAGGAAGAAGGTACACATCGGGTTTGTCTGCTTTATAGACGATTAATGCTATTAAAGTACAGTACTTCTAGGTTAACCATCTTTGTTTTGACTCCAAGGCTTCCCAGGAGACCTCAGCAGAACAATCAAACCCAAACCCCGTGTGTTAAAGAATAAAAAAGGGAACAGATTCATGCTTGAGCACGCTACGGGTTTCTAGCCCTCCAGGACAAAAATAGCACAGGGACCCCTTCCCCTAAACATAAACATCCAGCTGGGAAACATCCTCTAGACCCAGGAAACAGAAGAGTGAGAACTGGATCCACACTTATCACTGTCTTTCCATTAAAGATACCCCATCCACCAGCTTCTCCCACACCAACCACCACCCCAGCACAGGGCAAATACGAGACGCCAGCACTGCCTGGCTATGGTTACGGTAGGGAAAGCAGCAAGCCGAAAGCAGGCAGGGAAAGGGTTAAGAAACAGATCAGTGCCTGTCATCAACAACCCTGGATGCGCCCCAAGACTCCGGTGTTGGTACCTGGGCGCCTACCTCTGTCTCTGGGGTGGAGTCCTTCTAACCACAGGGCAGCCTCGCCTGCATTCCTGCTCCCTGAGTGACAGCTCGGGAGAAGCTCGCTGCAGCCTAAGCCTTGGCAGGAGAAAAGATGCCTCCTGCAGGGCCAAGTCAGACTCGCCCTGGAAATCTCCTTACTTAGTAGAAACAGGTTAAGGAGCCAGGAGCCAAGGGCTTGGCACCGGCGGGTGTTTTGCTGGAGATGTTTAGGAGCGCGCTGAAATTGCCAGCTTGCATCTCCTTAGATGTCTGAGCAATATCCTAGCACGGAATTAGGCAGGTAATAAGGGCTTGAAAGCAGGAACAACCACAGTTGGATTAAGATATAGGCACTCTAGGCCTTTGCTCAGTTCCCTGGCTCACAGAGACTTGGGATGACATCAGTCTTCGCTTTCGCTTAGTAAAAGCATTTCTGGCACCGTTTGCAAAGAGAAGCTCGAAGGAGAACTGGGCGAGAGCCGCTGCTTCAGTGGCACTTGCCCAAGTTCAAAGACGGGGTCCAGCAGAGGGAAGAGCAGCAGCTGGTATTGCCAGAGACAGGAGAAAGACTCACGGACGCAGACCCGTGACCCCCTTGTTACGGAGGTGGCTCGGCTGGCAAGGGCGTCAGAGCTGCTGCTACCACATGGAGGCACCACACTGGTGGGTGGTAGCTCTGGAGCAACCACAGGGGTACCAGCTGTTGTCCCTCAGCTCTGGGAATGACAAGAGGTGTACAGGGCTGGTCTTCTCACCTGCTGGAATTCATCCAGGTCTCAGCCCTCAGCTTCCATCTGCTCGTTCATCCAAACCATGAGGCTGGCTCCTAACCTTCTCCCTGGCAAAGCCTGGAGGCCTCCCAGCCCTTCCATGCCACCCTGACAGCCATGCTGGCTGATGTCAGCCGGGGAGAATGACACAAGTGCCAGAGCACCATGGGCTGAGACAAGGAACCCCACAGCACCTGGAGGCAGCTGAGGGCATGGAGATGAGCAGCACTTGGCTGGGTAAGTTTAGGCTCCCCAGCCACTCGCTGTCAGTTCTGGTGTTCCCCTGCACTAATCAAAGTGGGGATTATCATCACACACGTGCTGGGTTTTGAGTCAGGAACATTTTACCCGTGTCCTTTGGAAGAAGAGGAGGTTTCCTTGGGGAAGTGGGTGCCCACTTCAGTCAGACTGGGCCAAACACTGACTTTAGGGGGAGGTCCAGAGAAGAAGGAGGGCTCAGCTGCTGGCTTTGCAGCCTACAAACCATTTGAGTACCCAGTCATGGTTTTTAGACAACCTCTACCATCACACAGCTGCCTGCTGCTTATCCCCACGGAGCAGGGCAAGGACGCTGGTGTTTCACTGCCCCAGCCTGGCCAGCAGCATTTCCCCAGTTGCTGCTGGACTTACCCCCAAAACAAGCACCAGAGCAGCTTTGTCTTACCTGTCTCGGCCATCCCTTGTGGAGGGACACTGTCCCCGTCCCCTTGCGGGCCATTCCCTGCCAAAAGCCAGGCTGAGCACCATCATCTTGCCCAGAGAAGTCCAAAGTCGAGGCTCATGCTGTGCTCCCTGCCCTCCAGCAAGGCTCTGAGTAAGCAGGTCTCTGCAGCACCCAGCTCTGGCAGAGCTCTCCTCTCAAGCACCAGCTCTCGGTTCACTCGGTTCATCCCAGCCGCAAGGGCAGACCACGCTCAGGGCAGCTTCTTCATCTGCCCCAGCTCCCATGAAGCTTGTTGATGACATTAAGGGCCCCAAGTGAAAATCACTGCATTTAAGGGTAGGGGGGGCTGCTGGCACATGATCTTGTTGGTGTGGCTTAATGAGTTACTGAACATCAGCTGAACCATGGTAGCTCAGTTCATTAAAATGCAAAATAGGAACAACTGCAGCAATTTGATCACTTGTAATCCTCCCCACATTGTCTTAAACATCTTTGGATTCGCTTTCTTCCACAAGTAATGTAGTGAAACTGCTGCCAGTTTTTCTGCAAAGTGCTTTGATTTATACAGATGAGGACCATAAGTCCAGAGTATATTTCCTCTTCCTGCCTTTTGTCTTTTCTATTTAAACTCGTAAGATATTCAGAGTCAGAACAGAAAAGGCACTCCTAATCTGATTTGGTCCTCCAAAGTCTCTCTTTCATAACTGCATCAGTCCCAGAAATTGTTTTTTCTTTGTCTCATCCCAGCAGCAGCTGAAGCGTCTCTAGATAAGCACAGATCTCATTCATGGAGCAGTAGTTTGCTCAGACCTTTGCAACTACTTCCATCAAAGCTGCATGACTACAGTGCCAAACTCTTTAACTGTTGGAATATAGCTCCAGCGGCATTAGTCCTTCTTGTACTGAACATCACTCATCACAAAGGGGATGCTGGGGAGCAACAAGAGCAGAGCTGCTCCAAGAGCAAGGTCAAGCCAAGGGCTGAGGGTGACCACAGCAGTGTCCATCAGCAGTCCTGAAAAAGGCAAAGCAATCCGTCACGTCCCAGGTCCACCCAGAGCATCCAGTCAGGAGCAGCAGGCAACAGAGACAAATCCACAAGGTAGATCTAAGAGGTCCATCTAGGAATCGGCTACCTCCAGCAGAGGTCCCAGAGCCATCCAGCAGACAAAGCCAGAGGCACACACACCCCTACAACCTAGCCCAGAGAAAACTAGATGCCCAGAGACCCAGGTTACATGGAGCTCCTCAGCCTATAGGTGAGGAGACCCCCAGTGAGGCTGCCCAGGGTCATTAAGGTCTATTAGTGCACTTAGGGCCCTGGCTTTCTAGATGAGGTGGATGTTTCTGTAGGTGGGTTTCTTCACGCTTGGTGGTCACAGGAGGAATGAAGAGGTTTTGAAGCCAACAGCAACTTCCCAACACTCTCTGTTCCCTTGAACCAAATTCCTATCGCCTTTCACACAACAAACTCATGAAACTCCAAAGGAAAAGTCACCATGTCCATATAAGCAGGTCCTGCCATTTAGAAGGCACAGTCCTGACATACATGATAGAAACCCTCCGTCCTCCTAAGGCAGGAGGAGAGATTTTCATAATCCCAGCCTCCTGAGGTTGCCACCGGCAAGGAAACCTATCAGCTCCGGTCCTGGCTCGAGCAATCTGGTTCTGGCCAGGGTGATGCTGAACCTTGGCCCTGAAGACCCTATCGGCCAGGTAAGGACGTGTCTGGTACGGGAGCTTTCAGGAAGCTGTGCTCTTCTAATCACATCAGGCTTATTTGCGCTGCCTACATCCACCAAGGAATTAAGGAAGCAATAGCCCTCCAAAGCGCTACAGGCTGGCTATAACCCAGTGTGGCTTCATGAGAGTTTCTAGGAGATGATGATGGTGAAACCTGGACTACTGGGATCCCAGGCAGGAATGGCTCTTGGACTACCCTGAAGCTTTGAGGTCAGGGCTGAAGAAAAGTGGTCTCAGAGAAGACCCTTTCCCTTGAGCAGCGACGTGCGGCCTCCCTCGTACACCTTCTGCTCACGAAGCGCTACAGGACTCTCTGGAAAGAGCTGGGTTTGGCTGCTGGCGACGTTCTGCCCGTGCAGCGTCCTCTGCTCTAACCCCATCGCAGGTGGGGAAACCTTCTGATTTACCTGGTCTTGCATAAAGCAGCACAAACGGCTTTCACCATCCTGTCTCAACGCTACGACCTTCCCTCCAACAGAAGACCAATTTCCTATCTCAACTTTATCTCAGTGCTGCACCCCCCGCAGACGGAGAGAATCGGAGCTGAAATTGCTGGTTCCCGCTTTCGCCAGCTGACATAGAAATTCTCATTCCTCCTGGCTTCCCTTCACATGTCAGACCTCAGTTCATTCATGTTCATAGGAAACACTTTGCCAAAGGGACTCAGGGGGACTATAGAGCAGTTTTATCCGATTACTTTTTAACTACACCTGTGATTCCTGGTGAGGTCTGGACACTGTCAGGGAAAGCAAGGCTGGCTTTGTGGTCATAAATTAAATCATTTGCTGGGAAGCAGCCCAAAGAGCACAGGCTCTTCCCTTTTATGCCCCTGCTCCCCATCCCCGATCAATGTGGACATGACAAGAAAAATGGAAACATTCCAAAAAAAAGTTCACCCCCAAATCTGTTTCTGTTGAATCATGTCAAGACCTGATGTTACAAGAAGAGTACAGTAAAACCATTTTTTTTTTTGCCAATTTAATGGAAAACAGTGAAGCTAACAATGAATAAATAAGTAGTCTTCCTGAAGGGAATAAAGGCATGAAACCTTCAGAATTTCTAACAGAATGGAATAAAATGGTAAATTGATTCTTGCCCAACAAAATGCTTTATTCTGAGAGAGCTTGAGGATGCCACCAGGCTCTTTTTCAAACACTGCACCAATAGGGAGCAACTCCGGAAGGGACTCACAAAACCAGGTAAGTCGGCAAAAATCAGGCACATGATCTAAGTGTACGTGACATTAACAGATCTGGGAACAAGTCATCTAAACCAGTGCTGAAGTCAGACCTGGTAGATACAGCTCAGGGAAGAGAGTCATCTTGGAATCATCATCGGGAATTGTCTGAAGTGATTATCTTAGCGTGCGGTGGCCACCAAAAAAGCTAACAGAACTGGGTATCACCAGGCAGGTGGTGCTGAGGATAACCCAGCGCCTCCTGCTTTGCTGCTGTATAAAACCTGGATGGGCCCATGTCTGGAGCACCTTGTGCAGTTCTGGCCACTCTGTCCCAAGATGTGGAGTTACAGAAGGTCCGGAGGAAGGCAACCAACATGATCAGGGCATGGAGGAGCTGCCTTACATGGAGAGGCTGGAAGGACAATTCCCTCAGAACTGATACGTCTTTCAAACTGTTGAAAAACATCTCGTATTCTTTGACCCAAAATTAATTCCAGTGACAGGCCCAGGCAATGTCACTGCAACTGGGACGTTACCCAGGGAAGAAGGTGCTAATTTCACTTCTTCCACTCTTCTTTTGTTTCTTCTTGTGCAACTGAGAGCCGCTGCTTGGGAGACGCCAGGCTCAAGGGACACTGGGAAGGCTGGACTGCACACCCATGATCGAATGGTGGGTCAGATCCTCAGCGGGGAGCACGTGGCCAGTTTCGCTTACTTTGCCTGTTTGCTGTGCACATCGCCCTGGAAGGGCACAGTGCGTGTGTGACCTGCTGCTGAGTCATACCGGAGGATTGCACATCCAGGAGCTGATGAGTCTGTGCTAAAGGTAAGGCCACTGCACCTTATGTCACTTTTGGCAGGGAAAAAGAGGACACAAGGTGCCAAACAGCGTTGCTCTGGTTAAATACATTTGCAAAGGGTGCAATGACAACACAAGAGGGCAGGAGAAAATCAGACACACGGGTGAAGTCAGCAGCAAAAATGTGACGCCTCTGGTGTACTGATATCTGACAAGTTGCACCCAAACACCCCAGGAGAAAGAACAGGAGACACTGAAGGATAAGACACCGGCAGTGGGAAGGAATTATTTGGGCGATGTACACACAGTGCTGCAGAGGAAAGCGAACATCTAGACCAACCCGGCTTTTTCACCAGCTGGAGGGTCACCAGTATTTTTGCCACCTCTGGAGATTTCATGGCTTTGCACGAAAAGGAGGGCGTGCGTTGTAACTCGCCCCCACGTGTTCTGGCCTCGCCAAAACTGCAGGTCCCCTAGTCCCTGCTCTCGTAATTCTCCAGCAGCATTATCCAAAGTTTTACTTTGGAAATTCAGATGCTTCACTTTCTCTGGAAGATTTGTTGGTCCTGCCATAACTCATCACCTTTTTTTTTTTCTTTCTTTCTTTTTGGTAAGACTCTCCTCAAACTAAAGGACTCCCTGATGCAATGCCATCAAGATACTCTGAGGAGCGGACAGGAGGTGCAGGGGAGGCTGACAGGCTCAGCTCAGCCTTACCATGCTCTCCAATGCTACATAAACCAGTATTATTAATGAGAACATTAATAAGGAAAAGGGTGACATCACATCATGGGAATCTGGTGGGCAAGACACAATGGTGTTGAAGAAGTCTACTAGGGAAATGACATTTCAGAGCCTAATTCCCATACACAAACCCCTAAATCCACTTGTGCAATTGAAAACCCCTTTTGAGTATCTGCAGGCTGCACATGTTCGCATTTACGGCAGATTTAATCTCCAATTCCAACCTGAATCACTGAAACCTACTTACTAGCCTCGTAATTCGGGCTGAAACAACCGAGAGGGGATTTTGGGATGCTTGGGGTCGGTCTTCCAGCATGCACTGAGATTGTTGCTGTATAAGATATTAAGCAGATAGAGTTGGACCAACTCTCACTCCACCTCTATCGCTGTATTTAAACCAACATTGAATGGTGGTTTGTAACACTGCAGGCTCCAAGTTCATCCGTCCGGGAGGAATGGGAACGGGAGAGGCCAGTCCTACAGGTTGCCATCTGGCTCCAGTTCTCTATGGAAGCAAGTCAGGTGAAGGCTGGTTATAATTGACCCCAATTCCTCAAATAGCCCCAATTGCCGAGGAGATGGCTAAATAGCAGTCTCCAAATCCGCTCAGAATGGACCCAGGTGTCTTGGTGCCCTACGGCCTGGGACAGAAACCTTTTAGCACCCCTGTCTTCCCTCCAAAGAGCAGTGACAGTGTCTTACTTCAGAGACTATCTGTCAGTCCAAGAAGTTTAAAAGCTCTGGATCAAATTCTTAATTACCCTGGACGGACACAATAGAGGCTGTCAGCACACAACAACTCAGGCTGGCATTGTCAAAGGGACTGAAGTGTTAAAATACCACGCGGCTTTGCCAGAGAAAGTTGACTGCTGGGGAGGGGGATAGTATTGGCATGTTTTTTTCCTTTATAAAAAGGTTAAAACCAGGTCAAACTTCATAAGTGCCATTTCAAAGAAGAACTGGGCACTGGTAGGAGGCAAAAAGATACGTCTTGTTTACGAATAACTGTAAATTCTCATCAATCACAGGGTTTCAGGTCAATTCAAAGTGGTTACTTTCACCAGAACAATAATTTAAAGAATGAAGATATTTTGTTTATGGTACTAAGGTCTTACAGTTTTCTTCCCATCCCAGATCATGTGCCACTAAAAGATTAATTTTGATTGTATATAGAAACAGGATACTCCACAAAATCTTTGGTTTTGAAAGAAAAGTCTCAGTTGGCACCGATTTTTTTTTTTTTTTTTTTTTGCTTTCAGTCCCCCAGAAAATTCCCTTCAGGTTAACCCAAAACAAAGGGAAAAGATCCTTGAACTGCCAGAGAGTGAAAATATCAGACTTTTGCAAAGCTCCAATTATGGGCAGTTTCTCCAGGCTGGCTCATCCTTCTTCGCATCTCATATTCCAGGTCTTCAAAACCAAACCTGCAAAACGCATTCGAATTTAACCTGGAACTGGATTTCTTTCTCAGCCTGCTGACAGTTTTGAGCTGTGACACCTGTGTCAGTTAAAGGGTATGAATTTTTTACCTCTGTAGTCATGTACATATAATCACTAGCCTGGTTATCATTACACCGGTGTAAACATACCTCAACCACCATGGCCTGTTCACCTTCCTTTACCAGAACCACTATGGCAGCAGAAAGCATCTCTTGCCACTAGAAATGTGTCCAGCGTCAACGGGTCCCACTCTTCAGCTCCAGTGACAGTGAAATACGTTCCTGGGGTCCTGCTCTTTGCTGCTTCTTTCTTTCTGAATGTTTGTGGGAGCTACATGGAGGACCACTCCTGTGACAAGCTTGCTTGCTTTGGTGTATGCCCAGCAGACCATCCGTTGGCCCACAGGGATCACGGGCTTCAACTCCGGCTCTCTATCCAAGCCTCCATACGCCTCAGGGCACATACACCACAAGGGGAGCAGTCCGTTTCCATCTCCCCAGTTGTACCAGTATCACAGCAAGGCCATGGTACCTGACAGCAGAGGAGGGCTCACATCCACCCCGTGGTGGTGTGCTGCCACCGGTACCCAACGCGCAACCCCAAATGGCAATTCCTCTTCCCGTTCCTTCGTAAGGCCCCACAGCCCTGCCTGGCATGGCTCCTTGGGACATCCATCAGCTGGTGTCAGACTCGATGTGTGTCTCAGCCTTGCCCTCTTACCCCTGAGATGATGTCAGGGAGAGGTTGGCCCAGTGGCCAGCCAAAGATCTGTCACTGGCCCTGCCAGAACTAACAACAAAGACAAATGGGCCCATCACAGTAAATGGCTCTTAATGGGCTGCAGGAGGCAATTGGTCAGCGTGCTGGCTGGGCACCATATGTGAATTCTTCACTAATCACTCCAAATTGGTCCAATTTGTTCGAGAGCTGTGTAGGGACTTGCGCATCGGCAGCCGTAGAGTTTTAACATGAGCAGAGCCCTGCATGGAAATAATTTTGCGTTTGTGTGGATGCTTCCTGGGGCTCCAGCAAAGATGGGGAAAAAAAGAAGCAGCGAAGAGGAAGCGGGAGCTTTCAGCTGTACAACTGGTGCTTTTCATCATTTTTCACTTAATGCTCCTTGTCTTGAGGAGGGAAAAAAGACAAGGATCTAAAGAGATTGGATGTGAATGAATGAGACAGTGAGGTTCCAGGTGATGGCTAATAATAGCCTTGATCTAGCACTGGAAACACACCGTGCTTTACTGCTCGCAGAATGAGACCCTACCCAGCAGAGCTCCATGTCAAACGGAGCTGGGGAGGCTGAGGGGAAGGGAAAGTCGTGAAAAAGGAATATTGGGGAAAACGAGCCTTGAGGAAGAACTTTCATGGGCGCAAGGATGTCTGTGAGGAGTTGATGGTGGGACAGCGACGCACAGGGCGAATGGTTGCTCCTTCTTGAAATTGTCTTGTGAGTCTCACGCCGTCTCTGCAAGCCCCAGCTCCTGGAGACACTTGTTGAGAGAATTTCTCTTTCTGGCATCTCCAAAGCTCGGAGATGAGGCTTATGCGCTCTGAGAACACAGCTGAAAGATGCGGATTTTAAAAAGATGTTGCCATTTTGGAGAGAGAGAAAGGATTTAGAGCTTTTTGAATGCCTAAAACTGAAGTTCGAGAAATTTGGGTTGAAATTCCCATTTGTATCGGGGCAAAGGAGTGAGCCTGGGCCAAGCAGGGTCAGCTTCCCCGTCTGTAAAACACGGCAGCCAAACTCCCTCAGCTCAGCTGGTGGAAAGGCGAGGTCGTTCGCATGAGAGAGTCAGCAGCGGGGCCGCTGGGGTCTCCTGCAGGCCTTGGGAAGGTGGCTGATACCCAGAGCACCCATCTGCCCCAGCCGGGAGATTAAGTCACACCTGCAGTCTGAATGGCACTAGGAAGATAACAACCAGCTTCCTGCACCCTTTATTCAAAAATAAGCTACTTAACCCCCTTCTTAAAGCCTGCCCTCCTACCCCCGCCCCAGCCCCTCTGTGACCATCTCAGCAGTCACACCCGCTATTGAAAAGCAGCATTGTTCTGCCCCTACCTTGCCTTCACCTCTCTCCTGTGATCAGATGTTACGGCTCTAATTATCTTGCTCCCTGCCTTCTGGACTATCAAGACATTCAATCAAAGGTCACCTGGGTCATCTTTCATTGGGAAGAAGAGACGTCACCAGGAAGGTAAAGTTTCGGAGCATCCTTTGATGCTAAGCTAGCAGGAATTACAGTCCAGCTCTCCTGGGATATTCACCACTCGTGGCTGCTCTAAGGCACTGAAAGGTTTCTCTCTTGGACTATTTTTTTTTTTAAAACTTTCTTGTTAACTATCAAACCGTTAAGGACCCTGCAAGTGCCACTAGAAACGAGAGCAGTGTAACGGCATAGACGGCCAGCGGGCCTCCTGGAAAGCAAGCTGTCACCCTTCTGCGTCAGGTATCACTGCAGTCCCGGCTGACACCTTGTGTCCTTCTGGCTCTTCTTGAGCAAGATGCTGAGTCTTCTGTTGATTTATAACCCTTGGCTTTTAAACTCCAGCCACGGCCAGCTCTGGTCTTTTCAACTTGCTCTGTTGCACTCAGAGATCTCCTGGGAGGACATCACCATGCACATGCTCCAGGGTCATTCTGCAGGCAACTGCAAGTGAGGTCTTGAAGATGTGGAGACATCTCTCACTGTGTCTGGCCAGAGCTCATGAGGGAAGTGGGCTTAAGAGCACCCAAACTGGGAAGCGTATTCTCATAAGAATTCTGTGCAATGGGACCTGAAAGCTTTGAAAAAACAGGGCACTCATTTAAGGACTCTACAGACTGAAAAGCCACATGCTGGGTGCCCAGCACTCTGTGGTGAGGGTCTCTGGCTCACTCCTGCCCATCCTTCCTCATCCCAGAAACCTGAAACAGGTTCAGAAAGCAGCCAAAGTGCTTTAGCTTCTACAGGCTAAGGATGAGATATGGTTTCTCCTTGTTTGCATGCTGATGAGACCTACAACAGAGGCGCCCTCGGTACTGCTATCTCCTGCCTCGTTGCATGCAGAAAGACGTAGAGATCTCAGCCCAGCTCCAGCCTGGAGGGCCTCGCAATTTGAAGGGAAGGACAGTCTGGCTTGGCTGCACCACCCTTCCTGAGGGCTCCAGGGACTGCAGTTTAAAGAACTTCCCCATCCGCGCAGAGTTTGAAGCTGAGGCTCATGGCTGGGAGAGAAATCGCCGCGAGGCCAGCTCTGCTGTGTCCTGTCTGCGTTCTGGCTTGCACCGTGGGCTCTCTGGGACAAGGCCTTTCCTATTTGGTACCTTCTTCTTTGCCAGTTTTCTTCCTTTCCTTCCACCTTCGTCTTTCTGCTCTTTTGAAATCCACAGCTTTTGCGTAGCTGCCAAGGCTCGGCACGTTCTCTGTGATGCTTCCCTGTATTGCCTTCTTTTCTCTCAGATAAGCTTCTTCCACCTTGAATAGGAGAGAAGAAGAAAGAGCCAAGAGAGGAAATAAAACAAAATGTCCTGGAGGGACTTGGTTATGACCCACTAATCTTGCAGAAAAAGTGCTCAGACGTGAAAGTAACAGAAAACTGGAGTTAGCCAACCTTTCTTACCTGGAAAAGCTTCTCCACATGATGCATTTCCCTCAATACTGGTATTTTTCTTCAGCAAACACTGATTTTGAGAGACTGGTTGAATTCCAAAAATGGGAAACACTTACTTAATTCTCATTGTGTCCAGCACTGCACTTTAAGAGACTACGTAAGTGAATCTGAAAAGACAACACGAACAATAAAGAGGATAAAGAAAACACAATCTAGAGGGAAAGGTTTTGTGTGTCCTTACACCAGGAACTGCTGTGTAGCCTTGAGCAGAGAGGCTGAAAAGTGCTGTTGTTGCAGAGGTGCAAGAAAGTGAAGAATCGTGTCCACTGTGCAAAATGGAGTGGACTGACATGGCCCAGCCTTACCAAGAAGGTGCAGAAGTGGTGGGACAGAAAGCAACCCTGGGTTAGCCTACGGTCCCCGAGAGGACCAGAGAAGGAAGCTAAGAGCTGTCCCACCTGGGGTGCCTAGAGAGAAGTGGTGTCCAGGCTTCCTCTATATCCAGTGCAGAGGCTACGGAGTGGGACGAGCCGCCCTTTGAAGGTGTGCTTTCCCACCCGTGGGTGCCAGCAAGAGCCTGCAGAAGCTGTGCTCCTCACTCCGTCACCGCCGCGAAGAAAACCAAGCAGCAACGAGTCCAGCCTGAGGTATAGAAATCCAGATCCATGAAAAGGGACATCTGCTCCTTTTTCCCAGTTCCTTGGCTCAGGGGAGGTTTCCACCTGTTTCACAAAAGGGAGGTGAGCCCCTTGGTCCCGCATCGCCGGCGAGAGGGGCTCAGCGGAGAACTTCCGCGGCATCCCAGCGCCGCCGCCGAGGTGCGCTGCAGATGCTCCGCACCGGCCCCGTGCACCCTCGCCCCAGGGGAGGGTCATGATGGAAATCTCTTCGCTAACAAGAGGAGACACTCGCTCATGCCCCCTTGCCCATGCAAAGAATACCGGAAAATTTCAAGGGCAAGAGAGAGGTACTTAAAAAAGAACAAAATCTCTACGTTAATGAGCCTGGAAAGGGAGAAGAGACAGACTTAATCTGATTGTGTGGGAGAAATAATCACAAGGGACTCAGTGCCGGGGAATCGATACCAACTGTGGCTGCAGGGGCCAGGATTTTGGTGCGGGCTGGAAAAGTTGTTGGTTCGTTTTGTGCCTGTCGATTTTTGGGAACGAGGTGGGGGGGGAGCAAAAGGAGGAAGGGATGGGATCCAGTCAGTGGGGATGGGGGAAGGAAAGGCCGCCTGTGCCTTTAATTTCTGCAGCCCAGGTTTTAGAAATGCAGCTTTGCTTGGAATGCTGCTGAGTGTGTAGCCCTGGGACAACTGCGATCCCTTTGATTTGGCAGACTGGAGCCTCTGCAGGTTGCTTTGTGGGTGTATTTCATAAGAAAACAGAGGAGGCAGCAGTCCTGCCCTATAACAGCCTCCAGACATTCTGGCCGGGTGCTGCCAAAGCAACAGCCAAGAAAGGCACCGCCTGGAAGAGTGGAGTTTCAAGAAAGCCTTCTCTGGTCGGGATGTTTGCCCAGCTTGCAGAAACCTTGGCTGCATTCTGGTTTCTCCATTCAATGCAGAGGCAGAAAGGTTCCTGCAGGTAATTACATAAATTCTGCCTCCCTGCCCCCTCTCTTCCACCTTCGTTTGCTGCTCAGCAATGCTGAGATGGAGCAGGAACATGCACGTTATGGGAACTGCAGTTGCAATTCAGATTTCCAGGATGGAACCTCAGCTCCACCACGAGGAGTGATGCTGGTGGTTGGGTAACAAGTAGCGCTCAAGGCCCCAGCCCTGGTGTCTCTCTCAGCCTGAGAAGCTGTGCAGTACGGTCTCCAAAAGTGTTTTGATACAAACACCTGGGAGAACCTTAAATCAAGGCCCCGAGATGGGTAAATACACAAACTGGGATTTTCTGATTGCATCAGGGCTCCAGAGCAGGATCTCAAAGACTCATCTGAGGATGCACAGAGCCCAGCCTAACACCGACGAGGGATTCTCAGGGTCTTTTGCCTCCTCCTTTGATCTAGGGAAGAAAGTACAGTCACAATCGGCAGCAGAACACTTGCTGTACCGTGTCACATGAGGATGTGAGTTCACGTGTTGTGAACCAGTGCCAGGCAAATTCCCCACACAGCTCCCTCGCCGGTAAGGAGTAACAGCATGCCCTTGGGGTGACTCAGCTTTTCCTCTGAGCCCTTAATCATTGTTGTTCAACAGCACCTCTCGGCTAACGCGCATCCTCAATAACCTAAAGAGACGAGCCTGTGCGTGAGTGTGTGTCCCAACACGCCTGCGATTCCCTCTCTCGCTGAAAAATGTTCAGTGCCGGCCACCGCAGCACGGATCGGGCGATAAGGGGAAGCAGCGGATGCTGCTCCTGTTCGGCTGCTGAGCGCGAAGGGCCGCGCCGCCCCACACGTGTTTCCCCGAGCGGATGAAAGTCTGAGCTCAGCACAGTGCAAATGTAGGTGTCCGTCTCCGGTGAACGGCGATCCAAGTGAATCAGGCTGGAAGCGGAGCTGAAACCAAATACCCTCTGCAAACACCTGAAAAAGCTGGAAAAGTTGGAGGCTAGCTGCAGAATCAAAGGCTTGGCCCCAAATACATCACTGCTCATGGAAAGACTCCCATAGACTGCCCTGGATTTTCCATTAGGTCTGCAAAGCTCAGGCCTAGCCCTGCATCCCTCCAGCTGTCTCACAACCCAGGAAGGTTCCTCAGCTCCAAGTCTTGGTTTGCCACCCTCCCCGACCGGGGCCCCCCACCCCTGCTCGGCAGCCCACGGACCGGGACGTGCTGCACCGTGCACCTGCTACGTGACGTGTCCCCCCAGGGCCTGATCCTGCAAGGTCCTGGGTGAGCTCAGCTCAACCCTTCGGCCCGAGTGGTCAGCGTGAGACTCCGGCATTTCTGCACCGGGAGAAAGTCCTGGGCAGATTCAGCAGGACTGGAAGAATTGCTGCTGGATGGGAGGCGTGCCAGCCAGCGGCCGCTTTCACCGAGAGAGGAGCGAGTGCTGGTCACCGTTAGTCATTGCTCTTGCTCATTCGGGCACCGAAAAGGGCCAAGAAAAGATTGAGCTGAAGCGTGGCCAGCACAAAGAGCAGGGAGCTGGGTTAGGTCTCAAGAGCTGTGAACTGCCCTGGCTCTGCTCAAAGGGGAAAGGATTTGCAGAGCTTCTGCTGGTGGGCTGGTGTCACCAAGCTGGCACAGCTCCTCCCAGGTACCTTCCCAGTCTCCGTTGTTCCCAGAAGTGCACGGTGCTGGAGTTTCACAGGTCTGGAAGGTGAAACCCTACGGCAGCTACTGCTGCTTGCGTGGAGCTTTTCACGTCAAAAATCACTGCAGCCAGCTACAGGTAAGGCCCTATCAAAGGGAGAAGCTCAGAGCAGCAGTGGTCAAGGCAGTCCTGATGCTCTTCCAGGAGCAGACAGGCTGACCGGATCAGCTCACCGAGCCGTGCTGGTGCACCAAACCAATCCTCCACGGAGGTCCCCACGGGCCATTTCTACAGTGAAACTCCTGATAAGACTTTTTTTTTTGCTGCTTACTTGCAGACCCTGGCAAAGCAACGAAGCTTGAAGCTGGAGCTGTCACAGGACTGACTCAAGCATCGTGGCTGCAGCAGTAGTGCCGGCAGTGTGGACGAGGAACAGGATCGGTGGCAGGGTGGGTGAAGGGAGGAGTCAGGGAACGTGTTTTACAAGAGGGTTACACAACCCTGCACCTGGTGCAGAGGCTTCTGGCTCCCCGATGGGCCCCCCAAGACTGTAGTAAGGAGGGGGGAACCACGCACATCGGTGCCATTGTGCGTCTTGCCTTTCCTGGCTAAAATCAGATCCAAGGGGAAAATGTTACGATAGAGGTGGGGGGTAGGTGTTCCATGAGAATAAAAGCAATCCTGCAGGGTAGGAGGGGAAACCAGCTGCCCACCAGGGATGTGAGAAGGGACCTTCTGGGCCACCACAGGGAGTGTGTAGCTAGAGCGGACACCCTGCTGTGTAACCCTTTTCCTAAGTGCCGTCATGGGGATTCCCATCCGCCTATAGTGACTCGGATGCTGCTCTGGACCTGAGCGCTTGGAGCTCACCGCCAGCCGTGGGTTGCTGCCGGCCAGCTCGTCTCCCTGGCTTTGTAGAAGCTCAGGAAAGGGGAAACGAGGGAAAGAGCCCGATTCACACCCGTGTGCGGGGCACTGCAGGCACATCAGCCTCTGCGTAAGGAAAACCTCCCGGTGCCACGCCGGCGCGGAGGGACGGCTCTCCTGGCTGTGGCAAGCCAGGTATTGCCTGGGCAGCTCAAAAAGTCGCACCAGCTCTGGTACAACCAGTTTTCCTCACAGCTGAGCCTTTCCCGTGCACCTCGTTCTTCTGGTAACTTCAGCATTTTCTGCCAGGCAGTTTTGGTCATATGACCTCTCCGCTTCTGGGTTTGTGTTCCCCCCCAAAAAAGGCGAATCAGCCCCTCGGAGCCTGCTGCTGCCGGCAAGCCCCCGGTGCGTGCGGGAGGCAGGGACCTCTCTGCCTGCAACGGGAGGGCTCGGGGCTTTGATGTGGGTCACCCGGCAGCTGGTGACGAATGTCTTGAGGTGGTGCACGTCCGTGCCGCACCGAAGAGGCCGGAGCTGGAGCGTTGCCCGGCCGTGGTCGGCACTGTGCGGGCTCCTGCAGGCAGCGCAGATGCGGCCACGTTCCCCCAGGGCTCCCCTGGCTGCCTGTCATCACCCGCTGCCTGTTGTCTCCTGCTTTGATTGGGGGCTCTTCGGGATATCTGCATCGGATTTGTGCGGCGCGGAGAGCAACGTGACCCCCCGTCCGCGGCTGAGGCTTCCTGGTGCTGCCACAACACAAATAATAAATAATAATTACGCTGAGCTCAGAGCAGCTGACGTAGGAGTGGCTTGGCTGGAATCACCGTCCTATCCAGCCCGGCATGGGCCTCGCTTATCCGCGTGAACTAGGACAAGGAGGAGGAGGACAGAGGAGGAAATCCACTGCAAACATTCACCTTCTTCCTCCTGTGTAGGAGGGAGCATGCAGAGAGAGAGTCGACGCACCAGCTAATTTTTTCTCCTGATACAACGCCAATTGCTGCACTGGAGCTGCTCCTGGGATGAATTTGGCCCGGTGTTTACATGAATTATTATTATTCATTAAGATTATCTTGTGGTTAAAACACAGGAGCGGGAAGTGAGCGATATGTTCCTGGCTCTGCCACCGACTCTGAGCATGGCCCTGGGCAACTCACTTTCCCCCATTACTTTCCGGAAATATATTTTCAAGTGAACAAACACTAGCATTGAAATGAGGGAAAATGACACAGATTATGAGCATCTGCATAAATACCTGATCGACATCCAAATCCTACTGAGAAACAACAAAACAATGATCTCAAAGTTCAGCAAGAGCCGCTTTTGTTTCTTTTATTTGCTAATATATTTGTGAATAGGGCTCGGTTTAAATGTTACAGCAATTGCTGGGGGCCTAAATTTTCAACTCATTCATACACTGTCAGGGAGACTGTGGAAAAGGAACGGGCATGGATACTCACAAGCTAGAAATTTTCCCATCCGAAAAGTCAGAGAAATAGGGCTGAAAATACTAAATGGGTGAAGAAGAAAAAGCATTGCCATGAAAAAAGAAGATGCAATGAAAATATTAGATTCCTCGCTGTGGCCTGGCTATTTCACACCGCTTATGTGGCCCCGTGAGCTGGAGAATCCCACTTTGGGGCGGGGGAACCTCTCCCAGCTCTGGAGCTGCCAGAGGGGTCCCCAGCCCTGCGCACCCCATCCTGCGGGGGGTCTGCCCTGGCCTCCCTCGCCCCGTGTGACAAGCGCCGGAGCAGCGCTGTGGCTATGCTCCAGCCCGGGAGAGATAAAGGGGATTACAGCTGGCTCCTGGATGGGGTTCCCTGGGCGAAGCAGAGCTCAGACTTAGGGAGGCTGGTCTGCTGTTTCAGTGGGGGATGAAAGGAACTTGGTCCTGCCATTCCAAATCTGACAACTTTTACATCAAATAAAGGGCACGGGTTGCCTTTCAAAGAAGGAGAAAAAAAAAAAAAAAAATCAAACCCAACTATTTTAATTGACTCTCCCTTAGGGGAGGGAGGAGAAATGATGCAATTATATAAGGGAGGTGGGGAGAGGGGTAGGATCATGAACTGGATCCAGTTTTGTGAAGCAAATGGTTGCGAATGTCCTCAGACCTCCTACTCCACGGGCTTAACGCGGCTCTGGGAGAAGGGTGCACCCTTTGCAACTTCCCTTTCCCCACCGTGATTTACGCTGATCCCTCCCAAAGCCCTGTACTGCTTTCAGCCTATTTTCTTGCTCAGCCAGGGCATCCTTTAATTATCCTGTTTGTAAATTTGCAATTAATTAATTAGCCTGTGTCTGAAAGGGCTTAGAAAATGTAAGTGTGGCTGAGTATTGTTACTGTCAAGTTCAATTATTATCATTAAATATTTATCTAGCATTGTAACCAGTGGCTGGCATTTTAGAGAGATTAAGAAAGATACTGTTCCTGCCTGGAAGGCCTTGTCATCCAAATTAGACAAAGAGAGAACATGGAGATTGACAAAAGAAAAGGACCGAGATGGAAAGGATTGAGACACCATAAATAAAGATAGTTGTGAGTCATATTGTAAGCAAATACCTCTAAGCAGAGGGATGAAGAGAAGCAGGAGGAGAGCAGGGACACCAGCTGGATTAGACCTGTCAGGATGCTGCTTTTCAGTAAATAAGGCGGTGGGGCAAGGACCTCCCCGTGGAAGCTCTGATACCCAACGCTCTGGCACTTTGCAGGACGTTTTCAAATATGGGGCCACGCTCAGGGCAGCACGTTCTGCCCTTAACTCCCTGCAGGTAAATGCAGCACCACAAATCCTCTCCTACCCCTTGGCTCCAGACCCGGCTGGACACAGGGCAGCAGCGATGCCCCAGCCAGTTGCCTCCGGCCCACGGCTCACGGAGCAAGGGGGTCGTTGAGGCTGGGCTGCAGGAGCGCGTGGGCTGCAGAAGGGCGCAAGGATTTTTGCTGAGCGCTGCCAGACTAGCAGAGGCTCTGCTTGGCGCCTTCAGGGAAGGGCATATTTGTCCCTGTGGAGCTGGATTAAACTGCCAGCCCTTCCCTTTCCTCCACACAACTCACCATCGCCTTCCCTCGCTCCTGGCCTGGCTCCAATCACAGCCGGGATCTCTGGGCAGGAGGAAGGCGGCTGTTGAACCGCAATCAAGCTGGCCAGGCCCTGCAAGCTTGGGGAGGTTTGGTAATGGGAATGCCCACTGAGGGTGGGGTGCATCCCTTCCCCTGCCCACCTGGTTCTTCCAGCGGGGAGGATGCTGTGTACCTGCCATCCCGCCTGGTCCCGCCGAGCCAGGGCTGCTGCCGAGCGTGGGGAACACTCCCCGGGTGACACGCTGCCTCTGGGACGGCCTTGCCCAATGATGCTGCGGTGAACGAAAAACAAACAAGAATCCCGTGCTCTCTATTGCGTGTTACGAGGTGACATGGTTATAAAAATACAGGAGAGCAAATTTGCCAAGAAGGGAATGGGAGTGAGCAACAGAGGAGCTGGTTTCCTCCACGTGTTGGCTCTTTGGCCTTATGCAAATGTCAGTAATATCCATTTCTCTTTCTTTAAAATCTGAAAATAACAGAGCTGCTCCTCTGGGCACCGGCTGCTGCTCTGTCTGGGCCTGGGTCTTGCTGCTCTGTCTGGGTCTGGGTCTTGGTATCTCTAAGAGATCCCACAGAAATCACACGAGTCCATTCTGTGCTGTGCGTGCATGCACTCACAAATTCTGTAATCAGCGCTTAAGACCTGATCCAAACAGGGCCCCAGTGACTTATTCCCAAGCGTAAGGGATTTTCCCAGCCTGTTTTCCTGCCTTGGGAGTTTCTACCCATTTGGAGCAAAGGGAGCTGGGTGGAAAACAATCTTTGATTTTCTGGTCTTTGCTCCAGATGTCAGTATTAAGCTACCTGGAGTGCTGAGAAATCGTACTAGGTGATAAGGTACATTAAGGTAAATTGGGTTATAATAATCCTTAATGGTTATCCGGTGCTTTACAATTCCAAAGAACTAATCAAACATTAATTAATTCTTATAGTGGCCATCTAAATGTTATCTTCTCTCCGGAGATGGGGAAGCTGACAGGTGAGCCTTGCCCGAGGCTGCAGAGCCCAGCAGGAGCAGGGTCAGTGCTAGAGCCTGAGGACTTCTGCCTTCAAAGCTGGCCTCTGCCCGCGCCGTATCCCTGTTTTGGTCCCTGCCCGCGTCCACAACGCCATGACCTGGATTTCTGAGGCACCTCAGCCTGGAGGAGCGGGCATGTCGAAATGCAGGGGAAGCGCTGTTTACTGGAAGCCAGCCTCCCCACGCATGCCACACGGTCGCATGTGGCAGCCTGGTCAGACGTGACGCGTGGTCTACACGGTCGTTAAAACCCCAGCCTTCCACCAGCTCAGCCAGCCATCAGATGGAAGGAATGCAAGAGGCATCCGGGGCTGAGCAGTGACCACCAGCGTCCCCAAAGCGAGATGACCTCTCTGGATTTAGGGACAAAGGGAAAAAAAAAAACCCTCAGAACGGACAAAACAGGCTCACCAATTCTGCTGCCAGCGCGTTCTTGCAGGGCTTCTCCTGCCCCACCACTGCCCACACGAGGATCAGAGAACGGCGTTTCCTTAAATACTTTCTGCGTTCTGGGGGAGATCCAAATCCCAGCAAACCAACAGCCTGGCGAGGCTCCAGGTGTTTGCATTTTGCTGCACCAGAGCTGGCCCAGGGCTCCAGCGGGCTAAAATATGGGCTAGCTGGCTTCTCGTCTCCAGCTCACTCCTTTCAAGCTCGCTCAGGTCTGTCTCTAGTGTGCTGCCAACCCAGCAGCGACGGCAATAGAGACGTTCCCGTAGATAGTCAGTGTGATCACGCAGAGCCCGGCTGTGTCTCTGTGGTTTTCTCTTACTACTAGGCTTGTCGACATGGAGCCACTCCGGAAAATTAATTCAAATTAATTAAAAATATGAATTTAAAGTTGATCAGTTAAAGCCCGTTAAACTCATGATTCAGATTTCAGAATTAAAATGGTTTTAATTTAATCTAGTTCAACACACTCTCAAAGTAAATTAAACTAAACCACATTAAAGCCATTTTAATTCTCAATAAGCATGTTTAATGTGGTTTAATTTATCCACTTTCAAAGTGAATGCAGATGAACCTTCCTGAATGTCCCCAGGTAGACAAACCCTGCTATAGGAAGCAAAGATGCAATTTAAGTCCACCAACAAAACCAATCAAGAGTTTTGATCTGGACTGGGACCAAGCCCTAACGTAACGCTCTCTCCCACATATGTCCATGCTGCAATTTCAGGTCCGACAGCAGCGCCAGCCAGTAGCCCAGTAACTCGTCCAGCCAGCGTGGCTAACGAAGGCTGCAGGCTTCGAGGGGGATGCACAGGCTGCCACGGACCCCGGGGTGGTTGGGCTGAGCTGCAGCCCGCGCTGCCGTGTCCTCCCGGTGGGTTTTGCTCTCCGGGCAGCACAGGTATCTCCGGTACTCGTCCGGAGCCAGGGTGGTGGAAGCACCTCTGCAGGGACAGCCAAGATGCTGTGATGCCATCTACAGGGGATAACTCAGCTCAGTACAAGGTCCACGGGGCCAGGCTCGGCTCAGCTCCCCAGCAGCCGGGGCCAAGCGCTCCCAAGGAGCTCAGCGCCTGCCACTTCGACCCTGAACTTGCTGGGAAGCTCGGGGCTTTGTGTAGCTGCTTAAGAAAGGAGCTCTTTGAAAATGCAAAGCCTGGGGGTGATGGATGTTGAGGTCTCCTAGAAATCCAGACCTCAAACTGGTTCAAAGGTATCAGACAGGCAGCCCTGAACGATTCCAAGAGCAGAAATCTCTTCTCCTAGGACATTTTTCCAGCGTGCTCCATTCCTTTTTAAAAAACATCAGTCACTTTATCCCATACGATCCATGGCCGCTGTGCTGAGCCAGGAGCCACGTGAGCACCAGCTATATTTCTGATGCCTCTTCTGTGGTTTGCTCTGACATCTGAGTCATGAGGAATTAGCTCCCGATCCATATGAGGAAGGTGAGGGACCGAGAGGGCACCGTTCCCTCCCCAGATCTCTGCTCAGTCAGCACCGCTGACACCACAGGGTCCTGCAACTGGAAGCAGCGTGGCTGAGGGCTTGGAAAGCAAACTCTGGGGGTTAGTCCCTTTTTGCGTTCAGGCTGGGCTTAGTGCCAAGGTGCTTTCTATGCACACGAGATTCACAGTGATTCCGTGCCAGTGTATACTTAACCCCACACATAAATAATAGCTCTGCATTCAGTAGTTAATGCCATTAATTGCCCTCACATTACCTTTCCCTTTCAGGCTGCACAGAAAGAATCCCAGGAGGGGAATGTCAGCCTCGTGTCAGTGCAGAATTGGAGCTGTCCCCTGAGCTGCTCAGGTTCTGACCTGAACAGGAGCTCTGGTAAAGGTATAACTTCAGAGAGGTTACCCAGCGGCAGGCTTCTCACCCTGAGTTGGTTTTCGCAGCACACGGCTGCACGCCAGCTTGAACTTCGTCCTGACCGGGTCTCATCCCACACAAACCCTCCTCGCAGGGGCACCGTGAGCCCCTGCAGAGCACCAATTTCTGTGCGTGCATCCACCATTTCTGCTACGTGCCTCCCCCTACCCCAGACACACAGCTTGGACTTCACATGACTTTAGGCACCCAGCCCTTCTCTCCCAAGCCTCTCCTTATCCTTATCCATCCCACAAGGGAAGAAGGAGATTTTCCCTCCATGGTCTTTTCCCTTGGCTACGCCCAGACCGCAGCACCAAGAGTCCCACGGCCTCCCCATACCTCCAACGTCTGGGAAACCGGTTACAGCCCCCAAAGCACGGACCTCTGCCTGAATCAGCCCCGGCAGCTGCAAGTCTGCCCACCAGAGCAAGGACCAGGAGGATGGAGGATAGGGAGAAGAGGTAGCCCAAGGTATCTACTTCTCAGGGGCTTAACTGAGGCTGGAGTTGTGGGCTGCTGAGTAATTAGGAGAGAAGATCTTTATCAGCGAGGATCTGGGGCTGGCTGGTGGTTCCTGCTGTTGATATTGTGGCCAAGTGGTTAAGGGTGGGTGAGAGGAGAGAGAAAAACAAGTCTGATTCCTGTAACCCCACTGCTGGAGGGTTCTGTCACCTTCTCGCCTGCCCCCTCGGCCAACTGTGAGCCCATGGGATCCGGCAGCCAGGCAAGGCTCAGCGCTCATCCTCCACGGTTTTGGCCCCAGGGAAGTGTCTCCTTGCACCCCCTTGGGAGCACACAGCCCTGGGTCCCCCTCCTCCAGACGGGGAAAGCAGCCTTGCACCGGGCTGCGTCACGTTCCTGGAGAGATAGGCCAAGGCATCGGTGTCAGGAGCGACACATGGATCAGGACACACGCGCGGAGACACACGGCTCCGAGCAGCGGCGAAAACCGCGTGCTCCAAAGCCAGCAAGAGCACGGCAGCGGGAAGAGACACGGATACAGCACAGAGAGCCAATCTAGGTTGTGCAGCTGGTCGGGCTCTTTCCCTACGCATTATGTTAAAAAAAGTAGTTTGACTCCCAGATTTACTCCTTCCCTACTCCTGTGAATTGCTCTCCCTTGTCCCCAGTGCAAGCCACCTGGCTGAGCCAGGGACAAGAGCGGGGGCTACCCGTTCAGGTGATATCCAGGGTCTAACCCAGCACTTCCCAGGACTCCTCTCAACTCAGGCTCCCCCTGCCCAGACCCTGCAGGGGTGGTTTCTCCCTTTAGCTCACATTCACTCTTGGCCTCCCCAGTCCTCCTTGTACAACATCATCTGCTCCACTGCCCGCTGCCAAGCACAGACCTGCCCCTGTCAGCCTCCATTTGTGGCGCAGCACCTGCTTTGCTCTTAACGCCGTCTTACTCCCATCTTACCTCCGCTCCCCCCCTCCCCCAGACAGGGCGATACAGCCGTGGATGAGGTTTTAGGAGAGCCGAGATCTCCTCCCAGCTCCTGTTAGCCGGTGAATGTTCGTGATGGAAACGACGTGCTGCTTTCTGTCCCCGTTTCCCTACCTGCAGGATGGAAATCGTGTGCAAGGGCTGGGGCGTGTTGTTATCCTTCACTCTGGCTCTTTACAGGATGGTGCCCAAACCCCAGCCGTCCTTCAGCCCTCCTCCATACAGGCTTTAATATCACTCAAACCGTTTGCTAAGCTCTCATAGTCATTCCTTGTCCCCTCCCCACCTCAGCAATGCCACCGGCCGCGTTGCTCCATGGACCCCAGCGACCCTTCACCCCGCACGGAGCCCGTCCGGCCGCTCTGCTCCTTGCTCCGAGCTCTGCAAGCACCTCGCGTCCACCCTGGCCTGGGGGAGCTGACACGCTGCTCTTCATTCCAGCAGGATGAAGAGTCTCGAAAGTTTCCATGGCCTGACCTTGCATCACCATCAGGGAATTTCTCTCGGGCACTTTGCTGGGAGCAGTAAATCAATCCCTGGTGGTAAGCTGATACACGTTACATTTCATACCTTTCTATCGACACGGCCAGCCTGCCCGGCAAGGCGTGCTGCTGGTGCGGTCACACAGAAACTACCTTTCTCTTGTGCACAAACCAGCCCTGAACGAGCACAGGAGCAGCCTGGCGCGAAAGGGACTGGTTTTGCGCAGCACCGCGCACCCCCGGGCTCCAGCACGGGCTGGAAGTGCTCTGTCAGCACCGGGGCTTGCCAGGAGTCCCCGTAAACTCCACCTCTTGAGCCTCACCTCTCTGGAAAGAAGGAGGAGAGGATGGCCAGGCTCCCCACCACCGCGCACCAGTTTGGGGCTCAGCGTCTCTTTCTCCTTCTGCACGCTCTCCCGCCGCCCTGACGGAGATGCGGTCTACCTGGGAGGGCTGCGGCAGGGGAGAGGGAGCCCTGGGCTCCCGGCTGGCTCCGCGGAGGAGCCTGCCCCAGCACTCGCAGGGAGGCGAGAGCCAGATCAGCTGCATTCCAGGGCACGAGGTGCCCTGTGAAGTGGGAAGGCCCCGGGCCAGACCGCTCCTAAATCCTGAAGGTGCCAGAGTGGTGTGGGTTGGAAGAACAGGTCGGGGCTGCCGCCCGAACGGGAGCGTGGGGACGGTGTGTTTGCGCGAGGTTGAACCGAACGGCCGGCTCCGCGGTTGAGAAAGAGGAGAGGGTGTGAGGGAGGAGGCGAGGGGAGCAGTGGGACCCGGGGGGTTGGAGCTCCTCCCTCGGATGTCACCTCCGCACCCGAGCCATCCCTTGGCAATGCAGGGCTGGGATGGACCACGAGGGCTCAGGAGGGAGAAGGATGAGGGATGCAGAAGGACACCCGTGCTCGGAGCCACACGGGTACCAGCCGGAAGGCGCGCAGAGATGCGAGCGCAGGGCTTAGCCCAGGCTAGCTGGCCTGGGTGTATTTATTCCGCTTTGGTACCATGTTAACCAACAGATCTGGCTTTGGCATTGAAGTGACTCTGTGTCTGGCAGGCTTGGAGCCTTGGGGAAATGACCGTGCAGGCACGAAGTTGCAGAGAAATGGGTTTCAGACAGGTTTGAAGAAGGCAAGTTTGGTACCAGGACTAATCCCAGCTCTGATCCCATTCCCCAGCCCTAAGAGCTGGGCTGGGTATTCTGCAGACGCCCAGCTCGTGGACAAGGAGAGCCCTCCGGCTGTCTCCATGAAGGATGCACAAACGGCCCAAGAGTTGGGGAGGATAAATGGTCCCTCCTCGAGCCTCGGAAGCAGGATTTAGCTCTCGCTGCACCTTCCCTCCAGCAGGGTTAGCCTCGCCCTCCCCACAACCGCAGAGCCCCGGCGTGCCCCACCCCGGCACCCTGCATCCCGGCCCCACGTGCTCGCCCAACATAATTGCCCCACCACACAGTCATACCGCTGCACCATCCCAAGCAGCCGGCATCTCACCACACCATCGCACACGCGCGCACGCAAATATTTATGGAGGAGATTCACATTTCTTTACCAACAAACTTGAAAGCGTTTTTAAAAAAAAAAAACAACAAAAAAAGGCCCACAAAATGATACCTTCCAGCCAACTCACAGTGTCTGGGAGTGATGCTGCTCTTGCTCCCTTCTGGCCTGAGTGGTTAGCCAATTTTTAGGGCCTTGCCAGGTTGCTTCCGTTAGAAGGGGAGCTGATTACATGAGTCAGGTGTTTCTTTGGTACAATTCTGGTTCTTTACAGAGCTCCCAGAGAGGCAGCTGCCTTTTTCAGACACTCATCTCTACTTTTCCAGGTGTGCTATGGCCTCAAAATACATCTTTCCCTTGCTCAAGTGGACACAATCATCTCTGTCTTTGCTGTATATTCAAGCATAATGTGATCAGCCGCACCACGAGGCTACCAGCTTAAGCCCTGGGACTTCCTATTATTTCAGCTGTTACTGTCTGAAGAGGCAGTTATTAATTTCTTCCATTGTCTTTGAATACAAGATGGCCAGGAGCCCCTTCCACTTTTCTACATAGCAGTCCATGTATGGGATTCATCTCTTTGCTGGCTGAACAAAAAGGGAAAATGTTCTGTGCTGGAGCATAACCTTCACCTAAAGTTCTTTTATTGTCTTTTTCACCTTGAAAAAAAAAAAAAAAACTAGATTAATTTGAAATCAAAACACTGCTTTGAACCCCCAAAATTTAATTTCATTTCTGATCTTCTTGAAACAAAGCAAACATTTGAACTTCCTCCAGATTTTCCCTCCTGCCTTCTCCAAACTAAACTGCCAAATTCAATCCAAATTCATGAGTAGTTTTGGTTTCTCTTTTGATCATCATGCCCCGAAACATTATTCCTGGTGCGTTTGCTTTCACCAAAAAGGCTTTGTTCAGTTCTCGAAAAAAACCACCTCTGTCTGTTCCAGCGATCACGGTGTTACCAGCAGCACCTCCCAGCATAACAGTACCCTGCGCTATGGTCTGCTCTGACATAGAGCCCACCGCCGAGAGCCGACGTGGACCATCATGCCCAGTGCCTGGAGCCTTCCCCTAGAGCCAGATAACCACAGCACACTTGCCCTACAGGTGTATCCCACCGTTCTGGCTGGCAAACCACAGGGGTCTTACAGCTCTACATTCAGCCCAAGCAAAACTCAGCAAAGTTAGCTGCTTCGAGACCGAGCGCTGAAAGTGATAAAAGTCCCTGCTGGTCCAGAAAAGCAGCAGGTTCTGCAGAGTGGGCTGAGGATCCCAGGACCCAGTCTGGATTGCCTCCACAGTACCCAGATCCCAAAGCTATCCAGAGCAGTCCAGTGGCTCTTATAAAGAAGATACAACACAAAATCTTAAAACGGTGGCAGTGCGAAGCTTAGAGCAGCTGCCACGTCTTCTGGAAGCAGCGTGATGCCCCACAGGCGTAAGAGCTCTGGTCTGGGAAGTCCCCAGCTTTTTAAGTCCTCTCCTCAGCAACATGTTGAAGTCACTCTTCCAAGGAGCTTCTTTCTTCTTGGAGTGTAAAGTCATTGTACTGCACTGGGCCTTCCCTGCTCTGGCTCTGGACGTAGTTGCAGGCTAAATTGCAAGCTGAGTTTGACTGGTCTAAATCCATAAGGAAACACGGGACACAGGGTTTTGGGAGAAGTTCAAGAACTGGTTTTGATCATGCCTATCTCTAGACTGAGGTCTCTTCTCTGAGAGATTCTCCCCATGCATCCACCGAAGAGACAGAGAAGCACTGAGAGGGAATTTAACAAAGATGGGGAGACAACACCAGGGTGATATTCCCCAGGAAAAACATTCAGGCTGTGGTGTGAAGTAGAGATCCCAAGTGTTTTGTGAAGCTGAAGAAGCCCACTGCATTTTACGATGAGGCAGAAATCAGGAAGATCATACTCAATCTCATCTTCTCTGGGGCTCCAGTGCCTCCTAATGAGCCCTGTGCATTGTTTTCATTCTGGTGTTCTCGGTTAAACTTTATCTCTAGCCATGCTTCATTATTATTTATATTAGGATAGCGCCTGGGGGCCTTCACCCAGCTCCAAGCCCCACTGTGCCGAGCACTGCACAGACATGCTCGCAGAGAGAGCCCAGCCCTGCAAGGCTTCCAGTCACACTAGACAAAGGAAATATTATTATCCCCATCACCCCCCCACTTTGAGGAGCAGTCCAGAAAGACTCAGGGAAGTGCCCAGGGTCACAGAGGGTTTCCACCTCCAGCCTATGCTCTCTTGCCTTGAGCTAAATTCCCAAGTGGCCAAATCTGTCATGATTTCATTGTGTTGAATGGATGCCACAAGTTAAAAGGAGGTCCTTTGTCTCCTGCTCCACAATGTGGGGCAGAAAAGAGGGGAACGGCAGGACTCTGTGTCCAAGCACCCCATCCAAAGGCTGCTAAAGTCACTGAGAGAGTCCTCCCATGAGCTCAGTTAGAACTGGATCAAGTGTCTCTGATACACCCCGCGTAACCCTCGTGCCCGTCACTAACTTCTTCTCGACTCAGTTTCCCCACCACCAGGAAGCTGGGATCACGGGCAAAGCACAAGCGTCGGTTCTGCTGGTGCCGGCACAGGCAGGGGCAGAGCAAAATGAGATCACCCAAGAATGTCCTGGGAAGAAGAGGACTCCTCCGGGATGTCTTCATCCCCACGAGGAAGGAAGTGGAGGGGATATAAATCACAGCTTGACCTTATCAGAAATCAAAATCTCTGCAGCTGATCCAAGCCCAGACTGCCGTGGGCATCCCTATTGCTTTTCCTGTCAGTTCCCTTGTTGTTAGAAAGGCAAGTACAGAACAGCACATGCAAACAACACAATTAGGATTGTATGCGCTAATAAGGGTTTCGGCACCACGCGGCTTTAATATGCAGCGATCAGAGAATCTTCCCTGGCTCCTCTCCCCAAAGAGTTATTTGCTTAGGCTGCCTTGCTCAGTTGCCTGGGAGCTCTCAGCACTCCGTGCTCACTCCAGCAACATCCTCCTCCCCAGCAAGGCCACCTATTGAGGTTCTCCCTACCACGTATGCTCCACCAAGCAGGAAGGAAAACATTGCTCCAGACGCAGTCTGAGCTGCACCCTCTCCCTGGATCCCCTTATCTTGTCTTGGAGTCTGGGAGGTTCATTTCCCAAAGGGGCTCCTTCCAACATGCCCCCAGACATTCCAGCAGCTGGCACTTCGTGTCTGTTGGCACCATCTCTGGCAAGAGCCAAACTGGCAGCGGCGAACTGGCATAGCAGGATCATGCACCGGCCACGCTCTTTATGACAACAATCGTTAGCTCCTGTGGGTTTGTGCTTTTCATCCAGGTAACCTTCTTCTACATGTAGAGGCCAGAACGACTTCCAGGCGGGGAAACTGAGGCCCAGAGCAGGGAACAAATACCATGATGGCATTGCCCAGTGGTGACAGCACAGCACTCAGTGTAGGCTTCGGCTTTGCCGCTGCCGCTGGTGTTGTCCCCGAGTGTGTCACCTCACCCTTTGCAATTCTTTGGCTTCTCAGAGCCGCCTTGAAGCCTGCTGATAGAGCTGATGTGAGGGACCTTGTCCTGGTCACATCCCATCCCCACGCCTCAGCTGCACTCCAGCCAAATTCTTTGACATTCAGGTGACAAATGGGCACATAATTAAGATGGACTTGGTTCCTCTGGTTGCTGGGAGCAGATAGGCAGAGTCAAAGAAATTCTCCCCATTTCCAGGCATCACTCATTCCCAGCAGTGAGATGGCTCTGAGCCATGGAAAGCAGAGGTAGAGACTATATTTTCTCAAGGCTTTTGCTCAGTGGATATCTAAGGAAGCAGAAGAGAAGGGGGCGGAGGCCATTGGACCCCAAAATAGTGAACTTCATGGTCATTTCTGACCAGTTTGGGATTTGAAGCAATTGCCACCAAGGGGTTGCCGCTAAGACAGAATTAGAGACAGGCCACATGGCAACTTGTGCGAGCCCCAGGGCTAGCCCCAGGACAGCCACCAAGGGTCACAGCACCGTCTTCTGTCCACCCCAGCAGCGGTGGCTGAGACAGGGTGCTGGTTGCTCCGCTACAGCTCAGGGATCTCTTGTACCTCCCTGCTCCTCTCAGGAATAAGCAGAAGGATGCTGCACAGAAACCCTTCGGATGCAAAACGTTGTACCAGGCTCCCCGCTCACACCAGAGGTGGCACCCGCAGAATCGACCGCCTGCCCTCTGCCAAATCACGTCATGCTCTCCGCTTTCCCCGGGGACCTAATTAGCCGGGACCAAGCTGGCCTGCAAACCCCTTGCACCCCCCGTCAGCTGTGCGCCTCCTCTTTCTGCCACCCACCCACACGCGCCGATGAGGCAGGAGCCAGCTGAATGACACAGCCACATGGCACCGTGCCCCATGTACTTTTAACCCAACCGGTCCCTCTCCCTTGGGTGGCTCCAGGGTCCGAAGGCACCGAGCAGTGCTGACAAAGAAGGACGTACAGGTGCTGCCTTTCGGGCTGTGGAGCAGGGTCAGTTGGGTGCTCCTCCTGAAAGCAAAGTGGGTGACCAAAAACTTCCACCCTTGTGGCTTTTTTTTTTCCTTGTCATGCTCATGGGAGAGGCTTGTGTCCAGGAAGAGCCTTCGCTGTCCCCTTCCCTGATTCTTGCTGGTGGGACGGTGGAACAGCAGCTGGTCCCCGAGTCTCCTGCAGCCTTTGCACCACACTGGCCTGGAGGCGAGGGCAGGGACCTGGGGACCTCAAAGCTACTGCAGGATCAGTAACACGTTATTTCTCACTGAGGACCCTGCTGAGGAATGATTTTAGTCCAGGCAGGGTCTCTTGAAGTCTCTCAGACATGTGGGGAGATGCAAAGGCACCCAGAGCTGTGTGATCCCTCAGCAAAGCTGCTTGCTCAAGGGCTTCAAGAAAGTCTTTCTGAAGGAAACCTCAAGCTCGAGGAGGCTCCGGCCGTGGTGCCAGCGGGATGCAGAGCTCTCCGGAGGAGGGTGCGGCCCACCGAGGAGCTTAGCACGGCACATGAAAGGGGACGCCAGCGAGATCAAGTAAGAGATCTTTGGGAAGTTGCTGAGATTTTCTACCTTAATTCCCTCTAAGCCAAACAAGATCTCCCTCATCTGGCTGAAGTTCCCCCCACCCATCCCTCTGCAAAAATGTTGGGCTCTGCCTTGGCGCAGCTGAACAGAGACATCTTGCGGCAATGAGGCGCTGGGGAGGGGAAGGAAACTCATCCCTTCGGCCCCAAAGGTGCAAACAGACCTGTCAGATGGGGAAGACTCTTCCCTGCGGTGGGAAAGGCTGCAGCGCCCCACAGGCTGCCCGGGTTGCTCACGAGGTAAATATTGACAATCAGGATCAGCTTCTGTGATCCAGATTTAGGGCACCTACAGACCTGCATGCCTTGCCAGAGCTAACTGGGTTGCCTGTGAGGCAAGGAAAAGCCAGCATCCTCAATTCACAGATGGTGGGAAGGGGACTGGGAGGTGTTAAGGCACTGTGGACAGACGTGTCCTACCCAAGCCAGCCAGAAAACCTCTGACCAAGCCAGAAGCTGCGCTCCGGGAGGTCAGGACCATCCCCCCAGCACTGCCTTTTCCCTGCAGTGACTCATTCCCCTGCAAAATTCCCCTTCCTGTGATCCTACGCAAACAAACTCTTGCTGCCATCATAGGGGATGCTCTGCAGCGCAGAATAGTCGCGTTGTCTGACATGGGTGCACCGCTGTCCCTCGAGAGCCTGCCTTCACACAGCTGCCCCGGGGCTCGTGCCTTTATCTTTGGTGTAATGGGTAATGGCTAACAAAGAGGAGGTGAGGCTAGGAGACAGGCTTAGCATCCAAAATCTGTTAGGACAGCATTAAGGCACCAAGTGCTTCCCCTTCTCCACCCACAGACAAGCTCTCTCTCCAATCCTGCTGGTGTGCCAGCAAGACTCCATGAAATGTTTGCAATGAGCTGTAAGAAATACTCAGGTGCCAGAACTTAAAAAAGAAAAAATCATTCCCAACAGCTGACATTAGACCAGCTCTCATATTTTATGGTAGCACAGTGATGGAACACTTGGCTTCCTTTGCATCTGGTCTCGGTGGCATCTCGGTGGCCTGGCCAGCAGCAAACGCAGCCTGTGGCTGGGAGCCCGACCAGGTGGAGCAAATTGTCTTTGTAAGTGCCAGTTTCCACTTTCTAAACTAAAACCTGAAGATCTCCTAATATTACAGACTTTGAAATTGATAAAAAGAGAAGGCATTCCAAATATTTTCCTGCAAGCTCCCCTTTTTTCTTCCCAATCCCCTCGTATTACTTATAAGTATTATCGCAATGACCAAAACCCCTTATCAGAATATAGATCCCATTGTTCTACCCGCTGTGTAAACACAGATGAAAAGATAAATTATGCTGAGGGGCCTGAGGGCATCTTTAAAGCATCACAATTGTTATTATTATTTAAAAACAGGGGAGCGGAACTTCAGCTGCTAATAACCAACAACAGTTGAATTCATCTCAGTGAAGTCATGCATTTCCATCTGCTGAGAAGATGAAGCAAAAAACTCTCAAAATCTGGTTTTCAGTTCAGAATATGGCATTGGAAGTGGGAACATAAATTATGAAGTAATACCGACAGATTTTAGTTAAAGGTCGTGTCGTTGTGGAAAATCTATTTGCAAAAAAAACCCAAGCATTTGACACTTCATAATTAATCAGGAATTACCTGAAAACCAGATCTACCTTATTTTCTGTGGTTTCCTTTTGCTACGATCATCCATTATTACGATTTCCCAAAGCACTTGAAGTGAATACACGTCTTTGACAGCTGGAACTACTAACCAATGGTCACACCTGCCTGTTGTAATCTGATTTGTTGCATTTTTCTAGTCACTTTGAAGGTGGAAGTCACGCATGCACATGCATGTGCACAGAGACCCACACACATCTCCTGCATCTCGCACTGCAGAGCTCCCAGGGTGTTCGGGCAGAGGCGGGAACCTCCAGTCCCGCCCGGCCAGCCCTGCTGCCGCCCTTCTCGGTGGTCAGAGATGGCAGCACACAACAAGCCACAGACGGTCACACAGGTCCGGTGACTTGTTCAATGTCGTGTTTAATACAGAGCTCACCTTCCCCGTGTGCAGAAGACCCAGTTCCTCTCCTCTGACATCCATTTTGCCGCTTGCCCTCCTGCTCAGAATCACAAACGTGAAGTTTTCTGTGAAAGATGACGGGAAGCTCGCACAGTCTCTGCATTTGTAGGCAAATTTTTAGTCCCTTTCCTCGATAGCCAGACGTTTGGTGTCTGGGTTGTGCGTGAGCCTGGGCCCTGGGTAAAGACCCCAAAGCTTAGAGAAGATGGCCAGTGGGTTGGTAGAGGCAGCGTATAATATCACAGTTTTGGTAAACGACCAGACTCCTCAGCTGAGAGCCTTGTGCTGAGTCCCGTGCAGTCCAACCGAGAAATCAAGTTCACTTCTGCTTGCTGACATAATTGCCTTCAGTCCTTTCTTTTCACCATGATCTCAAAGTGCTTCAGACACACGGGTGTGTGGGGCTGGCAGCTCGCCTGCCTCCAGACCGTGAAGGAACTACACGACTCGCAATCTGAACTATCTGACTTGTGTGTTTTCCTGGGCTGTGAATCTCATGCAAAGCCTCACGCGTGGCTAGCTTCCAGTCCAAGCAGGAAATACCACAAGATCAGCTTTTCCCATCGAGCTTCAATCTTTTCCCTCTCAGCTCTGGTAGGAAGCTGAAAAGACAGGACATTTGGAAGTGCTGGGGAAGCTCATGGCAAGGCTTGGTTAAAAAGGCATGGCAGGTTAATCAGGCATCCACCCGTACTTCGACTTAGGGGTTGTCCTGCCTCTCTTTCTTTTGAGATTCATTTTCTCCATGAAAAAAACAGCTTTTTCAGCCCTGTGTGTCCTGTTGCATGGGAGTCAGGCTGATCAGTGAGTGTCCTCGGGGCAGCCTTAGCTGTTTCCTATGGTCTGTCCTCTCTGTCCAGCTCTTGTGCCGCTGCTTTGGGACTGCCAGCAGCTCCAAAAGATAGCACGGCCCCTGCTTTCCTCTCTCCTGTGCTTGCTGTGCATCCAACAGAGAAATGCCAGGGATGGAGGCCAGGGGAAATACTGCTTTGGCAGAGAGGGGCACGTCATGAGCACAGGAGAAGCTGCGATGGAGCAAGTATGAATAACTCTCACTGAGCAGTAAGCAAGCTCTGCGTTGGAGAAGACAGTACCTGATCCTTCTACTGCTTGTAAGAAGCAGCCTGCTAACCAGAGAGGAAAGGATTTTTTTATAAACCTCAGACCAAATTACTGCTCCCCAGGCCTAATCAAACACAGTTCCTAAAAGTATTGGCTGGCTGGGGGCTAAGTTTAGGAAGGTGTTTCCTTCCCTGCCTCCACTTTCAAACTAACCAGGATGAGGAGGAGTTCAAAGACCTCAATTGTTTGTGGAACACTTTGAACGCAGAAAGGGCCTTGGGCAGGGAGATGGATTGTGGCTAAAGCACAGGCCCAGCAGGCAAGAGACCTTGTCTGCATTCCCTGCTCAGCCACAGAATCAGCATATGACCCCGGAGTGCTGTTCCGTGCCTCAGTTTCCCCGCTGAAGAAATCAGGCTGAGGATCTGCCGCGTAGGGCTGGTTAGAGCGTCTCAAAGGCTCAGCCAGTCCTTTGGATGGAGAATGCAAACTCTCCCAGTTCAAAGGCTCATTCCTTGCTTCAAACTGTGCTGTGCCTCTCACGCTGGGCTCGGTACGTGCCTGGAGTGAGACATCCCTTGTCTAAAGAGCTCCCCCGTCTAAACAGACAAGAGGAACAAAGGGGTCCAGGGGGAAGAGATGACTTGCCTGATATACTGAAGGGAATGTACCAGAGGAATGACTTGACTCCAGCAGTCCAAGAAAAACGCCCTAACGATATGCATAAACATTATAAACACATACATTGCTTCACTGTACACGCTTCTCCGCTGGCTGAGGTCTCTGTTAATCAGGGCACGATAAGGGCAGAGAATTTACCTCCTCCCCATCTACTCACGCTGCTTCCTTTTCATTTATTCAATGAACAATCCCTTTGAGCAAAGTCTTTATCAGAGTTTTACTGGCGGCTCACAGCATTCCCTGCCAGGAACAGAGGCACAGAAAACCTGCCCGAGGCTCCAAAGTTTTAGGAATCCCATCTTTGCTACCTTATGGATGCCAGCAGTGCCTGCCCAGAATGGTGCTGGGGTTGGGAAAAATTAACGTGTAGAAACTGTGAGTCTGAAGCTGCCTCAAAGAAGGTATCAGTTGTGTACTAGACACATCTCCTCCCAGGCTCAGCACTCTTTGCAGCAAAAGGTATTGGTTTGATGTTACCCTCAAGGTCAAAATGGGTCATGAACTTTTTCAACAGGTGACTCAGAGTCTTCTGCCGCTGTGGGAAACGCTGGAGCGATTTTTCAGCTCAAGTGGTGGCAGTTTCTGCTTCCAGTGAGTAAGACCCCAGCTGCAGCTGTCTGCTGAGGAAGCCTACATGCAGGTGTCACCCCAGCAAACCTGCCCATCGCCAACCCATCGGCAATCAGTTCCCCAGTGTCACGGCAGTCTTGAGAAACTGGGGACGGGGCTGACGGGAGTCGTGCGATGGGCAAGCGTAAGGAAGAGAGAAAGAAACCCGTTCACAATTCAATAACAGAAAGAGGCCGTGCATCACTCTCACTCGGAGCCGAAAAGGAAAGACTAAGCTCTGGAAAGGGTTAATTCCATCCAGGTAAGTTCTTTCAAAGCTGAATATTATGAGGCACATCCCATCTTAACCGCAGACATCTTCAAATCCTTGATGGAAAGCTCTCCGTGCAAAGTCAGACTTGTTGCAAAGGACCTGCCTGCTCAGAGCAGCTCTGTGTCACCTGTCAATCCTGGAGCCGCCTCCAGGGATGGGAGTCTCGAGTTACGGAGAGGAACACTCTGCTAGAGCTGGCGACAGCTCGCAGCACTGTGCATTCCTCCCCGAGCTAAAAAAAGACGGTTGGGCTTTGATCTCCCGGCTCCGTCTGCACCACAGTGAGACAATGCAGAAGGCCCTTGGGGAGGAGGAGGGGGGAGGTGGACTTGACAAGACATTCCCTGAACCAGTCTTCTCTTCAGGTCCTAGAATCAAAGGGGATGAGGGGGCGGGCATGGCACCGAGGATGAAAGCGGAGACGGAGCCTGGCAGAAGGGAAGATACCACAAAGAGCCGATCCGGGCCTCCTTCTAAGGCAGGGAAGGCTCCAGCAACATAGGACCAGATGGCTAAAGAGAATGGGAATGAGCCTGAAGATGTTTCTTCTCTCCCCTGGTTTGAATACCAGCCAGGACAATAGGAAACCAGTGCTGTCCATTGCTTGGTAGCCATGTGCTTTATGCTGACGGGAGCTGTAAAAACATCCTCGCTGGCAGGCTCCATGGTTAGACCATGATGGGCATGGGGACTGCTCTCAACTCCTGGCAGCCTGGTGTGAAGCCAAGGAGCGGATGGTCGCAGAAAGAACCACCATTGCAAGGACATTTTGACATGCAAAAGTGGTAAATCTGGAGTCACCGCTCTGCCATGGGTGGGTGAGTGATGGAAAAGGTATCAAAGCACAGGAGAGCCAGGGGACATCATTCCTTGGGGATACCTGTCTGTTAAGAAACCTACCTTTGGCATTAAGTGAAGACTCAAAGAGATGGGGACGAGAGGGGGAGATGGGGATTATCAAAGCTTTTCAGATTTGCTGAAATAATGATTACCTCTACCCAGCTGTCAATGCCCTGTCTCTGCCTGTCCCTTTAATCTCCTGTCTGGAAGAAGTGGCTGCTTTGCCCTTGGAGCACCTCTCCTTCCACCACTGGGTGCTGCTGAGGAGACCCCACTGAACGCCAGCCCCTTGTGTCACTGTACAGTGTGACTGAACAAGTTAAACCTCACTAAAGCCTTTCTGCCTTCCAGACGTCTAAGACCGGGCTGAGCCTCAGCCCCCTGCCTCCCCTGGCGCCCCAGAGTTATTGAAATACAGACCCTAGAACTGGCAGAACAAAATCTTTTTCTCCATGCAGAAAACTTGCAAAGCAAAATTTAACCAAAACAGAACAAATTTCAGAAAATTTCATTCTTCCCCTATCTCCACCGGTGTTTTCAGCTGCAGAAACTTTAATTAGGATGGCCACCTCAGAAGCCTGAACCTTCCATAGTCCATTTCCCCAAGTCTTTAACTTTTTTTTCTCACTATTGTATGGACATTTCCCAGTATATCTCACTCCCTGCAGGGTTACAACAGTATCTAGATGAGTTACCTGATTGAAGCCCCCATGGCATTGGGGACACAAAGGAAGATGCAGTCCCTTCTTCCAAGGAATTGGCAATAGAAAAGGAAGCAGTTCATAAACAGAAGTTTGTGAAACTGAGGCAGGGAAAAGCTCGACAACTTGTCTAAAGCTGCCCTGAGAACCGTGGAAGGAGAGCAGGTTTTCTGAAATCTAGGCCAACACTTTAACCACAGGGTCATCCCTCCTTCTGTAAAGCACTGAACCTTCATTCAACCTCCAGAACAGTTCCCATATATTTATATAAATATATATGTACACACCTGAGACATTACTGCTTGGGAATCTTCAGGCCCTGGGCCCTATCCCCACCCTTCGCACTCATTAATCCTCCTTTTTTTTCCTTCCTCACATTCATAAAGAATCTCCCCTGCAGCAGGGAGGATTGGCCTTGGCTCCCTCCGCAGCCCAGCGCTGCTCCTTCCCTCTGCCCACGGGGCTGCCGAGAACAAAGCGCGGCGCTCCCCTTCGCCAGCGACACCGCTGCTCCCGCCGTCCCAGCCCTTACCCCGTCCAAGAAGCATGGATCCCCTGGGAATTTCTTCCCCTGCCACTATCCCCTCGGGCCACGGGCTCCTGCCCTCAGCCACCAGCAGAACCCGAGTCTCTCCTGTTGTTGCATAAACACGGATGGTCTAGATGCAGGGAACGCCGTGTATTTGAGAAGGGAACAGCTGGAGCAATGGAATGGGGCTCGGGGATGTGACTGTGCTTCCTGGCTCGTCACCGGCTTCCTGCGTAGCCTTGAGCAAATTCATTTGCCTTCTTTGTGCTTTGTTTGCATATCAGTAATACAGAGAACAGCGTTCCCACATCTCGTGTCCATTCTGGTTCCTCTGTTTAAACTTTGCAGGTTTGGGATCATCCCTTCCCAGTCTCCAGCGCTTTGCACAGGAGGATCTGACTCGGATTTCTAATATTAGACATCTTGATTTTCAGAAAGCTCCTAATTTGGGCAGCAATATGTAGTGCAGAATCCAGTGCCAAAGCCACTGCAGCCTTTGGGGATTGAGCTGTGGACTTTCCATGCTAAAACCTGAGCTTCTCTGGTTGGAGGGGGTAAAGCCCAAGCAGTGCAATATACCATGCCCAGGGTTTATCATCCCCCTGATTTGCAAAGAGGCCCTGGGCTACAGGGTGTTCATTCCAAGACCGCACTCGCTCTCTTTCTCCCTCTCTCCTGAGCCTGCACCTACCTGCAAATGCAACTCAGCTAAATTGTAATTGGCAAACGAAAGTGAGCCAGCCCCCATATTTCTTTTAATGTTTCCACAGGAACCTGGGTGATGTCTTTCACATCATACTTCGTGGGTGGCAGAGACCTAAATAACCCCCTTCAGCAGTAGAACATGTTCAAGAGGTGCCAGTGTTCCTTCTCTGACTCAAATTCATCTGCAGGATTTATAGCTTCAGACCTGTCAAGCTACAACATTAGCAGCCGCTCCATAGGAATCCCTAACCTGGGAAGAGTCTCCCATTGCTTCCCCATACAGATGCCTCGCTGTTTTGCTGTACAGGGTTCATCGTCTCTTCCCTCATTCAACAAATATCACTGTCTGGAGGGGGTCCTACGCCTCACAAGCAAATGCCTTTAGAGTCCCCAAGCAAACCTTTAGAGCCCTGTCATTCCTGTTGTGTCCAGTGGTGCTGATGTGGGATGGGATGCTCAGATCCTAAGGAATCAGGTTCCTCTTACGTACCTAATTTTGGAGACCCAAATTTGAGAATTAGGGCCAGCAAATACAATTTTCAAATCAGAGTACTTAATGTTAAACACTGAAATCCAGGACTATATGGTACAGAAAAAAAACCCAAACATATCGCCTCCAGTATGGCCAGGAATACGCAGCATCCTTACAAAATTAGCCCTACAGGAATGCATATGTAGAGACGATGTTGAGAACCTCAAGCCATTTTCTCTCCAAAGAGCTGAGTATTGGCTCCTTGGAGTGAGAACGTCCTTCAGTGCTAATCAGAGAGTCAGGGAACAGATCAGACCTTGCTCCAGATATATTTCCTCACACATTTTAAAAACATTCTTTCACATGTCTCAGATTTCCCATGGAAATTTCCCTCACTTTCTGACGGAAAAAGTTGAGTTCCAAAAGTTTTGGAATTAAAATTTGTGAATTAGAAGGGAAACAATTCCACAATAAAAGCACACTTTAAAACAACTTTCCTACGGAAGGCTAATTCAGGTGGGAGTTCTCAGACGAATCTTGTTGTACATGCTGATCTGAAGGTGAAGGTCAGCAGGAGATGCCTGGAATACATTAGGTTGTCCAATTTATCAGCTGTTCCAGCCACTTCCTAGTGCATTGCTCCTTCTGTGCCAGTTCAGCTGTGCAATGAGCCACAACCCCACCTCTGTCCACTTCTCAGCTCTCAGGAAGGGCAGAACACCCATGCTGGGGTCTCTTCTGTCCCTTCTGTCCCAGGAGCAGGCACAGAGGATGCCGCAGTCAAGCTCCATTTCCCAGGACTGCATAGCCTGGCTCAGTGCTCCTAGGGACCTTGTCACCAAACTCTATATTCATGGTGGGACTGAGGCTACAGAGACCTCTGCAAAGATAATGAAAGGAGCAAGTACTTCAGGGTGCTACAAACAGTCTGTGTTGTATAGTTGGGCATGGCTGAAACGCCTTTCCATGTCAAGCTACAGCTCTTCAATGCATTTTCTTTCCCATATTATTGTGATCAAACGAGAAACAATTAATGGTAAGAAATTAATAATAATAGAGAATGCTTGGAGGCAGAGACCAGAGCACTGGACAGGGACTCAGGACTCCTGTTTCCAGTTCTGTGCATGGGTGTGGATCCTCTTTTACTAATCCTTTCGGACCTACCAACAAACTGCCCTGAAAGAGCCAGGTTTTAGCAATATCACCTTATTACTAGAGGGCGGAGCACACACCTGATAAGTAGGAACTTCGAGGAAGTTGGACTTCAAACCCCGCTGCTCCCGCAGCTTCCTGTGGCCTGGGCTAAATCCAGGAAACCTCAATCCTACAAGGCTGAGCTCTGATCCAAAAAAAACCCCACTCACATATGTGCCTAGCTTTAATAATTGATAGCCTTAATTATTGACTGAAACGGGAATTAAACACGAGCTTAACTTTAAGTACTGCCTCACAACACTTTTATCACGTGCTTAAATACTTGGCCAAATCAAGACCCTAAACACGTTGCAAAACGATTGCAAACCCCTCTGCTTGCAAGGGGCTGTAAGAAGGAAGTGTCTGGCTTACAGACGAAGCGCAAAGCTGGGGGCATGAACACTTCCCAGAAAGATCCCTCGTGTTTTGCTGCTCACCAGAAGCACACACCAAAAAGCACTTCGCTGATCCGGCATTAACCCTCAGCTGTGTTTGGTACGGGAGCTGGCAAGGAACACTTCTGGGCAAGGAGGGAGAGAAAGGGAGGTGAAGGTTTCTACGGGAAACAGAGTGAGGAGTCAGGGAGACAGAACGCAACACCTCTGGTGCAACCCAGCCTAGACAGCGGGGCTGAGCTCTGCTGTAGCTCCTACAGCTCCTATAGAATGGGCTGTAACGACACCAAGAGCTGTCTCTCGTTACAGCCAAAGCCAGATTACACAGGCTGCTGCAATAAAGATACACGATAACTGGTCTAACGTGGGCAGTGAAAGTCATGTCCTCATTTGCATTACCCCCACTTGCTTCCATGCAAGCAGGACCTTTCCTGCAAGGAGATTCCATTTATGTGACTACACGCAGTGACAATTTCAAGCTAAAGGTTTGCAGGATGATTTGGTAAAGAACTATGTTCAAATTCTGGCTGGAGGAAGAGTAAGATGCTCAGAACAGGGAATTACGACTCTCTATCTCTGAAGCCAAATTTACCAAATAACTTGAATTCATAGAGATTTCCCTCCTGAACTTAAGCAATCTGTGAGTAGCACGGCAAGGTAGAGAAACTTGTGAAGAAATCCGGACTGAACAGCATACGAGTTTTTCAAAAACAACCAGCTCTGGCCTCACTCTGCTGCCACTAAAGCCAGAAGTGAAATGAGAAAATGCCTCCTGACTCAAACGGCAATAATTATGCCATAATTTCTCAAACCTTCCACCCAAAGCTGAGGCCAGGCTTACCTTCCAGCCTCTGCAAGCACATTGAGATCATTCAGGAGAGAATTTGGCCTTGAGCCATCCTCTACATCAAGGGCAAAACTCCCTCCCTCCACACAGCATCTTTCCATTAGCTTCTGCGGGTGAACTGCTGAGCCCTGTTGCTCTGGTTCTGGCCACGCTGAAAGGACAGATGTGCCCGTTGGTGCTACAGCTGAACTGGGGCTGCAGAAACGGACCCAGGAGGCTGAATCACAAGCGACGGCTCGATTTTATCTGAAATAATATTTGTTTATTTATATGTTGCAGCAGGCAGAGGATGGGTTTGTTTTAGTGAGTAGATCTGTGCAAACTTAGACCACTGATCAGCCGCATTTTTTGCCTCTAAGACATGGAGCCTAGCCTCTAAGTTCTGGGTGTGTGAATCACGTGTAGCAGGCAGAGCAGTAAGTAAAGGTGCTCTCTTCCCTTTCAGTCAAAAAGATTTGCATGCTGGAACCAAGATCAAGAGCTGCCGACACTGGAATAAATTGAAAACTGTCTCTGAGGTGTCGGATATCTTGAGATGCTGATCATGTGGTAGGAGTGGAAGTGGGGAATTCTTCGGGAACTGTCTTCCCTTACCACACAGGCTCTCAGAGACTCTCCTAATTAGAGTAAGAGACTGCAAGCAAGACCTTAGCCAACAGCAGGACTGTCCAACACAGTTTCTAAGATGTCAGGAGCTGTGCCCCCAAACCACGGATTTGCTTTAAAGATTTATCAAAATATTACTTTATTCTCTGTATTTGTTTTGTGGCTTTTGAGCTTGTTGGGTTAATGTTTTTTCAGGTTTACTCCACCGTAATGAGGGTTAGTAACATACTTTTCAGTTTTAAATGAAAGTTGAGCTCCCCAAGTCATCACACCACTCCAGAACGCGGCTCCAGAAGAACATGGCAAACATCATCAGATGTGAGAGTTGGCAACACAATAAAGAACTAAATAACAGGACAGGATTCTAGACCCAGCAACGTCAAGGGGTGTTTTGTCATTAAATTTAATGGAGGTAGGATCCTGCTATGGGTTTCTTGGTCTCCAAGAATAAAGCAGCCTCCCATTGAACTCTGCAAGGCCCCACCAGCTCTTCTGAAGACCTGGGATGAAACAGAGACACAGGACTGCTGCGCACCAGCCAGTCTGCCATGCTGCAGCACCCCAAAGATGCGTTCGTGCTGCGTACGGAGATGAATCAGGCCCAACCTGAGCACAGAGCATCGGCCACGAGTAACTCTGAAAGCTCTGCCTGAATTAAGTTCCACTTCTTTGGGTCATGCTTGGCTCAGCTCCTGACCAATCCCTGGTCCTACCAGATGCCTTCCCCTGAATCCTAGAAAGCTCCAGTCTCTCTGGGTTTACATATTCCCCAGCCACAGTAGCCTCCTCGGAGTAGGCAGGGTGCTTATTAACTGCAGGGGAATATCGCAACGGGAGGACTAAATTGTAGCCTTCAAGGAGACAGCAATCTATCATTTTGTTTCCCTCAGTCACCAGGGAGAGCACTGCTCAGCTCAGATGTGATTCCACGAACTGCATCAGCCTCCTCGTCAACGCCTTCTTCTGCTCCTGACCCAGCGCAGTTCCTGCCTCCCCAGTACTGCCAAGGCTGCGTATCAGAGGATTAAAGGGCAAACCCCAGCCCTGCTCTGGGAGCGGGGAGCGCTGAGGAGATGACCAAAAAAACCCCTTGAAGTGACTCGCAGACAACCGTGATGTTCTCATTGGGACAAGGACTAAATGTGTTCTACAGGGAGCGGAGGAGGCGCTGGTGGCTGGAGCAGGGGCTGTTGGCCAGGGCTCTCGGCTCTATTTCCAGCTGTGGGTGGGAGGGTGAGATAGGAAGGGAACTGGGAGTCAGAATGTCAGACTTTTCTTCTGGCTTGAGGGACTTATAGCAAAGGGACGGGCCTCTTGGTCCTTGGATCTTGTTCTCAGCTATCACCGTGACTGTCACTTAGTGGTTGGAGATCGGGTAAGGAGTGGAGACTCCTGGGCTGCATTTCTGCCTCACAACATGACATCGAGCAAATCGCTTCTGCTTCCACTCAGCTCTGAAAAGGGGATAATAAAACCAACGCTGTTCTGACTCACAGCTGCAGGACCACAGTTTAAACCACCAATTTTTGCAAAGTGTGGGTATGGTCATTGGCAGAAAGGCACTAGATAAACACAAGATGTTAAGTAAAGAAACTTTGGTCACCCAGGTCCTGTCCCAAGCCCAAGCTATCCAAAGTGTGTGAAGCCAAGGAAGATGTCAGGGGAGTCAGGCACAACCATGAAAGACCAAAGAACCTTTTTTTTCACCTCACGTCTAGTTCTGTCTTAATCATGATTTACACCAGAGAGCAGTGGGGATTAAAGGATTGGTCAGGTATTCACAGCAGGTATATATGCAATACAACCGCACAGTAATTAGAAAACAAAGAGCTATAAAAGAACCATGTTCTTTCACTACTTTCCAGCACAGGAAAATGTTTTCCTGCTTCATCACTGACGGGTTCCCCTGCCTTCCCTGCGCACACCCTCTTCCCCTTGAAGTGTGTGCTTTATGATCTGGCTTCCGACGAATCTCAAAATCTGGATGTCCAGCCAAGATGAACTTTCTCAATTCTGCAAGTCCGTGTACAGAAATAGCAAATTAAATTTCAACTTGTGCTGTTCCTGCCCCCAAGCCCTGCATGAGAAAAGCCCCAAACTGGGCCTGGCCCTGTTTGAAAGGTAAACCTGATGAATTCAGTCCTACCCTGAACGAAGACTCAAACTGGGTGGGTACTGGGTGTGTCCTGATTCCTCTGCAGACACCCAGTCTGGCTCTCACACAGGTCAATACTGGACAGTGATCGGTGCTGCCATCAGTCACTTTCCCACCTCCTTTTCCCCAGCACCTCTGACCTTTCATGCTAGTGGCCGTGCCACCTCCTCTCCCAAACTGCAGCTGCACTAGTTGAGTGTCCAACCAAGCTGAACCTTCCCCATCTGTACGTCTGTTTGTAAAAACAGCAAATAGGTACCGAGTATAAACACCCCACAAATAACCCAGGAGAGGGTCCCGTCAGCCCACATGGAGCACACGCAGCCCCTAAACTCAGCAGGCAGTCACCAGGGGAAAACGGGTCAGGTTATTTTACAGTTTTCTTTCCCAGCCCAGTTTCCTCCTCAGGGGCAACCTACTGACTTCACGCGAGCCAGGAAGGCAGGATTAGGCCCGCACAATGGCACTCTGCTAGTGCAGCTCATCGAGCAGAGATCCTCCTCATAGCCAGAGGCCCTTTCACTGGTCAGACGCGATGTTTATTCATTAGTATTACAAATATCTGTCAAACAGTAAAGCCTTGGATCTGCAGCCGGAGATGACAATCCCACGCTGCTGGCATTGCAAAAAGCCAAAGTGCAGACAGTGCCCATCCTAAACAGCTCTTAATGTCAGGTCACGAGTGAAGGTCTTGCCCATCTCATGCCTACAGCAGTCAAGCCCTCCAAAGAAAAGCCCCAAATCTGCTTCCCAAGAAGAAAGACTTTCTCTGTAGATGGTACAACTTCTCTTCTAGGTTAACGCTAAACAACCATTAAAGGTGCCACCGTTCTGAACCGGCCGTGATCACCAGCAATCCCTTAGTGGCAACAGAAGACGTTTCCACACTCAGCCGTCTTGGGTGCTGCCAGAGACTTCCTCCATCCCCATCCCGCCTCCCAGAGCAGGGTGTGCAACTCCTGCACAGCCCATACGCCCCGAAGCCTGGGTGCCCACTGGTTGTGCCCAGACAAGAGGAAAAGGAAGCACTAGGAGCCTGTAAACGGGCAGGTCGTTACAGAAAGAACTAGGAACCATCCCTTCACCTCTCTGCCAGCTGGATCGATGTCATGGGTCCTGAAACCACGTTTAAGCCCTGCAACTCCTTCTCAGAGCTGACATCACGGCCTGGCAACGTGACGCTGCACCGGGGTTGAACGACATCAGGCAAAAGCATCTAAACGGTGGCCTTATTACAAAGCAGCAGGTTCTCTGCCCCCACTGCTTCCTGCACACGATCTGCAGATCAGCCCCTGATCTCATGTGCGGGGTTTGCAGCCAAAGCAGCTCAGCAGGCCTGGGCTGGATCAGACTCCGGCAGGAGATGCACAGGGAAGAGCGAGGTGCTGGAGGAAGCACGGAGGGTGATTCAGTAGGTGGGGTTCTCCCCTCTCCGCGGGGTGAAACTCCTAACTCGGTGTGGCTCCCGGGACCTGCTCGCTGCTACGGCCCTGCTGCTCTCTGTGGGAAAAGCAGTAACTGGTGCAGCGTGTGGGCCAGGTTCCAGCTCAGCAGACGGCGTGTAGCAGAGACGTCTCCTCTATTTTCAGTTTTCAGATCAGGTGTTAGGAAACTGTCAGGCAGTGCTACCGAGCAAGCCTTCGCCCCAGAGGGGTCTGCACGTCAGCGGTGCTGCAAGTCTGTTTTGCAACAGAGGAAAAGGATGATGTTGCGGCTCAATTTCTCAAGCGGGAATCGGGAAATCTGCATCACTTCTCAGCTGTGAGGCCTGTGGGAAACACGGCCTTCCTGTGTGCTTCAAACCCCGCGAGTGGGAGCGATGACGTTTGCTTGTCTTTTCTAGGGAGCTCTCAGGTGGGCAACTGTTTCTTGCAGCCTGTGCAATTTTTGTCGGAATCTCTGCTCCCAGCTTGAGCCCCTACGTGTGATCATCACACAGGTAAGAGGAATGGAAATGCAAAATGGGATAAGCTGGTATTGCATCATGCAAACATTCATGACTGCGACTCTTGCCATAATTAACTGTGATGTTTTAAATCCATTTTTTATCTTGAATAATATTTGCAGATGGATTTCTTATGAGCTCAAGAGAGGGGACGAAGATGCCACCTTAGCTATTACCTCCCACAGCACGGTGCAAACTCTAGATGCTGGGAAGCGGAGCAGCCGTACAGTCTGACACTTCTATTGCACTGAAGTCCAGCCCTGGTGATACTCCGCTCTTCCAGCTTTGCACGAGGGATTTTACAATTACTAGGAAAGTTAAGAGAGCCCTCTCCTCTTTCCAGCTTTGCAAAAGAAACTGGCAGGGACAGGGTTAATTACGGGGTGCCTGGGAGCCCTCGATATCTGCTGCATGGCGAAGTCCAAGAATATGCGAGGAGATGGCAGTAACCCCACGCAGCTCTGCATGTCTCTGCCTCTGCAGGGTTTGCTCTCACTTGTTCTTTCTCACACACACACACACACACACACACACACACACACAAACACAAACCCGGAGCCCGTGCGGCACCGGCTGGGCCCGAGGAGGAGACAGGAACAGGGCGAGGCCCATCTCGCAGCAGATTCTCCTGCAGACCTGCAGGCACCTTTCAAAAACCACAAAACGGTAACCAAATAAACAAGCGGGGCGTCTCCAGCTCACCACACCCCCACGTACCCCTGCGGGCACTCAGCATCCCACGGCTGCCAAGTCGCTGACGGAGTCGGTAAATCAGCGAGGAGCCGTGGAGTGCCAGCGCTGGGAGGGGTGGTGGGTACGGTGCTTTTGACAGTCGGAGGTAGGAGGGTGGGCTGGGAGGAGAAGCCAGCGGGCTGTTTGGTACGGCTCCCTGCTGTCCTCGTAGGAGCTGAGCCATGTGTCCTCAGGCGTGTGCATCAAAGGCTGACACATCAGACAGGTGAGTGCTCCGGCTCCCTGCTTGCACAGGCTCCCACACTCCGCCTCCGCCGGTCCCCCCAAACGTCCCGGCCCTCTCGCAAGCTGCCCCGGCCCCAGTGGTTGGGCAGGAGGAGATGCTGGTGGAAAAGCAGGCACAAGAGGATGTGTCAGTCGCCGGGAAACCTCAGAGTTGCACTTCGTGGTGCCCGCTAGAGAAAATGGCTCTTCTCGCCCCAAAGTTGCAAGGACCAAGGGTCCGGTGCGCCTGTGCTGCAGGCAGGCACTTTGGTGTAAGGGCGTAAGGTGTCACACTTGCTGTTTCACTCTGAGCACGCCTCCTTGGCACTTCCCACTCCTTATCAGGCTTCCACACTCTTTCTACACCCAGTTTGGCTTCACCTTCTCTCCTAAGCCACCAAGAGCAATCATAGAGTCAGTGTGAGAACACCAGCCCGGCGTTTCATTCATTAGTTCAGCCTCTCTTTGTCCCTCGTGACCCTCCTGCAGTCCTCCTCACTTGTTAATGTTTTGCATTTTCCTAATTAGGGCTTTACATTTTCCTAATGATTTGTAAAGGTTTATCTTTGCCCTTTATCAGCATACAAAAGCATGCAAACAAGGGAAGCTAACCTGGGTTAAAATGAAAGATGGAAGTTTCCCTGCTGATTTCAGCAAAGTTTGGGATCGGGGATTAGTTCAGACAAGGGAAACAGCACATCTGCCTTTGCACAGAGACACTGGGGAGCTGGGAACTCGGAAAAAGAACAGAAGAGAGTAATTCTGTTTCAATTACAATGATTTGAGGGCTCTTTGTCATGAGGTCGACCAAAAGACAACTTTCTCCAGGGAGGGAGCATGATGCATCGTTCACCTGCTGCATCTGACTCGCCTGACACCTTCTGCAGCCAGAAGACTCCTAAAAACTCAGAGGTGCAAAATGCAGAAAACAACACTGGAAGTCGTTCTGCTGCCTAAGCTAGTCTCCACCCTGCAGGCTCTGATCACCTCCACCCCTCTGATGTCCCTGCCCTTGTTTTGTCCCACAACCCCTCTTGCAATCTCCACTGCACCCTGCCTTCTCTCCTCCCTTAATGTTGCTGACTAGATGTTATGCTACCTTCAGTGCCTGGAACTACGAGCATCTTTCCATAGCTGTGGAAATGCCCTTCATTTTCCAGCATGTCCCAACTGTTGAATAATCAAAGCCACAGTTCTCGTTTGCGTACGAACTATCAGAACTAATGACGTGTCGCAATAACGCCCAGGAGACCCAAGCGCAGATATGAGCCAAGCAGAAAGGCAGTCCTCGAGCGCTCACGACCTCGGATGACATGCTTATCGATTTCACGCATCGATGGCATCCTGGGAGCAGAAATCGGACCAGGAATCTCACTCAGACTAAGCTTGCGAGAGGCTGCTGAGCCTTCTCTACAGCTCAAGAGTTTTCCTGCTGCTATCGAGGAGGCAAAAAGGGACTTTCTCAGTGGCCATAAATTACGGTGAGCAATGTTATTCTTAAAACTGCCCAGCACTGTCTCTCTGGCCTTTGCAAAATCTTTCCCAGCCCAACTCCTGCCTGTTTTCTTGCTAGAGATTAAAACAAACAAAAATCTCCATGCCAAAAAGAGAACTGTCGAAGACGGCCACGCAGCAACTCTGGGGGCAAGAGACACGCGGCCACATGAGCTGCAAAAATTATCACACCAGCCTGGACCGAGGGTTCCCTGGGTGCTGGTTACACTCGGTCAGGGATGAGCAGTTGATGCAAGGAGGGGAGGAACCCGCCTGTGTGGGGCAGCCCTTCCCCTGGTACGTCCTCTCAGCTTCTTCTACTGTTATTTTTGTTGTTTTAAATATGTGCCTAAATTGCATTGGGTACCCCCTGCTTCTTGTGGCTTTGAGACAAACGTGATTTTGTAGATCTTTATCATACCCTCTTTCAAATCTCTTCTCCAAGCAGGAGACCCTTATTGCGCCTCTTCCCATGTGGAAGCCACTCGCCAGCTCCAGTCATACCGGTCGCCTTTTAGTCACAGCAGCAGACGTTACCCAACTGGTGCCTGTCAGGACAGCGTGCGCAGGCTGTTCGTATCCTCTGACTGCTAAAGACCAAATACACCACCAGCAGTTTAAAAAACAGCCGCATTTCATAGCTGCAGCATCTCTTTTAAGGAAGCAAGCTCATTGCACAAGCAAATATAATACAACTAACATGAGATGGCCCCGAGCTATACAATCCAGATCAGGGTATGTCCATGTTCAAGGGAACGAGGATTTTGGCTTGAGCTTATCTTTAACAGTAAATACACTGGGATTAAATGAGTAAGTGAATCTTGACGTGTCTTTGGTGGTCTCGTGACCAGTGCAGATGAGCCTCATGGGAAGACATTACTTAATCGATGCATCGATGTTGGGTTTTGCAAAACCAAATTCAAATCAGTTTCAGGCTCGTCCAGACCTTCAGAATTCAAACGAGCGCAGAGGTTCACCAGCCTTGCCTTGACATTGGCAGAACAACCTCCAAAATACTGCTGTCCTTGATGGGAGAGGCGGGAAGTTTTGCTTTGGGTAGGGCCTGTCTTTTGCATGGCTGCACTCAGTCTTTCAGATGGAGGTCAAGGAAATGATGCGGGAAGAGGACAACAAACTTTCACCCCCAGTGTCAGGAAAATTGGACTATGATGACCTTCCAAACCCAAACTATCACTAGTTGCCCCAGCGGTCCCAGGTTAATGGGAAAATAAGCCTAAATCGTTGGAATGGCAGCTGTTAATGGAGATCATTTCTGCATTATGCAGTGGGACTTGTGGCGTTGCTGGAGATGAAAAGCCAGAAGGCTGCAGTTCACACACGTATGTCTTTGCTCCCTCCAGCTACCCCTCACCAGCCCTCCAAAGAGCAGTGTGTCTGCCAGACAATTGCATGTTTGAGCATTGCTGACGGTAGACTTGGTGATTAAGGTGGTGGTGAGGGGGGAGGAGGGATGTGCAGTTGTCTAGGACTATGTGGCTGCAGGAGGGTTTGCCAGGGCACAATCAAATTACTTCCAAGCCAAAAGAAATTGGTCTGTCTCTGTAATCAGGGAGACACTCGGCTGCAGTCAAAGGAGAGGATAAACACCCAGGTTTGTGATCTCCACCAAACAAAGCAAGGGAGGGAGGGGCCCTTTCAATCCTTGTTTGCCATCATGAGCTCCTGGTCAGGTAGAACATGGACATTTCCAAGTCCCAACAAGAACCCATTTCGCTCAGCCTCCTGTCTGCCATAGCAGCTGGCGCCAGGGGCTTCAGAGCAGTTGCTTCCAATCTTTTCAGGTTCGTGGATTACTGTCAGTTTTCAACATTTCTCGTAGATGAACGCGTGCTACTGGTGCTCAAAGGTGCTCACACTGAGGCAAGAGTAGGCTTGGGGCACCCTGGGCCTCTCTTTTCTTTGCTCTGTATTTACACTGCAGCCTGCGGCTCAGCCTACAAAGAGAAGAGTGTAGTCCAGCACTTTTGCATTAATCTCGGGTTTGGATGGCCCCACTTCATAGCCTGCTGGGCTACAGTCATCTCTGGCACTTTGGGTGAGTAGTTTTTACATATGGAAAACAGAGCCCAGACTGAGCTTGGCGAGGCAGGCTGAGGACAACAACACAGCCTAACCTCAGACTTCGTGGTCACAAGCAACATACGAAGATGAAAAGTAGATAAATGAGACTATGGGGAGGCTGTACAGATGGAATTAGGAGCACAGCGTGCTAACGAGATGTCACGAGCAGGATCTCTTTCAAAGCATTGCAACCAGGGAAGTCACCTCGCCTATACCCGGACTAGTTTCAGGGAGCGATAGGAGCACTCGGCCGAGAGATGATAGGGAGTGTGTCCTGCCAAGGGTGGCAGGTGGTGCCAGGCCACCATGACCAGAGGATGGAGCTGGTCAGGGCCAGCCAGCATTAGGGAGAGATCCCTGATTCCTTCCAGTTGATGAGGAACCCCTTCTCGACACAGCCTGGTTTTGCTCAGGAGTGGAAAGAGCTGGTTGCACATGAACGGGTCCCACCAGAGACGTGCTTGGGCACTTGAAGGGTTAATAAGATATTTGGTAGATGGTTTATGGGCTTTCTCGGGTTTTTTTAAAGCCTTCATTCATCTCATTTCCTTGTCCCCCATCCACTCCCACCTTCCCATAGGGCCCCTAGGGCAGAGCTGCTAGGGAGACTGAACTCCATGGTATGTGTGTGTGCGTGTGGCTCCTGGCGAGAGGCTGGGTGGTAAAATCACTTCAAAGGGGCTGCAGTACCAGCGAGCTGCAGAAGGGTGTAATTACCGCCCTGGCTGAACCACCCTCCCAGGCTGTTTGAAGTAGCTCAGAGCAGAGCAGCATCAAAGGGGAGAGCCTTGCAGGAGCTGGAGAAGGAGGGTAGGAGCCACTGCAGGCACATCCCGTGGTGTCAAGAAGAACAAACCTACAGGCATTTTACACCTGCCACCTCAAGCGCTCGCTGAAGATCAGGACCTCTTGCCTCTGATCCTGGGAACAGCTTCCAGGGAACTCTGCCAGCTGCGGGCAGGTATCAGTGGGGCAGATACCTTCACCATGTAGAGGTTAAGATTAGGGAATTTAGGATGAAGGCACTGGGAGGAGTGCCACGAAATGGAGATCCCACTGCACCTAAGAAGCGCAAAGAGAGCTTGCATTTGGTGAAGTGGACCAAATTTCCATTGCATGGGAAATGACGTCAAACCGTTCCTCTCCAAACTACATCCCAAACCAGAGAAAAACATGTTCTCGATCTTTGAAAAAACACAGATTTTGGATATCAAAATTACTTTCCTTGGAAGTTTCCCCTGTTAGAACATCAGGCTGTAATATGAAACGAGGCATTATGCAATACATACAAATATAAAACGCTGCCATAAATAAACCATTGATCAAAGTGGTATTTTTTATAAAAATCAAATTAAACTGAGGTCAAATACAATAAAATCAAGACAAAACGTCTTGCAGTAAGCATATAGTTGAAATCAGGAAAATGTTTCACTACTGATGAAAATGTCCATCTTACAAGCCCTTTAGGTGGATGCAACTAAATTACAGCAAGTTAAGTTGCTCAAAAAAAATAAAACATATATGATCATAGGCCTCCCATCCACACTTAATCAGATGTCACCAGTCTAGCCAGGCAAAATGGCAAAGCAATCATGAGTGTTTCTGTAAAATTAATTACCAATAGACTCCTTTTTTCCTCCTCTTCAACTTACAGAATGCACACTAGTGCTGGTTTTGAGAGGGTTTTTTCTGCTTTATGATGGCTAAACCCTCGTTCGCTTGCTGTTGCTTTACAGAAGCTGCAGATTCAATAGGCTGATTTCCAAAAACAAGGGTTGTAAGACAAATACTAAAACCTGCAAGACTCCACTAACACTGCCAGAGCTGCTGGAAGTCACCCCCCAAAATTCCCCGGTTTGGGCTCAAGGTATCTGGCTGAAGCCCAACGCATGATGTGAAACTTGAAACCAGGAAAGTTCAGCCCAGTTTCATGTTTTGTAACTGGTGTTGCACAGCTCCGGCTAACGCTCAGCCACACGGGTGCTGTGCTCGATGCGTCCTTCCCTCCCCTGCCCCAGAGCAGTGGCCGAGGCTCCCTCTGTGCGTTCTTCTTGAAGGCATCCATGCTTTCCTCTCCGGGCAATGGTAAAGGGCAACCCTAATTCTTCTGATGTAAGCGAAGACGTATAGGAAGTGTTTGGCCCCAAGAAACTGAGCATTAAATGTCAGTATCACTCCATCTCTTCACTGTCATCATCCTATGGGTGAGTCACTCCAGTTGCTAAATAAAACGTGAATTGGCAAACTGAAATGGGAATATGAATGTGGCTGGTAGTGATGACTCAGTGAAACTCAGCCCAGCAGTCACCGAGGCACTGGTGGGCTAGTCTCCATGTAGGAAGCTTGCTTGAAGGTAACCCTAGGGGGATGTTAAGGGAAAAAAAAAAACTCCTCACTGTTGCTGCTTGACTGTATAAATTTATGGCACAGTAAGTGGATTTTATGAATAAATAACTACTGCAAATTGTTAACAAAGAAGGTAATTAAGTTAGTACACGTTACCAAAGGATGTGGCAAATTGGCTCCTTTATGGCTGGAGTCAGCAGACGGCGCTGTCCCGCGTAGCCTCGCAGGTTTGTTTCGGTGAGCCCCACTCAGGCGTGTAAACTCTGCTCAGGCTTGGCAAAATGCTTGGCTAGCGTTTTGTGAGGCTAATTCTTTCCAGGAGCTGTTGTAAACAGTAAAAGCTCTTGCTCTCTCCGATAATCTTTCCCTCTAGAATCAGTCTGGGGAGCAGAACTGCCACCTGAGAAGCGAAGGCCTAGAGGGTTTCTTTCGGTGCTCGTCTTGCACAGCTCTGTCCCAGGACTGAAGGGTCCAAGGACAAGGAAAGGCCAAGAGCACACACTTCCCAAATGTCGCGCTGTGGACGTTCCTCCCAACTGGCAGCCGCCTGCAAACACCTCCTACCAGTCAGTGGAGGGAAGCGAGGGTAAATCAGGATGAACTGTCCCACGCAGAATCTACGGTCTGGTTGACAACCTTACAGTTCCAGGGGTTTAGCTCTTCAGCTCAAGCCATAGCACCCTACTGACAGCTCATTAACTCCATCAAGAGGAAGACAAAGGTCTCATTTCTTGTCCTTTAGTAGATGTTTACCCCATCCTTTAGGCAGCAGTCTTGCCCACAATTGGCAATCAATAAGCTACCACTGGCCGTCTTGAAGTTAATCCAATTTTCGAGCCAGTGCAGCCCTGCTGCTGTGAAAACAAAAAGGTCTTTGCAAGCGTTCAGCGCCAGCTTGCCCCTGCTGCCACGGGAGATGCTACTGGAAAACCTCCCACTGACTTCAGTGAAAGCTGAATTAGAGTGCTGCTGAGAACTACGAAAACCACTATCTTTTAGTGATTTTGCTTGTCTACAGGATGACTGTACAATAGCACTGGACTTGGAGAACGGGTATAGCTTAGAACAACCTCTGGATTCAGGACAAATCCCTGCATTAAACAATACCTTATTCACTTGTCAATTTAAAACTAGCTCAGACAGTCAGAGAATGCCAAAATATAAAGGATATTTTTAAATCTGGGAAAGAGCAGTTTAATCAAAAGGATTCAATGCAACAGAGCTGTGTGCGTGTCTCACACACCCACAGGTCTTGTACTTCTTACACACAGGAAATTCCCCAACAGTGCACGGGCAAAGAAGTGACGGGGTATTGAAAAAGAGGTAAGGCAGCCTGGTTGTCTGACCGGCTGAGAGGAGTCCAGTACGCAGTGAGAAATCTGTCCCAATCTGGCCTGTAAAACCTGACCTTTCAGACAGTCTGGAAACCCTCTGAATGACAGGAGAGAAGCAATTTGAAGCCAGAGTCCATACCTGTGCGACGCTACTGAATTCGCCCCTGTGAAGGTGCACACACACACACACACACACACACACGTGTGTACGCTGACACATGCGTGCGTCGCCTCCTGCCTGGCAGCAACACACTGTCTGGCGCTCAGCCCAGCTCGTAAATCAGGGGCTGCAATAAAAGCAGAAGAACAGCATTTCTGACAAGCAGGGCAGTATTTACGAGCATCTGCAGCCCTCCTTCACCTCCTAATTTGGACACTGACCTTATTAAACATTCCTCCCTCCCCCTCCAGCTTCCAAGTGAATGGGGCAGCTCCCAGGGGACCTGAGCAGAACTCCAGTGAAGAGCAGCGTTTGCTACAACCAGAGCTTGGAGAAACGAGTCAGCAAAGCATCCGAGCTTGCTTGTTGTGGAGCCTGACTCCAGAGGAACCCATCGCCACAGAGCACAGCCAGCCAGGCCTCCAGTCTTTCAAAGCTGATGATTCAGACACCGATACGTCGTCAAAAGCTCCTTCACAACCTTTCTTCCCTGTGCCACCTCATCCTGGCTCTTCACTGTTTCGGTATCGCCTTTTCCAGGTTTTGGCCTTGCCACCCACCTTTCTCTCACTAGTTCTCCAGTTTTCTCACCAGCCTTCTGGGTTTGACCCCCAGAATTGAGGTTTCTAACACAGACAACTGCCCTGGGACACGGGTCTGGTGCTGGTTTGCCCACGTACACTATGCTGCTGCCACTTATAGCCCATTCTGAGGCTTTATGCAGTTCAACATCTTTCATATGGAGCTGAATTTAATTTCCACTGCCAGAGCCGGAGACCAGCATTTACCAGCTGACCTGTATCTGTGTTATTATTTACTGGTGTTATGGTTCTGCCCGTAGCTGCTTATTGAGGGGAAGAGGCCATTGCACAAGACACAGAGTGGGGAGAGTCCCCATCGGAAGAACCTGGGTCTGTATTCTTGGAGGCCACATTTTGACTTCAGGAGGCAATGGGAAGTTGGAGCCTGGCCACGTCTGAAAAGCTGGGCCTTAGGAAGGGCAGTGAAACAGCTGGATTATTACCCCATTTCACAGGTAGGAACCAGGCATGGGGACGACCTAGAGAGTCCCCAGCAAAGCTGGGCATTGGATCCAGATCTCCTGAACTCAGCACAATACTATAACCACAAGACTTTCGTGCTGCCCATCTGCACAGGATGAGCTAATGCCCAGACTCTGCAGCTATCCAGGGCTGCAGCTTGCTGGCAAAAGCAAGAGAAAACACCCATCTCCCTCCCCAGCACATTGATCCGCTCTGCTCTGGACTGGGAGCCAACAAGCCCCCTGAGCACCTCCTTGGATCCTTCCTGACATGACCTTTTTTCCTGTATTGTGCCTGCTATGTTTCAAACTTTCTTGTCACCCGCTGCGGAGGTGTCACAACACGCCTGTGTCTGAGCCCTTGGAGAGAGGGGTGGAAGAAGGGGAGACTGTGGTGAGCTAGTGCTTACAGCCGTCTCCTGCTGGCTCCAGCGCTCGCACATCAGTGCAGCCCTTTCCTGGGGGTGGTTAATCCACACACACACAGAGGAGACCACATCAGCCTCGCTGAGAGCTTCGTCTCACAACCGAGATAACGAGTTTGAGGAGAGGAGGGGTGCAGGGGGGCTGCTTGGTGGTAGAGGGGTTGTTTCGTGCTCTCTCTCATCCATTTCCCTGCTCGTCTCTAAAGGGCAGGCAGGAGCCTGTAATTTGTGGGGATGAAGAGGCTGGTTCCTTGGGCGGTTAGAGCCTTGGAGACTGGAAGTTCCTCCCCAGCAGCGTCTGCCACCACAGCTCTGGGCTTGGGTTACTTACTGGGAGGTCTTCAAAGCAGGAGAGTGGAGGTGGGGAGCAAAACAGAATTGTCAGCCCCTTCCTCTACTGCACTGGCTGTCGCAGCAAACTGATCCTGGAGAGAAGGGAGACAAGGCAGCATGGCCTCCCCTGGAAAGCACGTGCCACAGCCCTGCGTGGTCCTCAAGAGCTGGACCTGCTCACTGGCTGGGTCACTGTCAGCTGCTCTGGGGCAAAATTGTAGGATAACATTGGAATACTTACTAACACTACTGTTCTTCGCATCGCAGAGGCACTTACAGGCCCTCAGCTAAAAGACTGCCCCTACCTCAAAGGCAAGACATGAAATGGGAAACCTGGAGAGAAACACATCCGAGCAAAGCGCAGAGAGAATGAGGTGCTATACCTCCCGAGTCCTAGGCCATCGCCTTCCCCAGTAAGCTGCACCATCTCCATCCCAGGAAGAACTATAACAGGACACACGGCTGCAGAGCCTTCCTTTTTCTCCCCTGGGAGGGGCTGGAGGCCCAACTAGATGAGCCACCCCCAAGACTGACCAGGAGGCATCACGGTAAGACCATTCCTGAGTCAGCGCTGCTCTGCAGCATCTGCTTGGCTTGGTCCTGCCTGGAAACTGGAAGTGAAACACTGTTTGACCCAATGAGAGTTAAATCAACATATTCCTTCCTGTGCCTCTCCTTACATCCTCCAGTGGGAAAGTCATCCCTTTTCTGCTCCCCAAAGCCCAGAAGCCTTGTAATCTGAAGGGCCCCAAGTGTGCGGAGCTGCCATGAATGAATATACTCTCTAGTCACAAGTGCGGATTTTTCTGGCATCTTCACCACCTCACCCTTTAGCCTTTTTCACCAGATGGTGGGCTGTGTGGCCAGGCTGAGCGTTTCCTATCTGTATCTGCTCCTCACAAAGCAAGGATGATAGTAGTTCTAGTCCGACCCTTGCACCTCTTCCCAGAAAAGAAGAAACTTTCTCACTGGGAAGAAAAATAAATGTTTCATTTTCTGTGCTTTTCTGGGAAAGCATCCAGACACAAGGAAGGAGGGGAAAAAAAAAACCCAAAACAACCAAGTCCCAATATTCCCTGTTTCAGATCAACTGGAAAAATAAAGTTCATTCTTGGAAAGAGAGCAAAGGAAATGGTTTAATCTCAGACTGGTTCCAGTTCCAAACTGGTTTTGCTTGTGCACACACAGAGCCCCTCCCAAGTGCCCTGGTAGTTTCCCAGGGGAGGGAACCTCTTTAGAATCAGCAGTGTAATTCAAGATGGGTCCTGCTGCCCCAGAGCTGTAATTTACCCTCTGTGCTTCAGAACCAACATCCTTAGAGCCTAAAAAATCACCCTCTGCTGCTGCTGGGGCAGAGCACCGTGCTGGTGGTGGTGGGAATTGCAGTCGCTAGAATGAACCGGGACAATTTGGGGTTCCAAATCCATCTGTGGCAATTAAAACAACACCAGTGATACAGAGCCCTCGGAAAAGCCGAGGGAATTCTAATGATCAAATGCACTCATGCTCTCACAAGGGCTGCGAAACACAGAAACAGGGTCCAACTCCCCTCTCATCAGTGCCAATGTAAACCCAAAGTAAATCCACTAAAATTTATACTGGCGTGAGTAAAAGGAACTTCCAGCCAAGTAACTTTTCCTGTCCTTGACAGCAGGTTTCTCCTCCACTGGATTTTTCTGTCATGGCTAAAGCATTAGCACTGTGAACTTCTTGCAGCAATGTCCCAGCAATAGCAGGAGGACCCTGACAGAACAAGCCTTCCCAGGAGGAAGGCGCTTAATCTGAAGATCCACACAGCAATGGTGTATCTGAGCGACCTGAACATCCAGAAATGCAACAGAACTGTCGAAGGGGCTGTGTTCAGAGGCAAGTGCCTAGTGACAAACACACAGCTGGGACTCCAGGGGCCTTTGCTGCAGAGCTACCTGTGCAGCACACCAGCTTTCCCGACCTCAGCGTCTTTCCTTTACCTGCCACCTACATTTTGATGCCAGGGACGCCACAACCGGGAAGATGGCATAAGCCTCGCAGCCCTGAGAAACAGCAAAACTGCCGTCAGCTGCAGTCGGCACCTCAGAAGACTCCATCGCAGTGGTGCAACTTGCTCGTCCCTCCAGTAGACCAGTAGCTTTAAACCCCAGTAGCTACTGGATTCATGACTAGATCAGCTCCAAGTGTTATTTGTTGGTTAAAACCAGATGAAAATTTCCAACTACAATTTCCATTCCAGGCAGTAGAAGCAAGAACTGTAGGATCAGGGCTACGAGGCAGCTTAAATGCCATGATGCCAAGACAGTACCCAAGTTGGTTACGTCCCTGCCTCTGCTTTGTGTTCCTGCCAGCTCCCGTGACCAGCCTGCTCTAAGGCTGGCGACCAGAGGCCTAGCCACAGTAAGCGCCTGTCTCTGGAGGGCCCTCCCAGGAGGAAATGTGGTTTCACAGTGGCTGCTTGTCCGTGGGATCTATTTGGAGACACGACCCCGCCCTCCCAAGGGCTTGATGGATGACCAGCCAGGAGGATAAAAGGCTTTCCTCTTAAAGAAACCCAGCTAAATATAAACGTTTGCTGGCTTTAATGTGTCTTGAGCACTAACTAAAACCATCTGCAATGGTAAATCTGCTATCCCGGGCCCAACCGTTGTCTCACATGCAGCTCCGGACCCCGGAAGCTCCAGAAGCCAGCAACAGGCCACGCTGACAAAGACGGGAGCAGGATGGAGATGGAGCCCAGGTCACGACGCAGCAGAGGCTCTGGGCTGCTCCAGGCTCAGCAGCATCCCATGGGAGCCAGCTACAACATGGAGCACTCCCGAGGTTGTTTAAATTTATGCTGAGAGTAAGGGGCTGGTTTAGCCTGAACGTTGCTTGGGGGAAATGCAAAAGCAGCTCAACACCTCTTCCCTTTCTCCCCTTGTCTTTGCAGAGGCCGTTCCCTCAGGAAGCAGGGTAGAGTCTACACTGGGACGGCCAGAGTTGAAGTCTCTTGGCAAAACAAAGAGGAAGGACTCGGGCATCGGCTGCCCCTGCAGCACAGCGCAGTAAGGGGTTTCCTAGAAGTCAGGACTGACCTAATGAGTCTGTTAGAAGAAATCTGTAGGGGAATCTGGGACTAATAAGCATTTATTAGCCCTGAGGTGCAGTACAATGAGAAGTTTGGTTTAACCAAAAGCAGCTAGGAGAAATCTAGCTCATCCTACCAACAGCTTGTGGTGATACTGTGGTGGGATGAGTATCCTTACTGCAGTGACATGGGAAAGACCCGAGGACGGACACTTAGGTAAGAGCCCTTCCAGGGCTTGGATGTGACTGGTCTGCAGTGGAAGGAAGCTCTCATGAGCTGCTGTTCGGAAAATGTTCTCTCGCTGTCATAGTGTCATTCAGCCCCCAAAGTGCTAAGCAAGCTCAATACCAGGTCATACAAACACAAATGGAAAACGAAGGGACTTGCAAGTTGCTTTAAAGAACGAGAAGCTGCATTTTCAGTGCAGCTCTGCAGAACTAGGACAGCCACCAGCTTCACTGGTGCATCCAAAGATGGAACTGGGCCCACCACTAAAGCCACGAGTCTCTGCACGTTTAGGCATCAAACTCAGTTCTTCAGTGCAAACCACCCGAGGATTAGACCCAGCTGGGAAAGTAAAAGGTCCTCAGTGCACCCATCCACCTGCTCTGCCAAAAGACCAGACAGCACCGTTCTTCCACGCCAGCCACAGCCCGGTCCACCCGCTCCCCCTGCCTCCCTCGCCCCGCTCTCCCCACCCTCAACCGCCGAAGCGCCTGGCGTTCTCGCAGCCTCATGCAGGGAGAGCTGTGGTCTGCGCCGCGCCAGGGCTCCCTGCCAGCCTTCGCCCATGGCTCCTACGCCTCCGAGCCCAGTTTAGAAGCCTCGTTTTACTGCTTCCCAAACACAGCGGGTTCGGCTCAGTGCACCTTCTCCGGTTTACTCTGCGGAGGATGCAGGCTTGAAATAGAAAAAGGAAGGGACACCTAAAAATAAAACATAATTACAGAGGGAAAGGGTGTTTGGAGTTCAGAGCTCTTGGCCCTGCTGGTAAGCAGTAACTGAGGCTCCAGGCTCACTGTTCCTACATAGATGGGCAGATTTTAACTTCTCAGGAAAGATCCTAGATACCAGTAGCTGCCTTGAGCCCCGAAAGCCCAAATGTGCGTGCAGGGAAGCCTTGTCACAGTCAGTGGTACCAGCAACCCCTGCCAGAGCTCTGTGAGGTGTCTGTGCCAGCCAAACACACGCTGTCCTGTCCTGAGCGAGCAGAGGGCTCACTTCGTCCCTTTGGGACTTCTACTACAAGTAGTGCAGCAGGCTGCTCTTGGAGTCCCCCAGGGTCGCGCCCTGGAGCTGAGGAAGGGTGAAAGGACGGGCAACAGTCTTAGTGGGGTTTATCCATGTGGCCCTTGGGATGGAGGTACCTGCCTCACTCCCTAAGTCGACAGTATGTGGGGTGTGAAGAGTTCCTACCAGTTTCTGGGCAACATGAGAGCAAGCCAAGGGCTGAACCTGAGGCAGCTGGAGTCCTCTGCTCAGCGCCAGTCCTTACCCAAGTCCGACAGTGAATCAAAGGTGATGAAAGATATTTCTCTACTGGTGCGTGGCCACAGCTGGTGAAGGAAAAGCTCAATGCCCAACTAGCTGCTCCATGCAGGGAAGGGGTTCGCTGAGCCCTTGACCCCTCCAGTAACCTGCAGGATCAAGGAGTTCAGCCTTTTCAGGGCAGAGGGGAGGACAGAAGCGGCGGCCTGTGCCTGCCACCAAAACAACACACTAAAGGGATTTCGCAGTGACGGCCCAGATGGTGTCAGCAAATGCGATTCCATTGAGCTGAAAAGGAACCGGGAATTCGCTGACATCTGGGAATGCTGCCTATAGAGCTAACGCACAGTTTACACCAGGACCATGTTTGGCCATGAAACCTTGGCTACGAGGATGGAAAGGCAGCACAGAGACTCCTGCTTCTAAGGATCGCAGGCAGGTGCAGGGCAACAAGAAATTGTCAGCATTTAAGTCCTGTTTGCTACTGCTCTGTTATAATTTAGACATTCTCCTGCTACCTAATTGTCCTGAGGTGGTCCAACCACCAAAACTTAATGAATGGCTTTCTCAGCATCTAGCCCCGTCTCCTTTTTACAGGTGGTGAACTCCAGGGAGGAAACAAGTGTCTTTTTCAGTGGATGGCCAAGAAAAAGTAGTCCTGAGGCCCTTGGTCTGCACTGACTGCAAATTCACACTCCTTCCTTCTCCCACCAAAACGAATCCACCTTTGGGACGGAGCACGGGAGCCACACAGCAATTCCTCTTATCAGTTTTAGATAAGCAGGATCCTAAACTATCACAGCCCAATTAATGACCTAAGCCATCAGGTTTGAATCTGGTCTGGCTGAGAGCATCTCAACTAGCATCATCTCCCCCCCTCCTAGCCCGCCTGGGAGTGACTCAGAGGGAACAGCATCACCTGCTGAATCATCAGCAAAACTTCCTGCACCAGCCGGCTCCATGGGGAGAACTCCCATGCAGAAATCAACTGACCAAGCCAAACACCGCTTTGCTTGTGGGAGCTGCAGGGCTGCTGGCCAAGAAATGATGGGGCCTGCCCTGGGTGTCTCTGCTCAGTAACACTCCTGGTGGAGGGATTTCTTGTTCGTCAGGGTTTCCCGACTTAATATGGGCCCAAGCAAGCACGTAAAGACCCCGGGGTATCCAGGGAATTGGCTTCGTGTTGTACCAATCCGTCACAGAGACAGCCCCTTCCCAACAGTCGGAGGGGAACCGAAGCGCAGGGAGAAGCGACTTGCCTGAGGTCGCACAGCCAGCTGCAGGCTGAGCTCGGAAGGGCACCCACCTCCCCACGGTGCCTGTCTCCAGGCCTGCGTTCAGTCCCGCAGACATTACAGCCTCCAGCTGAATCCTGCCCATTCGGGGGGCACTCCTGCTCCCACGGCAGCCCATCAGGGATTTCACAGCAGGCACAGGATAGGACAGGCAGTGCTTCCCCCATCCCACATCCTTTCCCTTTGCCTGAGGAGGCTCGGTTATCTCGTCTCCTCAGCCTGATAGTCTCCGTCTGTCCGTCTGGGCAGGACAGAAGCTCTGCCTGTTGACTGCACATTGTCTGCGTCTGTCTGGCAGCCTTGGCTCTCCCTTGTTCCATTGACTGCTCCCAGCACTGTCTCTGTCTGCCTGTCTCCCCGCTCAGGAGAGCAAGCCTGGCTCCCCGCTGCCGTGCCTCTGGCGTTCTGGCAGCATCTCTCCGTGTGTGGGAGGAGGTGGTGGTGGAATAAGGGAAGAGCTCAGAGTTTAACACGACACAAAGCGGATGCTGCAGCACCCTGAGCACCCATGGGAGGTGGAGAACCTGCCCGGCCCAGAAGCAGGGGCAGGCACAGCCCCTGGCTGGAGACCCGGGCACTCGTGCAGTCGTGAGCACATCACGCGACAGGAACGCAGATCTGCAAAACCAGGCAAGGATAACACCTCCAGTGCCACCATCCTTCTCCCTCAGACGAAGGCAAATCTGCACATGCTGGAAGCTGGGCCAGTCCAAACCAACGGCAATATGGATTTTGGGCCTGGATCTAATGGTGCAAAGGGAGTGAAAGCTGGTAACATCTGGCAAACTTGTTTTGCAGCGGTATTACGGCTTTACTAGGTGCAGGCAACACTAAAGGGGGCCCTTTGTCAGTAAAAAAGGTGCCCCAGTGACGACTTTCAAATCAAGATTCCCCCCTTTTTATCCAGCCCTTGTCTCCAACGAGTGTTTTAGGGCAGGCATTTTCCAAAGTTGGGTTCCTGCTGGGAGCAGAGGTGGGACCATGGGAGGATGTCATTCCCAGGACAGGAAAAGCAGAAAACCAAAACGCATCGCGCTAGAAAAAAGTCTGGCTTGATCATTACCGACGAAGGAGATCTCACACAGTCCTCACAACTCACAGAGCAGCCCCTCATTCCTGTGTGAGGCCACGTGCTACGCAGGGAAACTGAGACAGAGAGCGTGACATGGCCAAGGCGGGGTACAGGTAATCTGTGGCGGGACAAATGCAAGTCAATGAAATCTCAGTGGATGGTCCAGCCAGTGACCTGGCCTCCTCTGGAGCTGGCCAAAGTCATGGCTGAACCCTTCAGGGCTCACCTTGCACCTTTCTCGTTAATGTAGAAATTGAAATGTGGACTGAACATGCTGGGCTCGCCGCTGATCTGCAGACCACTGCGGAGGAGTGGTTGCTCCGAGGCTATAAAGGCTGCAGCCCGTCTTCCTCAACCCCAGGGGTCTCATCCACCTCAGGCAGAGCCCACCGACTCCGGCAGGTTGAGACCAAACCCTGACTTCATGGAGTTCCCACTCTCACCAGCGCAGCCTCAACACTTGCTTTTCAAAAGCAGCAGGTTAGCATCACGACTCTAAAGCCGACCCCACTGTGTCCCCCAGATGACAGAAATAATCACAGGAAAGGCAGTGTAAGAGAAGCCTCTTGGAGTCCTATCCAGCTTATCTCTCCAGGGTCAACAGAAGACAGTCTCCTCGGGTCTTTTCCTAGTGACCCTGGTGACGGGATTTCTCCCAGGGCCACAGGCACATACCAAAGGCTCAGAGGGCCCGTGTTTTTTGTGATAGTCATCCTCTATTCCCCCCGCCTCTTTCATCCCTTTAGTTCCAGTTATTTGCTTCTCTATGTCTCCTAAAAAATCTTTCTCCCTCCTTGGGCATCTTCCAAGAATGCCTATCAGCCCCTCCCCACCAACTGATTCAGCCTTTTGTCACAAACCAGTCCCTCAAGCTCCGGACCAGTTTACTACTGTCCTCTGAACTCTTTCAGTGGTCATCTTCCGGCCGGAAGGCTAAAATTTTCCACAGGGTTTACTGCCCACAGCCATAACCAGATTTTCAACAACATGCAGCACCATCAGCTTGGAGCTGGTCACAACGAAAAAGCCATCTATTCCTTCAGGGAGGAGATAAGACGTAGGTCCTTTGGAAAATACGTCAGCTCTCTCCCACCTCCTGAGACACCCTCACATCCCACGGCATGTTTCACTGCTCGTTTGTACAGCGGTACAACGAAGCCTGTACCTCAGTTAGGGCACCGAGGTGCTAACATAGTGGAAATAAAAAAAGAAAACCATGACTTCTTGAGCTGTAACAGATCTTGTGTTCGAACTGAGAGTCCTTCTCCAAAACGAAAATCCTGAGCATTGTTTTCATACACTTGCAGAGCTCTGGGGCAGGTCTGGGTGATTTTAGTGAAAATTGCAAAACCAGAGGAGCTTGACTTGAACTGATCAATCTCAAAGCCCCTTTTGGTGCAGGAGGCAGAGAGCCTCCTGTTGCTGGCTGCATATATCGCAGGCAGCAGATTATTAAAGCGCTCCCTCATTAAGTGCCTGACAATATTAAAATAAATAAACAGACGTTTCAAAAAAGCCTACTGGTGGCATCTTTAGGCACCCACTTCCACTGCCAAACGGTGACAGAAGGACTGCGGGACCGTAGGTGTCGCTGGCAGTCCAAGGGTTAAGCTGGGTTAGTCATGTCCGGGCAGGGCCAGGGGCAGATGCGCTGCCCAGGGACACTGACGGTGGAAGGCCAGTGCCATCTATGGGCCATATCCTGCCTTGGCCGCTCTCCGTGCTGATGTGGGACAAGGGACAAGGGTGGGGACGGGTCTGTCTCAAGGGACTGCTGCTCTGAGCTGCCATGGGTCAGCTAAGAGCAGGGGAAACCGCTGCCTGCGAAGAGAGAGCGCCCGGCCAGGTGGGCTCAGACCGTGCTAGCAGAGAAGCTGTCACTCGTGGTGATGGGAGAAGAGATGGGTCACGTCCCCTTGCAGCAGAGGCACCCGCTTGGGTTCCCAGTTGGCAGGCTGGCTTCCAGTTGAAGCATCTGGGATGACAGGGAAATTTCCCCGGTGGGAGAAAAATCGATGTCTCGCCCCCAAGAGCTATGGGGGCAGCAGGTAGCTCCAAACTTACAGCAGAGGACCAGAGGAGCGGTATCCGTCGTGAACACAGAGCAACTGAGGCACACCGTGGTGAAGCCATCTGTCACATCCAGCCGTCTGCCTGGGCCAAACCTGGGAAGAAACCCCGAGGTTTTCTCCCAGGCACCGGTCAATGCTCTAAGAGTAAGTTTGCACCTTTCCCAAAGCGGGATCCTGCATCGACACCCTCCAGTGCTGGTGCTGGTTCACAACAGGCGCTGGGCAGCGCAGGAGCGGTTACTCTCACCGTGTCCTTCCTGCAAACCAAATATCCCTGAATGCGAACGGGTTTGGGTTTTTTTTTTTTTCACCCAGAAAATATAGATAGATGGATAGATAACACTAAAGTAAAACGGAGCTCCCAGGAGAAGCGTAGATTCCTTGTGGGTTTGGCAGTGCCTTTGCACAGCGACCTGCCCTGCCCTGGGAAGGCAGCACCCTCTGCTGCCCTCTCAGAGCAAACCAGACCTTGCTGTGAATCCTGGACTTCACTGACATTTCACTGGGGATTTCCAGTGAGTTTTGCGGTTGCTTGGATTCAGTCATGTATGCAATGCCTCTCCTACTAGCTAAGCATAATGACTTAACAAATTTAACTGAGAAGAAAATCCGCAAAGTTTTAAAACCCTTTTAATCAACAGCTTGTGATTCTAGAAAACACGGCAGTGCGCGATCGGAGTGGAACTCCTGGACTGGCAATGCAATACTCTAATAAATACATCCCTCATCCGGTGGGTGGGAAACAGATTTTAGGATTCTTAAATGTGATCTGAATCAAACTCATCTGGGAAATGGATTTTTCACAGCCCCATCAAGCAAGTGGCTGCTTTTTAATGGAAAGCTTGAGAAAAATTAGCTGTCGTGGTGAGCTTGAACGGGTGAGCTTAAATTGCAAAATTTTCCCCAAACAGCAAAACCTTTCTGCTTCCAACTCTACGGACTTCCTTGGAGTTACAGAAGTCCTTACCCATAGGTGGTTGAATTACCCAAATTAACAAAATATGAACAACGAAGAAAAGGAGTATCTAGGACCTGTGTGTAACACCTTCTCGGTGTTAGACAACAGCACTAGGTGACCGAAGAAGAGCTTGCTAAAGGCTAACAAACACCCACAAAGCACACCCAGCTTCACCCGCACCTTGTTTTCTAACAGCCATACCTGTGTGGATTTCCAGTGATTTTAATACACGGTGTCTTTATGCCACAGGGCAGCGTGAAGACCGAGCTCCTCCTAAACGAGCAGGTAGCCTGCTGCCTCTGCCTGGCATTGGTGTAAACGACTACTTGTGGGCCAGGACAACGCGGAAAGTGTCCTTGTGTGTCTAAGGTTTGTCCTTGGAAAGTGGACGTAGGACCAGGTACGACAACCTCAACTTGGCCTTTTTCCTACTCTAGAAAAGACGCAAATACCTGCCTGCGAAAGGAGACTGAAACCCTAACTACAAGGAAGTAGTAAGCCAGATACAAATGTATTGCCTACTGGCGACAAGCCATATCTCTGCGTGTTTCTGGAAGCAAAGCGTAGCGAAGTGTAGCAAAGCCATTCTCTAAACCAGCAGCTCCCAAGACGTTAAAATCAGTCGGAAGAGGAGTAGTCTCGGCCAATATTAAACTTAGTCACTGAATTTTGTTGTTGTTCCCCATCTGATTTCTGTTTTTCTCACACAAGGACTAGCCTGTCAAAGAAAGATTGCTCATAGACTTCTGATGGCCAGTTCCCAATGCCAGCAGTAAGTAAGAAACAGAACGGCTCAAGCACCAAGTGATTTATCTCACTGGAAGGAGAGTAATTGGTCTGCACGGAAAACTCCCCAGTGGGAGGGAAAGCAAACAAGGATCTCGATGCAGCGTACTGGCTCATCAGGAACACACTGAAGTTGCCAACAAACATGGTTTACTGACATCCTGTTTCTTTCCAGCTGCTCCAAGGGGTCAAACTGCATCTCCAGAGGTGGGAGAAACATGACTGAAGCTTCCTGCTTCTACTCCTCTGCCCAAGAAACTGTCCTCAGGTCCGAGTGGTGAGAGGATGCACAGCCGGATGAAGGTGTCCCCGGTGTGCATTAACTGGGGGGACCCTGGGAAGAGTAGAGGGTACCTCTACATCTGCTTCAGCCCTGGCTAGCGTGACAGGTACCACGCTGCCCTACGTAGCTGCAGTTGCGTGGCTCTGCAGTCGATCCCTGGTCAAAGATTTGCCTTCATTTCTATCTCAGACACCTCTGCTGAGATACACCCCTCTGTAGATGAGTCCCTACTACACCAGTTCCTCTGGGGAAGACTCGGCAGTTGCCAGAATTAGACAATCAATCGATGGCTGAGCTAGGAGAAGATCCCAGTCCCGGAGTGAAATGGAAGTGGGTTTGATGGCTGAGCTAGGAGAAGATCCCAGTCCTGGAGTGAAACGGAAGTGGGTTTGAGTTTTGGGGTTTCAGTGGAAAGTAGCTGGTGCCCCGCTCCAGAAACTGTGCGGTGGGGAGGTGGGATTTGTCATTGCTACCCAGGAGCTCCCCGCAAGGGTGCCACATCGCACCGAGATGCGTGAGACTCCCCAAGTGTCTCACATCAGAGGGCATGGTTTCTCCACTCTGACTCGAGACCTGGGGGGAGGTTCCCTTTCTTTCTCTGAGTCATCCCGGGACCAAGGGACTAGCGATTACTTTCTAAATGTTAGCTTGACACAGCCCACTACACTGGGTAGCAAAGACTTCCCAGTGCAGTATTAATCTCTAACTTGACGTTAAGAGGACAGCAGGAACAGGAGAGACATGCAGCTGAGGTTAATTCACCGAGAAGGGATCGAGGACTCAGCTTTGACAAAATAGGAGAGCTCTGGAAAACAAATTCAACGCCAGCACTATCGATACAGAGAGAGTGGGACCGTTCTTTTACCGCAGAGGGGAGGCGAGCAGTTACAGGAGGTTGGATTGTGCCAGTGATTTGCTCAGTAGCCTGCAGAAAACTCTATTTAAAGTTAGAACTGTTTTGCCCATCTCATACAAAAATGGGATGTGAAGCCGCATTTGCCACTTGTTTTTCCCTGAGCTGCCGTTCTGGCAATGTTCGTCTCAGCAGCAGCACTGAAGAGCTCCTTAGGAGGATTTTTTTCATATGAATAGAAATGGCCTCATAATCTCTCAACAGAATTCGCAGCGGTGAGTTTCTGTTACTTTAGTTAAATAAGGCCCAGCAGAGCTGAAACCCCCTGATCTCCTCTTTTGTGCTGGATGTGAAAACCAAGAGCTGAACAGGTACCAGCTTCGGCTGAAACGTAAAGCCACCGAACTTCCCCGCTCAGACCAGTTGGTAGGTCAGAGCGGGTGACGGTGGCTGACAAGCACACAGGTCCTTTGACCTCCCACACGGTCTCCTCCTACACTTGTTGCCATGGCTGTTGTTGTGTTAAAGGCTGATCTCAGTTATAAGCCCTGACTCAGACTCCTCATTAATCTCCACCTAAAAACACTACCTATCACCTACCCGAGCACCAGGGGAATCGAACACAAAGAAAACGAAAGTCATTGTCGTTTCCCTCTGTTCAGACAACTCCCTTTTAACCACCCCCACTGAACTGAGCAGTGCTAAAGCATATCTGCTTCTAAAGGTTGCCAGTTGTGTGGTGCCTTATATAGCTCAGCATGTTCATTCTTTTACGGATTACTTTCTACAAATAACAGAACAGCTCCTCTAGCTCCTGAAGCCTGTCTTTTTTTTACTTCCTACTACTAATAGACGATGTAGGATTGTTGTAATTTGTGGATCGTGCAGATACGTGTACAAAGTAGGCACAGATGAAGTACTTTACCCCTGTTCAGCACATGAGTTAATTGTGGCACTGGAGAAACAAGTCCCGTTGAACAGCTCTCTTTGAATTTGAAATCTTTTACTGCAGAAAACTCGCAAGAGCCTCTCAGAGCCATTCGCTTCCTGGGGATGTTTTCTTTTCCTTTTGTTTTCTCCCTTTTTGCGACACCTCTGCTGTCATCCCAGACTCAGGTCTGGGTGTTTTCTTGTGGTGTGTGGGCAGGAGCCCAGGGGAGGGGGGAAAAAGCAGCCCTAATTACAGGGGATGCTCTCAAAAATAGAGTTGCTTTTCCCCTTGTCTGTGAGCTGGTGTGAGAGGTAGGTGTTCTAGTTCTTTCCATAGTTTTGGAACAACAGGAGGGCGGAGTTACTGGCAGATGGACTGTCTTACATGGGTTTAAACTAAGCTGAAGAGTTACACAGCCATCACAATAGAAACAACTGAAGTAATTTTACATATTTAGCTTCCTTTCCTTCCTGCTTCCCTGCTGTTTCTTTCCCTCTAGTGTTCTTTATAGGAATATCAACCACCTATTCCTTCCCTGCAGATCCTCGGTGTGGCCACAACATGACCACATCCTGCCCCAAACAATTACATCAAAAAGGAAAAGCCAGCAGAACTGCCAGCGCTCAGCCGGGGAAAAGGAACAGCAGCGACAGACCCGTTCCTGGAGATGCCTGCACAAGAGCTGCTCGGCAAAGAAAAAGCAGCACCAGCTTGCCTCGTCGCGGCGAAAACTCTTATTGTACCAATATTGCAGGATTCTGGCAAAAAAACCAAAACCTGTGAGAAGGAGGGGCCTTGTGGTTTGCCAAGTGAAATGGTCCAGGGGCAGAACGAGTGAAAGACGGAGGGTTTGGAGCACGTCAGAGCCTCGGTTCAGCGCGGCCCCCGAGCACACCGGAGTGGTACAACGGAGGGCAGCGCGAGGAAGCGCGGGACTAAGACTAAGCAGCTGGTGGCGAGCGAATCCCTGTGCCCGTTGCGTTTGTCTCAGTTTTCCACACTGCAAAACGCAAGTTCACGCAACAGCAGGCCCCGAAGGACCCGGAGAGCTCGCCGGCTCAGTGCCAAAAACTGGATCTTCAAAGCCCAAAGAGGGCGATGGGTAAATGAGACCGTTGCCCCTACAAGGCCGTACGCATGTCCTAGGTTGTCATACCCATCTGAAATTTGCATTTGGGGGGTTTAACTGTAAAAACCTGCCTTGCCCTGGGCAGAAGTTCAACTCGGAAAGCTTCCACGCTAGAAGCTTTACCTTCCCTCTATTGAAGAAATTCAGAGGAAAAAATAATTTAGCCACATCCAAGGTGAAAAGAGCATTTTCCAGTGGCAGATTCTGAGAAAGTCCCGGCCTCGCTCACGCTTGGCTGGAGCAGCAGTTGAAGTGTGTGTGACTGGTCCTGGGGAAGCCCTTTGCAGGGCTTGTTCTCTGTTAGGGTCAGCACATCCGAGGTCTCCATATCCATTGTGCTTCCAGTCTGAATCCAAGGATGAGGCTGGGGAGAGGCTGAGGTATTGTGTGTTTTAACTGTTCTCTGTTTCCCAAGGCTGATGGAAGTTTTGGGACAGCACAGTATTAATGCAGCCCCGAGGCTGCTCTGATATACACTGGGGTGAGCAGAGGACAGAGCAGGGCCCTGGATGGCTTCAGAATGCACCGGTAAACCATAATTGAACACTTGAGGAGGACACATAATTTATAGAGATGCGTTTCTTTAAATAGGTACGGACATATAATTAATGATGACATACATTGCTGAGGCAGTCATTAACCTTGAACATTAACCTCTGACTCCTGTCAGAGACATTATTGGGTTCAACTGATCTTAGATTTGATCAGACAAGCAGTTCCTACACTAGTTGGCACAAGAGCTAAGAATCCCTCTTGCTATGAAATCTTAAAGTACTTGGAGAAACTTGGAGTGGTTTTGGTGGCTTCTTAACTACACAAGTTGTTCACTCACTCTATTAATTAACCTCTCTTCAGTTCAGCTTCGTAAAGCTGAAACAACTGTGAGCCCAGCTCAAGAGCCGATGGTACATCCATGCTGGTTGGCCACGTCCAGCCTGAAATGCAGTAACTGTGTGTCCTGAACAGCAGGGCATGATGCAAAGCAGAGGAGCGTGGGTGAAATCCTCTGGAAAGCACATGGCCACGTTAGACTTGTCTGCAGTTTGTGCTATCACACCTGTATTTTAATACAGAGACTAAAATAGAAAGTGAAGTTGTTTTAACGGTGACATCCGGAAAGCCAGAAACAGCAAAATAAACAGGGAAAAAGATGCAGACTGGGGGGACAGTCAGTGAAACGGCTACGGGGTAGCTAGAGTTTAAGCAAAGGGGCAGAAGTCACGGAAAGTTCTCTGGGAAACAGAACTGTTACAGGAGTAGGTGCACGGGCTACTGCTGCGCCCGTAAAGCCTTCAGAGGGCTGCTGCTCACCTGCTGACAGCAGAGACACAAGGGGTTTGGGCTCTGCTGAATTACAATCTTTTTCGAAAATATTTATGAGAAGTGCGCGAGGCGACACCCAAACCAAACAAACTTCATTGTTGGCGCACGGAAAGAAGGATGAGTTTGACGCTAAAGCACCGGGACTGAGCATTGGAAGGCCTGGTTTTGCCTCGTTCTTTGGTAGGGTACCTCTGACGTGGGGAACAGCCTGGGGCTTCCGAAAAGAGCCAGTTCCTTACGAGGGTGCATCTGCTCCAACTGTTCACCTTTACTGGCATTTCAAATCTTATCAGATTTACGTGACTTTCAGTTCCACAGTCAGTTCTGGGAGGCAGAGGGGAGGTGGTTGGGCTCTCAACTTCTCATCCAGTCTTGCACTGAATTTGTGTTTCTTTGGGTCTCTCACAGCGAACTCTGCAGGGTTACCAGTGGGCTTAGAACCACATACACTATCTATTCCTATGTTAGGTCAAGGCTAAATGCAAATGGGTTTTGGGTTGGTTTTTTTTATTATAAAAGAGCTAAGAAGGGGGCAAGAAAGCATCAATCTAGGAAAACTTACTGAAAGCACCGGCTGCTTTTTGGTAGCATCGTCATTTTTAGGTGGGCTTCAAACTGCCCGTACAGAACATCTGCGAGTTGGCAGCTGCTATGAATAAACTGTGGGTGAAACTGTGAGCATGTCTCATCCTTCGGTTACCCAGAGACGTTTATGGCTATCTGGATGAGTCATTACTTAATTAGTGTTTGCATTACCAAAGCACCCAGAGGTCTCAGCCAGGCGTGGGACCCCATCGCGTGAAGAACCTTACACATACAGAGAGGCAGTCGCTGCCTCAGAGAAGTCACAACATAAACAGACTTGACAGAATAAGGACTGGAGGGAAACAAAAGCTTAGAGAGGGGCTGGCTGGCACACCACAGAGCAGTGTGGGGGATAAACCCCTTATCCTCTTGTCTCTCTGTCCAGTTATCTACAAAGGAAATCACACTGCATCTCTCTGCACTTGTAAGAAAAACAAAACAAGGCAAAAAAAGGCAAGTGCTATTGTACAAAACTGTGCTCAAACAAGTAAAAGCAACACTCCCAAATCAAATGCTTAAAAAACTGTCTTATTAAGGAAAAGTAAACAGAATTAGGAAGAGCAAACCAGCAGCATTGTTCAGGAAAGCGTCCTGATTTTCACCTTAATCAGAACAAGACTATCGGGGTATTCCACCTCCGTTAAGTCTGCTCTCTTTCTTCGTAAGCTGAGCATCCCCAGTCCCAGGCCACCGCCACCACCACGTCAGCCTGACTCTTCACAGCACCCTGGCCTCTCTGCAGCTTAGAGCTCTGAGTCCAACAACACTCCCTGCTCTTTTTTAGCTCCCATTGAGTTACACAGAAAAGCAGAATCTCTGGAAGGAGCTGGAGCAGCTATGTTTAATTAATCATTTTATATTAGAGATTATATCAAAGACTCAAATGTTTGAGACGTGCTGAACTTCACTGGTTTTTGAAGGTCAGAGACTTCACTGCCCCAAGTCCTCCCACAGTACAAGAAGGTCTGGTCACAGAAGCCCAGAAGGAAAGGCTAAAAATCTAGGGGCATCACTTTTAGGATAATTCCTTCCTTCTTCAGTGAACTTCGGGTTGACAGATGCTATCCCAGTTATGCATGAGGTACTGGAGTCACCAGTATCTGGCAACATCCACACATTCCTCTCGGTAGCCTCCCGTGCACAGTAAGCTCTAGAGGGAACACCCAGTCCAGGCTATTTCCAAAAGGTTCAACCTAAAGGCCGCTCTCCTCACAAGCCTTAGCAGACGAGGCACAAGGACGGGTTCAGAATTAGTCCCCTGCAACACAAAGCAGCAGCTTCAGGTAACTGGAGATACAAACCAGCACCTGACTTAAAAAAAAAAAAAAAAATAAAAAGAAGGCACAAACTTGAGCAGAGAACATGCTTTATTGAGAAGTAGATACAAGAATAGCACATTCTACCACATCATGGGAACAGGGTTTAGCTTCTGCACAAGAATGGCCTTCTTCCCTACTCCACAAGAGATCTACTTGGTTGGATAGTTTCATGAGTATCTGTAGTTAGTTACAATACAGGAGCAAAGGGCGTGAGACAGCAAAACTCAGTAATGCCCACAAGGTACACACCATGTACTGATGATCTTGTTTCTTTTTTTAAGGAGGCAGAGAAAGGCAGACAACCATCAGAAGAGCAGCAGAGAACTTTTCCACATTAGGATGGGTCAGTGGTTAACAAGAAACGGCTCCTACCTACTGGTACGTTGCAAGTGCTTCATTTCAGACACCATTCCATGAGGAAGCATTGGAAGGTTTAAGTGAAATCAGCACTATATGATGCTGCCATCGTCTACCCCAAGATTGTCCCCCCTTTTAATTACACTGGAGCCATGTAGGAAACTTGTGGCACAAGGACAGTGGTTATACTTGAAAGCCATTGTACGATAGTTTCTTCCGGTGGTGCTGATGGGAGAGAGGAAGTAAAAGCTGGTTTGTTTTACAAAGACAAACAAGAATGCACTGTCAGAGAAGCAAACCATCCACACAGCTACCTGGAGCTGCCGCTGATGCACAGAACGTACACTGTAGGCAATCCAACACCTGACGATATTTGCATTGTAGAGTTTCTGTGGCTGTTTGGACAAGGCTAGCAAAAATCTGTCTAAAGTTTTTATTTCTTCAGTCTCAAGGGAAAAAATCCTCTCCAATACAGAGAGACCTACAATTCAAGGAAGACTGCTCTGGGAAAAACATCTCCAGCGAAATACACCGAACAGGCTGCTTCTGTGTAAAGGAACCCACTAACTCCAAGAGATAAACCAGGAAAAACCAGTAACTTATAATCAAAGAGGTCTCTCCAGCAGATGTGGTACTGTAGCAGCGCCAGGAGCGCAGACCAAGAGCAACTCTACGGAACATCTCAGACCATGATGTTCTCGCCTTGACTCCTCCAGGGTCACCCTGACGATCACACCCCACAGCTACGAGACAGGCAAGCTCCTGACTGCACAGCCCCAGCTACGTGAAGAGCTGCTATATCCTGCCGAAACCACCGCTGAAAGAGGCGGCGTGTTATCTTACTAAAACTATTGGAGACACGGAACAGTCCTTCAGGCAGGACTAGTTAAAAATGCTGAAGTCAGTGTAACTGCAGCTTGCTGGAAAACCAGACTTTCCCCAAACAAGCATTATTAGACCTTGTTCAAAAGCCACAGAAGTTATCTCCATTACTTCGAACGCAAGGAACCTGAAGGAAGAAACAACCAGATTATAGGACACAACACAACCTCATCGGAATAAGAACATGAGGGTAAGACCAGTGACTGGACAGGTACAGTACCAGATATCAGAACTCCTTGGGCCAGCGCTGCTAGGAGCTTCGTTTGGGTCCTATACAGATCCAATCCTTGCAACCTCATTGAGGCCGAAACATAAAGTTCCTCAGAACTAGCGTCTGTGGTGTGCACAAAAGATCTGGGCCAGAACAGTACCAAGGGGAACTGATCTTTCGGGAGGGTACTGTACCAGCCAATCACAACAGCAACAGATACGACAGAGATCCCTAGGGTACTTCCTACTGCTGGGGTTCACTGGCTTCAGGAGTGATAGACAGTTAAGTTCCCTTAGGAGGGGTCCATTTCAAACAGCTGGGATCCATTATCTTATTGCTGTTGGATCTTTTTGCCTCTTTGGCTATCCATTCATCAATCAGATCCTAAGGAAAAGAGCATGAAAGGGCAGGTTAAAACAAACAATCCACGGTGGAGAATCATCCATGGTACACCACCACACATCTAAGACCACAAATCTGAAGACGACCAGCCTTAGCACGACAAAAGTAACATTTCCTTCAGGGCGCTGTCTAGAAGCCCTTCCAACCACACTGATAAGGCTGCTTTTAGCTACAAAGTGAAGTCTCGGGGAGGGAAAAACAACAGAGAGAAGCTGTCACATTTGGGGATTTATAAACCACTGCTCTTATATCTAACGAGGGCACAAACAAGACTCATCGGTTCACCTCTGTGTCATCCATTTGCCCAATAAAGGGCAGGCAGGACGAGGATCATGATGGGAACGTCGAGCCACTGCTCCCCTAAAAAAGCCACTTACAATGAGCAATGTTATTCCACACATCAGAAAAGGAAGGTCCATACAGCACGCTTCTACCCGACTGAAGAATCACGTTGGGTGCCCACGTCGTATTTTATCAGTTACTGCCTTTGAAAATCACAGTGCCCCCCTACTAGAATGAAAAGGCTGGAAAACCCAACACAGTGCAAAGGAAATGCTGATTTCAGCAAGTTTATATAAATCTAACAGCTAAATACGACGAAATAAAAACACAGAAATAGCCATCACGAATCTTACCTGTCTTTTTAGGACCAGGTGTTTTCCCTTCCAGTACTTGAGCATCTGAAGCGCCTGCAACGTGCTAACAATGTCGACAGGATTTACTGCGGTCTCCTGGCTGATTTCTGCAAACCAGTATCATCTTCTATTAGAATGGGAACAAATCCCTCCGCAACAGCCTATAACTATAAAGTTTTCAACTCCCGAGTTTTATGCAACTCCTTTTGAAGCAACACACACAAAACGCCCCACCCATACTAAGGAGGTACACGCAGTATTAGTGTTGCTGCTGGACCTGTACCCGCTGACCACCCGGGTTACCTGTAGCACTGCTACACAACGCGCCTCAGCTTACTGGGGACCGACTGAGCGCAGAAAGGCTGAAGAATCATTGAACCATTTAGGCTGGAAAACACCTCTAAGATCATCCAGTCCAACCATTAACCTAACACTGCCAAGCCCACCACTAGACCATGTCACTAAGCGCCTCATCTGCACGTCTTTTAAATCCCTCCAGGGATGGGGACTCCACCACTGCCCTGGGCAGCCTGTTCCAGTGCTGGACAACCCTGTCAGTTAAGAAATTTTTCCTAATGTCCAACCTAAACCTGCCCTGGTGCAAGCGAAGGCCGTTTCCTCTCCTCCTCCTACTCGATACTTGGGAGAAGCACCACCGGCTACGGACACAAGCCATGGACAGAACCAGCCCTGCTCACACCTGAACTGAAAGCCAGCCCAGACATCACAATGATTTAGCGATACTAGTTTTAGGATCCAAGTTAGTAAGGTGTAATCCTCTGAAAGAAGACGCAGGCACTTCTTCAGAACTACCTTGATACCTCTACGAAATGCCACAGACTCCAAGGTGCCGTAAAGATCAAATTGCTATTAAAAGAAGTCCAAATAGTTTAAGTATTTTTCCAAAACCTCTCAGTGGAGCCATTTTTTTTTTTAAATTAACATTCCCATCTACTGATGGATAAAACCCCTTGCTGGATCCTTTTAAGCAAATGTATTTTTTCAAAGCAGCAGCCAGTACATACTGTCAAAACCCTGCAAGGGGGCTTAGCTCCAACGGCGGCAGGACGGGAAAGGAGCCATACCCAAGCACAGGAATATTTCACGAACTGTGCTGCTGCACAAACACCTGTATTAATGAGTCACGCGTGACCTGCCTCGTTTTTGAGGAAAACGAGTGAGATGCACAGGTATGTTCCTGAACCAATTCACTACAAGCTTATTCAGCTTCAAAACACACCTTTTATAGAGATCTCCTTTCCTTGGAAATTATGCAGGTAACGAAGGAGAACTTCCTTCCAGTAACTACGGTAGCTGATGAGACCTAAATCAGACAGAGGGCGTTCCGGAGAGCCAACTTTTTCTTCTACTTTAGAAAGCAAATAGCCTGTAAAGGAAAGAAAACCTATTTGTGACTGTTACCCACTTTAGCACACGCAGCAATCAGCTGTAATGAAAACTGCTCAACCACCACCATAGACACGTTAGATTTCTTGGTGAAACCATCATGTTGGAGCGAATATGTTCCCCGTATTTCTCTCTCTACTTACTGAAGTCAATGAGCATCTTGCCGTAACCCTGCCTCATATACTGAGGCATTGTCAGGATACAAGAAACATTGTAGTTGAGAAAAGAATTCTTCTCCTAAAAACAGGAACACAGAGAGGACAGATTAACAAGTCTAGATCTGTACAAACAATGGGTACATCATAATCCCAACAGAGTGAACAAGCCTGTGCAACTGATACAACACAAGGTGAAAGCAGCAACAGCAGAAAAACCTGCCTAACAACAAGTAACATGATCACCCTTCAGCTCCCAACCTGGCTTAGTGTTTGCCTTTATTAGCCATTAACTGGGTGTTTGGGGCATGATTTTAAGGCTGGGATGGGTGGCTGTGGAGTGGTACCCGAGAAGGAGCCAGGAACACTCTCACTGCCACCTCTGTCACCTACATCGAGGTTTACATGCAACAAGGCAGTGACACAACAGCAGCATTACAAGCACGTGGTGTATATTGAAACGTTCAAAGAAGAGACTCAGACACACTTATCCTTAGATCAATGCATATTTTTCTTTAGAGTATTTTTTTTTTTTAGATATTTATTCAGTTTGACTCGGGTGATTTAAGGAACAAATTCCCTGCACTTTATTTGGGAGAGTATTCTCCCACCGACAGAATTTCACTGACTGAAATAGCTACACCGATAACCGCACTGCATGACATCACCATGGCCGGAAGGATAAGCATTTTTTCTGTACTGAAGTAAGAACAACCAGGAAATGTATTTCACCAATGTGCAGCGCAGATTAAACAGACAGACTGGCTATTTTTTAGGTAGGCAACATGTCTGAGCAAACCGTTGAGAAAACTGGCTCCTACTCTAAGCCTGGCCAGTGACTGACTTGTGGGATCTGCTTCTTAAGTTACTTGAGTTATGTCTCAGCTTCTCCACCTAAGAATTTTTATTCCTTCAAGCACTTTATTAAAAAAAAAAAAATCACAGTGACTAACACTTTAATGTATTTCTCTCTACGTTTCTTTACATTTTCTTTATCCTTACTTTTATCTACGCTGAAGACACCACTACGCTTCCTAGCAACAATAGCTCATTGGAGCTGATTTGGTTTTTCGCTTGTAATGAGAAACAGCTACAGCAAAGCACCTGCAATCCCTGCAGCAAACAGCCAGAACAATTCGTGCAGATCAGGTTTGAAACTTTATCTATTCCTAAAGGCAACAAATCCTGAGACTGCAAAAACTTGGAGGGGAGATTCAGTACTGGTAACTGGTGTCCTAAATCCCATCCTAGTGAGGTAGTCACGCGTATGTGTTTTCAACTAACCTTGGAGAAATATCCTATCAGGTGACAGCCAGTGTTGTCAGCTTCTGTCATGACATAGAAGAGGAAGGGTTCAACATCGTAATACAGTGTTTTATGGTCCAAGAAAAGTTTTGCCAGCAGACACAGGTTTTGACAGTAGATCTAGAAGCAAAAAGAGAGTAGGATACACCTGTTTAGTACAGTGGAACATCCCAAGAGTGGACAAACAGAGGCATAGATGGGAAACGACAAGAAAATTCTGAATCATCTGAGAAATGACGTACAGTCTATCCAACAGAGCAGCTGGGCCAGGAAACAATTCCATTTGTGATGACACTTGATAAGCACTTGACACTTAATTCCCTTCCTTCCTAAGGGTGGGAATTTGCGCTATCAATCTCGGAATGCCCAAAACATCACATCCTCGGTGAAGGGGAGCAGAAGGCTGGATCTATGCTTGCTTCCACTGTATTGTATTAAACCTGTGCTTCAAGGTTATCTCTGGTAACTCGCAAAGACTCCTGCCAACTTCCAGCAGCGCAGAATTTAGCTTTTAAATTTGTTTCTCTGTTCCTTCCTCCGGAGCCTTCAAGACCGGACACAACCAGAGACAGGGCACAGGCACCACGCTGTTACCTAGCACTGACTCTGCAGCCGCAGATTCGCGTTCTGCCCTTCAATTCAGGGTTAAGGACGTCACCCTCAATAACATCAGCTGCCTCTAACCCAAATTTGACCGAGCATTTACTGCAAACGGGAGATGGACAGCAGCAACCTACTGAGGCCAAGCACAGAAACCTCCCGACTTTCAGAAAGGGACCTTGACACACATCTCCAAGCACGGCGCGAGACAACCAGTGGAACTGCTGGAGCACAGCAGGGCTGAGGAACAGCCTCAAAGAAAACGCAGACCAAACTGCTGCCAGAATTGCCAGAACGGACAGATCAGACTCCAGGAGCCTTTCTGCAGCTAAGGGGAGATGGGGCCCTTTGCATCCCGTTTCCCCACAGGAAAAGCCACGCCCGGCCCACGTTCAGGACTGGCCTCGTGATGGCAGGTCGTTACCTTGTTCTTTTTCCCATCCACTTCAAACACCGAAATGGAGCCTTTGCGGTAGATTTCATCACCTGGTGGATGTTTCCAAACACATTTTGCCTATGACAGGAAAACAAAGTTAGGGTGATGCTACAGTTTTAAGGGCATAAAAGGTTACAACAGCTACTGGATATACCAGGAAACGTGCAGTCTTCTCACCTCCTAAAGCAAGCAAACTGAGCTAACAACAGTGATGTTTTAACACCTTTACATGCTGACATCAGATTTAAAACTCAGGAACCAGTTCTGCCCTGGCCCTTACCATGTGCCTGCGCAGTATGGTCTGGCTCTTCATATATTTGAGACAGAACTCACACATGTAGAGACGTCCCAGACGAGCATACTCCTCTGGGTAGGGAGAATGATACCAGGTATCCAGCTCGTAACGGCCAAAAGCGATTGTTTTAATCATATTGCTGCCTTCTGTGATCTGGCCCTGGAGCCGCAACTTTTCCTATGAATGAAAAAAAATAGATGATTATTTAAAAAAAAAAAAAAGATTAAAAAGTCGGTCAAGAGGAAGAGAGGCCTATTTATTTCCTTCAAGGCAAAAATTTACTTCAAGTCTCCTAAATTCATCTTCCAGTGCAGCCGTGTCTGGTGACCCCTCCCACAGACCTCTCCTCAGCCAAACGCAGGCCGAGCCCTGCCCACGAGCCGTACCGTTACTGACTGGTCCTTGCGAACCCGCACGTGGCTAACTCCAGGAACGCACTCAAGGTACCTCCTTGCCACTTCACGCTGCTTTCCCAACCTCCAGGGAGAGGACACAGCCTAATGCTCTGCCTTAGATATCCCAGCTGCAACTGTCACCGGTAAGCATCAAAGTCTCTTTCGGTTCATCTCTGGAGACGGGCGGCAGCTTTGGGAAGCACCTGCTGAAGCCTCAGCAATACGAGGTTTCAAACCCCATTCCGCAGCCCCCGGCTACCGTCAAGATGGCTTTTGGCTTTTGTTATCGTCACTCCTTAGCCACCCTTTCAGCAGGTGAACCTGGCCGTTCTTTCACTGAAAACAAACACCTATTAAACGGGACTGTCGCTAATTATTCCTCTTGCAGGCACTGCAGCGTTCATGGCTGCAAAGGCTCAGCTCCAGCTGTACTTTCAGCCAACCCTCTGACTGACCAGCACTTAAATGTCAACCCTAGTGTAACGCCGCTGACCCGGCTGGGCTGTGGCTGCTCTTACAGACTCTGATTCTGTCTGCACAAGTCCCACAAAACCCAAAAGCCTTCACGTTTCTAACAAAGGCATCTGCTATGAGACAGGAGTTCGAAGTCTCACCAGGTCCTCAGACGCCCGTGCTTGTGCTCTTCGGAAGAGCTCGAGGTCGTACTCACTCGTCAGGTTTTCAAGTAGAGGTTCCCTAGTATTGCCATAGGTTTGTCTGTGCTCCTAAAACAATAAAACAATAGGAGGTTTCGCTGCCACGCTGCTACTAAGCTGTTGAATTTGGCAGCTTTTTTAGCTGAGAGTGTTGCAGGATGACTGGGAAAGCCAAACTCCTGCTTAGTGGTCTCGTTCCAGACAGGAGGGAATGAAAAAATAAGGTTAATCCTTTTACCATATACTTTTCTTTTTGCTCCTTGCTTAGTCCTGAGTTCCTCTTCTTCCTGAGCTCAGCTACTTTCTCTTTGTATCGCAGCTGCCTCTCTGTTGGTGCCTGAAAGAAACCAGAAGTGGAAACCTTCACCCACTTCAAACATTTTTCCTCACCTTCCCACCCTAAAGGACCTCTGTCCTGGCTTTCATTTTATGCAGTTTGTTGCCTCTGAACCCAATCCTGCGCTAATAAGAGGGCACGGCAGGTACAACACAGGTACGTAAAAGAGGAAATTTCTCTTCCTTTGCCAAGGTACCTCGGACCCACAAGCCAGGGTGCACTCCTTACACACCGCTTAATCATGGGGAAAAGCTCAGAGCTGACTCATTAAGTCATCTTGACTCACGTCCAAAACTCACGAGCTGAAAAATGTTAATTCCCCTGGTTTTATTCTTTTCTATTTAGTCAGAGCAAAATTGTAGTTTACGGTTCTGCAGGAATTCTCTTGTCCTACACATCAAAGCACACAGAAAAGCTCATCCAGAGAACAGCTCCAGCCTCCTTTGCAGTATTTACTGGGCAACGCCACCTCGCTGCTCTCACTGGCTGCTCCAGTCTCTCACTTAGGGATACAACCAATTGCCCTGGCTGAAACAAGCTGGAAGTGACAAACGGGGAGTGTCAGGACTCGGCACAATAGTTTATCTGAGAAGCGAAGAAGGGAAATCAAGTTAAGAGTCACTGTCGCTGGAAACCACAAGCTGAGGGTTTTTCTCACCTTGGAGCCGCGCGGCCACCCCGTCACGGGCAGGTTGCCTACCTGGTGCCTGGTGGCATGCCTGTTGTTGTCATCCTGCCGGTGGGCCAGCATCCTCTCCTCAATCTGCTTATCCCGGCTCTGCGCTCGCACCTGGAAGCCAAAACTCATCCGTCAATGCTGCGGCAAACTCCTACCAAAGGCTTCACCTTTTCCTTTCCTCGTTTAGGTGAATTTTCTGAACAATTCACAGACGGTTTGACACACGAATGCTGCTGTCTTACAGCTAAAGGCATCAGCTGAAACATCTTAACTCTAATTTCTGTTCACAAATGACAGGTCTTCGCATTCTGTTCCAAAAAAACCCATAAAGATGATAAACCAGGAGATTCATTTACCTTGCACTCGTCTGCTGAGAGGTTATGATACAGCGGGCACCCCGATATGGAGAAGTGTCGCTCGTGTTTTCCAGTCAGGTGTCCTGCAAAGAATCAGAAAGAAAAAACCCACCTTTTAACGTATGCTCATAGAGAGGTTTAAGAAGTATCCCAGATGGGCAGATCCCTCACACAACTTCTCAAGGAGCATGCTCGGCTTATTACCAGCGTGAGAGAAGGAGCACACTTCACAGTTCACGGCACGAGCTTTAAGAACAAAGAAGGAAAAATCTTTTTGATGCTAACTCAAAAGCTGCACTCCATGCAAGCAGCCAGGTCTGCAATAAAGTGTCCCTGACAATCTGCCTCTGGAAGAGACCAGTCCCCTACCTGTAGGCCCTGCATTTTCCTCCCACCCCTCTGCTCATACTCCTAACCTGTGCTTTACCCTATCATCCCCCAAACACTCCTAGCCAGAACACATCTCCAGGAAGAAGACACCTGGAGATCTGCTTCATATCCCTTCTCTACACCCACTTCTCAGCAACACTTCTGATCTTAATTAAGTGCGTGTTGTTAGGAGGTATAACTCGACTGAGCAGGACTTTGATTATCACAGCAGGAAGGCAAAACCCAACAGATATAATCCTGGAGCTGAAATTACCTAAAGAGTTACAACCAGGAGTGGGACATTTCATGTTGAAATTGTAGCTTTCATGGAAGCGGCGGCGCTTAGGGCGGTGAGACAGGTCACTTCCAGAATCCTTCATGGACATGTCCTTGGCAATGCTCTCATCATGGGATACATTTGGACTGGAGATATCAATATCAGACTCTGAGGAAGGGGCATTCCCGGTGGGGGTACGAGGTGGAGACTCATCGTGATCCGCTGCATTTTTAGTGTCTGAATAAGGATCAAGATGTTACAAATTTGCCTGAAAGAAAGCTTTCAAAAAAATACGTAAAGCAACTCCAGACAGCCGTCTCAAACCCTCTGTCCTCAGGGTATTATACTGTGCCCTCAGAGAATGGAACGGCATACTCTTTCCAAGAGCATTTTGCAAACTCTCAGCACCTCGCTGCACCCGACGTACCTCTATCAGAAAAGTCAACCACTTGCTCAGTCTCTGACCCAGATGAGCGAGTCTGCCGGAGCGGGTACTTCTTTGGAGTCACGGGAGCGGGCTGCTGCTGGCTGCGGGTCACCCTCCTCGTGGAATAGACAGGCTCTTCTGCTCCGAACGACGGTGGATTACGAACTGGGCTGGAATCTGATGCCACAGAAACACCGTAATTACACCCACAACCACCACTGTAAGTCAGAGACTGGCCCCACGCGTGCTCCGAAGTCCGGAATCCCAACATCTGACGACTGGGGATCAGCAGAGCGCCATCCGACCGCTCGCTGCTGCACGTCGGCACAAAGATACGGGCTGTTCTTCCGAGCTTAAATCTTTGGATGCTTTCACCAACACTGAGAAATCTGTGATTTCTCCGGACTTAATTAAGTAACAAGTAATTACAAACCAGCTCCCATCTGGAAAGCTAAAGAACCATGAGTTTAGATAAGAACTATCAGTGTTTAGATAAACCTTGGGAATAGCAAGACTGCTTCTGGTGTGGAGAGGTATTTGGGACCCTGTGTATGGTTTTGTGATCTTATACTGCTCATAAGGCTATAAAATTATTATTTTGCATGAAAATAGTGCTTTCAGAACCTAGGAATATCACAGGCATCCTATAGGCATCCAAGCCAGATTTCCTCGTTTTTTTAAGACCTAATTACCAGATGATCATGGATGTATGTTTCTTACCTGCAATAAAATTTGTCACAAAACAGATTCTTTGATTCTTTACCAAAACATATACGTGGAGCAACAGAAAGAAGTTGTCATCTACTGTCATTTCCTCCCCTTGATGCCAGATGGCAGCTTATTAGCTACCAGCCAAGAAATTACTACACTAACACTAAAAATGTGGAGGTGGACGCATTCAACGTTTCCTTTTACAGTCTGGATGCCAAAGTAGAAGCACACAAAATAACCAGCAATATGTTGATTACATTTACTGCGGAGCAGGGTCAGCGGCAGCACGAAAATACAACTCCCCTTGCAGTACAGAAAACCCCAAACAAACGAACAAAGAAAACAAAAACAACTTTCACCTCCAAACACCCTCTCTCTAGCTTGGCCCCAGTCCCCATATAACTGTCTAGATGTAGAGCAGATTTTTAAGAGTTCTCAGAAAAATCAGGCAAAGCTGGCAGCAGAATCACGGTGTTGGATTCCTACTTCCCTTAACAAGGAGACAGCTTTACTGTTTGAACAGAGGATACTTGAGTTTCGACTGCCACACCACTGTAATCTTTAGATTGGGTCACCTCATTTGTGCGATACACGCGAATAAAGACTGCTTTCTGCTGTGGTGCATCAACAGCCAAAAAAGCGAAACCCTTTTTTATTTAGGTATAAACTCCACGCCTTTAAGTTCAAAAGGTTAGGAATATGGAGCACATTGAGCCTCTTGTTGCTTAAGAGGCTGCTTTTCTCTTTGTTGTTTAAAAAAAATTTACCTTGAGAGCTTTGACTGAGTCTGGCTGAGGATCGGGTCACACGGGCGGATCGCCGTGACGTGCCATCGCTTTCAGAGCTGTCTGTATGCTCAGGGTCAGTAGAGAAATCAGAGTCTTCTGTTCCATCTGAGCTACTGCCTGCATTCCTCTGCAACACCACAGACCCAGAAATTAGCACAGGAGCACTTAAACTTGCATAGTGTATTTATACTTTTTACAAAAAAAAAAAAAAAAAAAAAAAAGCACAAAATAACAAAATATTTTGTGCTAGACAGATAAATTGAAGCTGACACAATGACATATGCAAGCATCACGTGTATTACTGTGGAAAAAATATTTTAGTTTAATAAATATGCAGTGTCAGTACCTTCAAGAATAAAAAGTTTCTGCAAACTGATCCACCGAGAAAGATCACAGTAGCACCCGATTTTATTTAAAGCAAAAGGCAAATGAAGTTCCCAGGCTGGACAGGACACGCTCCGAGCTGCCGGCTCCCGGCTCACCCTGCCGAGCCACCAACGCTCCCACACCATCTGCCTCCTCAAAACAGCAGCGGCAGCCCCAGCAGAGCACAAGGCACCGCAGGAGCAGGCGGCGGAGAGGACAGATGGGCTCCAGCAACCGCCGAACCAACTCTTCATCGCTCGGCAGCGCAGGGCGGCGTCGGGGCTCCCCGGTGGAGACAAGGAGGGAAAACGAAGGCTCTCAGCGAAAAGCCTGAGCCACAAGAGGCTGCGAATGCAGCTGCATTCACCTCGTCCTGGGCCACCGGAGCGGCCCCCCCGCACCGCACCGGGCAGGGTCTCTGAGGGAAGCAGGGCCTTAGGAGTCGGCAGGCACCCACCAGGCCTCCCAAACTCCCTCCCCTGACCGGCAACCCTGACCGGGAACAGCCAGGGCGTTGTGGGGGAGTCGGTAGGTGCGGGTCAGGGCGGCGGGAGCCGCGGAGCGCGGGGGGAGGCCGCCCCGAGCGGCCGCTGCCCCTCAGGAGATGGCGGCGGGGCCGAGGCAGGTGCCGGCTCCCGCCTGACGGGAGGGGCGGGGGCGGCTGCTGAGGCCCCGCGCGCACGGTGGCGCGAGCGCTGCCCCCGCGCCGCTTTGTTTTGCACCCAGAGGAGACTCGCCGGTTCCGGCCAATCACAACGCGCGTGGGAGGAGCCGAAAGGGAGAACCCGCCAATGTCAGCTTGGAGAGTAAGGGGGCGTGGCCGCCGGGCGTGACTGACGGCAGCCGCCAACCTATCAGCGCAAGCCTCGCTCCCACAGAAACATCAACCCGCGGGGGGGGCGGAGTGGGATGGGGGAAGGGAGAAAGGGAGAAACAAGGCACGCGCGGGGAGGTGGCCGTTGGGGGCGTAGACGGGCAGCCCTGGAAGCCAATCAGCGGCCAGCCCGGCAAGGCGGTCCGACCAATACGTAACCAGCTCTCCAACTGCCTGCCCAATCGGAAAAGGCAAGAGGCAGACCGCGCTGCAGGCGCGGGGGAGGGGAAACGGTAACCGTTGGGGGCGATGAGTGACGAGCAAGCTGGCCAATCAGCGCCCAGCGTGCCCGTGCGGGAGCCACTCAGGCAGCGAGCGGGGCGGGCGCTGGGGGCTGAAGGCCGCTATTTTCCCCCCGGTTTTGTGCCCGTGAGAGATACCGGAGGGGGTGGGGAAGGGGAAAAAGTTGCGGCCCGAGCTCGTCGGTTCCCCCACCGGCCGCCCCCTCAGTTCCCCGGCCGCGCTCACCTTCCTGCGCGGCATCCTCGGCGGGGGCGGGGGCAGCGAGGTCTGTTGGTCCCCGGCGCCCCCGGCCCGCGAAGCGGCTGTCGCCGCCGTGTTGGCGCTGGCGGGCTCCGTGGTGACAGCCGTGTCTCCCGTCCTGCGGCACGTCTGCTCCGGCGGCGCCAGCCCGCTCCCGCCGCCGCCAGTCCCTGTTCCCTGCTCGGTCCCTCACGCTTCCGCCGGGACACGGTCCACACCCCCCCCCCCATACGTCACGTGACCCCGAGCCAGCCTCACGCCAGCGGGGGCTGCCATCTTGGATTCGGACCGGTATCCCAGCGGCGCCCCTGTGAGTGAAGCTACCGGCGGCCATCTTAGGTTCGGGCCGTGGGCTCTAGGCGGCGGGAGGGGGGCTGAGGCGGCGGCCATCTTGGGTCCGGGTGTGAAGTCAGCGGGCTCCCGGCGACACCCGGGGACGGGAGCGTGGTGTTTCCCCCCCCCCGGGAGCCATGTTGGGTTCGGGCAGCCTGAGCCCTCCCGCTGGGGCCATCTTGGGGCCGGGCAGAGGCGCGCCGCCGGGTGTCCACGGAGTGATTGGGTGGAGGAAGGCGGTGAGTTCCCCGTTGCTCTTGAGGCGGAGGCGGGGAGCGCCGCGCCTCCAGCTCCCGGCCCCCCTCCTACCGAGGGGGGTGCCGCCGCCTGCCCTGTGTGCGGCCTGCTGGAGGGAGAGGCCTTCCCCGGGCCCTGGCTCCGCGCTGGGGCGGGCCGTCGCAGAGGCCTAACGGGCCTGGGCGGGCCTCGCCGGGCTGCGCTGCTTTGGGCTCTCGTTCGGAAAGGCCGTTGGTGTTCAATTAACTTTCCGCTCTCAAAATCTCGGCGGGGGGGGAGAGGGATTTTTTTGGTGAAGCTTTGCCAGGGTGGTTCTCTCCCGGGCGAATGTGAGCTGGTCGTTTGTGCCCTGAGCTGATGAGGCGCCTTGTGCCGCCGAGGCGGCTGTCGGTACCTCGGGCCTCTGGCTGGCCTGGAGCAGAGAGGCAGCGAGGTCGCCCCTCTGCGGTCCCCTGCACAGGCCCAGCGCTCTGCAGGGTGTTTCCCTGGTTGTGATTAGGCCGAGAGCTGGTTAAATGTAATATGTTAATAACGTTAATGCGATAACGCTGGCTGTGAGCGACGGTGTATTGCTTTAGGTAAAGACCTGGGGAAAAATCAGGGTATTTAGTCAAACACATGATTTCTTTCCAACTATGGTTATCTCTAGGGATTATGAAATTCTCAGGGCCTAATCCTATAATCCTTGTCATCCTTAGTCATGCAAGTAACACCATTTCTCTCGTTCCAAATTGTTATTGCTTCTAGGTGTATCCAATCTCCTGCGAAATGTTGAAAGGCAAACCTGAAGGAGTCAAGATGAAATGGCTCTGCTTTTGTCCAAGCAGAGAGGAGTGGGAAGCAGTAGGTGTGGTATGTGAAGTGGGAGTGTGTGTATTGGTTGCAAATAAGCATATGTTTGGTCTAAAAATTGTACACATCAAGCTCAGGATAACTGTGGGTGAACAACTCAGTAGTAAGTCTGGTTATTTCAGTGAGCAAATTTGCAAACCTACTGAGAGGTGGCTATGGGAAAAAACACTGCTGCACAAATGCATTAATTCTTCCTACTTTTTAAGACAAGGAAAAAAAAAGACTCTCTGGAATTTAATAGAATTCCCAACTGCACTTGAGACAGAATCTAGTGCTAGGCTAACGAATGTTACGCTCTCAAGTTGCTAGGCTGACTTGAAATGTTTAAGATAAATTTGGGATGACCTAAGGCATCACCTCAAAGGGCAAGAGGAATGGGAACAAAGAAAAGTTATGCACTGTTCCTTAAGGGAAGGAAAAGGGAAGCGTTAGTCTGAGCACGTTGTAGTTGCTCACCCCTCTTGTATTTTCTATGAGACAGAGCTCAGGCCTCAGAACAGTGGACGTGTCTGACGCTGCAAGCTGATGAAGGGCTCTAATAGAAATGTGGAGCAGTTAGGAGCAATAAAAACGATTTCAAAGAGCTCGTAGGCTGCAACTTCTTCATCTTTTATCTCTTCTTGTGTTAAATGGTATCTGCCTGTGGTAGGAAAAAAATGACAATTAGCTTAAAGACTCGTTCCAGCGTAACATATTTGGACCTTGCAAACAGCCAAATTCAATTGCAGATTTGCTTGAATGAAAAACTAAAGGATGGTGATGACCATGTGAAAAGTTGGACATTACGCTGGCCTGTTGAAATAGCTGCTGGTTGATGATAGCGACAGGATTCCTCTCAAAACCTCTGCATTGTATGAGCGCTGCAGTGCTTAATTGTATCAGATAAACAGAAAAAAAATATATTAGAGCTTCTAGGTGTTACTGAAGCTTATGTCTGAAATAAGTTGTTTGTGTGAATGCATGTTAGCAGGATGTATCACCGCTGACAGGGTGTTATGGGAAAACAAAGCAAACCCAAGTGGGTGGTTTAATAATTTTCCTAGAGGTGGCAGTGCTTGAATAGAAGCCAGGAATCCAGTTCCCCATGCTATCTCATTGTCTCCTGATAATTAAAATGGTAATTCAAACTGTAAACTTGAACGCTGACTTAACTCTAGAGTATCCACGGTGTAGAGGAGGGGGGCAATGAGAAGGGGAGATGGCCTTACGCTGGCTAAGCTGCCCCTTGCTCCCACAAGAGCAACAATCAGATCATGTTAACACCACAGCAGAGCTTGCAAGAATCTTCTGTGTCTGTTAGAACAGGCTCTTGAGGATTTAACTTACTGCTCCTACGCTTCGGTTCAAAATCCAGCCTAAACTTAAGAGGCTTATTGCAGAAATAAAAATCTATTGTTTTAATTGATTTGTATGTGAAGGATGTGTACGGTGGTCGGTACTGAAGAAGTTCCAGCCCGGAGCTGAAACTGCAGGTCTGTTCTAGGGAAAAACACAAAGGGATGTGAAACCTGAGAGGCTGCGTGTGCGGGCAGGTGCCTTCCATATGGGCGTCACCACTAGATGTCAGTGCATGAAACCACTTCCTCACCCTCACCAGGCTTCCCAAACTGGGAATCGGCTTGGGAAGAGAGGGGGCAATTTCTTCGGGGTGCAGGACTGGTGTAGCTTCTGCTTACGAGGTTCTCCACTGGGGTTGAGCTGCCTTTAGTAAGGTTCTTAAGGCGGACTTGCAGTCTCTTAAAACTGTCAGAATTTTACAAGAAGGAAACGAGTTTCCTGATGCTACACCAGAAGAAAGTTTAGCCAGTGCTCCGTGAATTGAAATTTCAGGTATAAATCGCGCAAAAGGGATTTTTGGTGTTTAAATCCTTGGGTTTTGAGTACATGTAGGTGCCAGGCTGCCACTGATGTCAGCAGAGTTGGCTGCCTGAAATCTCTTGGCCCTGAAGATCTCACTGAATCTGTTGAAATCTCTCTAGGTCTTTAGCCTCACTAAAACTCTTTGGAAATTAGGCTGAGAGATGTTCACTGTCATATTAAAAAAAAAGAAAAGTATCTCTTGCTGAATCTTGGAAAATACAGGCAATGAAAAGGGCACTTTCACCCAAACCAATCTCCATAAACAGGGACAAGCATCAATAGGTTGAAATTAGGTTTAAAACTTTATGCTCCTGCCCTGGTTCCCACGTGCTCTGGCATTGAGCGACCTCCTGCAGGACCTCAACAGAGCCAGCGCTTACATTAGCAGTAACATCAAGTGATACTTATGTAGGAATTGCTACGAAGCAGAACAAGTGCTTGTAAAGTACTTCAGGTTTTTCAGTTGCTGAGTGCTTTCTGAATGTTAAAGCGTTCCCTTGAATTGCTTGGTGTGTTCTTTGCTCCGATACGTTCCTGCAGGGCTCCTTTACCTACTTAAGCGTGTTTTAAAGCAAGTGAGAAATGCTTTATAATGACAATACACCATAAAACCATCTAAAGTGCTATCCTTGAATAAATCTTACTTGCTTTTAGGTATCATCTCAGTCCAGCTCTGGGAGCTAGAGTTACAGCCAGACTGGGATAATGATCAAGTGCTGCAAATATCCTGAGCGCTGTTATGCAGATAGGAAGATCTGGGACAGCTGCTGCTTCTTGCACATCTTCAGAAGGTGAGTAGAGGTGGCTTCCCTCTGGTTTGGGTTCCAGCTTAATATTTTTTTGAAGGTTGGGGTTTAGATGTGGTAGGTCTAGGCGATACAGCAGCACCACAGAACCTCTTGACCTGAGCATGTAAAGCTTGAGGAATTCCTGATCCAGTTTGATGTGTCTTGAAGACCCACATGGGAGTGGGTCACCCTCACAAGGGAGCTTTTACTGTAGAGTAACAGAGGGCTCACTGCTGGCTGTGGTTTTGGACAAGGCTTGAGCAACCTGATCTACACCCTGGCTCTGACTGGGGGTTGGAGCCCAAATTATTCGGTCTGTCACTAGCTCAGCAGCTTGAACTTGGATCTTGACAAAGTACAGTCGGTGTGCAGACAGGTTAAATGCAGGTTTGTGTGTGTGTGCAGGTGGTAGAAGGTGCAGGGCACGGAATGGAATGTGGTCGAAAATCTGCTGTGGAACCTGGGCTAGCAACGAGCTTAGCCCTGTGTGGTTTTGAGTCTACTTGTGCTCGCAGCCGAAGAGGCCAGCTCTCCAGTGGGCCTTGGTACACTTCAGAAGCAAACCCAACTGCAACCAACGGATTTAATTCAGACAATCATAGTGCTGAAGCTAGTCTAGCCTGTGGGATTTATTTGCAGATTGGCATAGTGTTTTTTACTTTCCCATTTGAAAAAAAAAAAAAAAAATACTCATCCGCTGTTGCACATCAGGAGGACTCCAGTTTGGAGAGGGTGTGTTTGCAGACGGTTCAGCAAACAGCTGGGGGTGGTGTGTGTGCGTTGGGGTTTTTTTAAAAGCCTGAAGCTGCTTTAGGTTTGAATGGATACTGACTTCTCTAAATAGTCACAGAAACCCCTGTGAGGGGAATCGTGGCCACGTACCCTGCGTTGAGCTGAAAGTCTTGCAGAATGCAACGGGCTGTAGACTGATAGGGGTGTTTCAGTAGACTTGAACAGAATCCATGCACTCGCTCTTTCCCTGGGGCCCTGGCACGCAGACATCTGAGGGGAGCCTGTGTTTTCTGGCATCAGGAGCAAGGTCAGTCCAGTTTGGCCTATGTCCTTTTTTTTTTTTTTTTTGTAATGGAAAAAAGATCCAACCTGAGTTTTGCTGAAAGCAGTTTTTCACTAGTTACAGCTGAATATAGCCACGCTTCCTGGTTCCCTCCCTCTCTCCCCTGGGTCTCATAGTATAATCTAATTATTAAATAGTTGCAATGAAAGTACATTTTGCCCTGGCAGGACTAAAGCCTATTGATAGGCCAGATATTTTTATGCCATCCTCGTCCTGTTCCTGCCAAAATGGGTTGTTTTTTGGATTCTCTTGTCTGCTTTTGGATTTGTGATCTGCTCCTTTAATACATTCCTTCCAGTCTAGGCAGTGCTCTCCGACTGCCTGGCACTGATGTTAATGCTTTGCTTCCTAATCAATCAAGTCCACCGCATGCCTCCTTAAAGGAAAACTGTGTTATTCAGCCCAATGACACAAACTTTCACAGGTGTAAGAAACATTTGTCACCAAAGATGACACTGATGTGGGAAGTGAAGGCGAAACTTTATCCTGTTTGGCATTTCTGAGCCCATCCTGTGGGCAGTCCTTTTTCATAAAGCTGTCTGTGGTGCTGTGGGCAGCTAGCCACGGGCTTTGTAGCTCTCTTGCCAGCTGACAGGAGTATCCTGACTGTAGCAGGAACTTTGGGGACATTAAGAGCAAGTCATATTGTGAGTAGGGACAGAATTTGTCTTTGCTTGCTCCGCCAATTAAAGAGTGCTCCCGAATCACCATATTCTGTGCCTCAGGTAGTTGCCTGCGGTAGTGGAGGTAGAGGGATAATTCAGCGTGTGCTGACTGTTTAGATCCAAAGTGGAAACAAGAGGCAGGTAACGGAGCAACCGAACGGCACCGCAGACTGAGGGGTGACGTGTCCTCGGGGGCTCGGCCAAAGGCCGAGAAAATAAGCAGCCTTAAGGAGTAAGAGAGAATTGTGGTAAGACAAGGTGGAAGTAAGAACCAGAGCCAGGCAAAACGGTTCTGAGAACAACAGGCTACTGCCAGTCTGCCCCATTGAGCGACACCATTGCTGGGATGGTCTGATTTGCTCTGATCCCAGCTATGCATCGGTTTGGCGGCTTCTCTGTTTGGGCAGGTTTAGCTTCCCCTCAGTTGCCTAGGAGACTGATGAGCTCTGTGCCCTAACACTGAAGGAGCCCAAGAAACACCAAACCGAGTCCAAATTGATGATACCGAATGGATGGAGGATGGGAGGATATGTCTGGAGGAAGCGCATCGCCAGATGGGAGCAGTGGCTTTTATACCAGTTTGTATTATGCAATACGATCGCTGTCCTTTATACCTCTCATTAAAAACCATATTGTCTTACTTGGAGAAATTTGTCAGATAAGTAAAGATCGGGGTGAGCAACATTACTGCTTTCTGAGGGCTTGTGTCCCATTAGAAGTCCGCTGCTGCAAAATGGCTGTTCCTAGGATAAGGTTTATGTGCCAGCTGGAACTGCTGATTTCCTTTGAAACTCCTGTTTTTGTAGTTATTCATGGCAAAAAAAAAAAAAACACCCAAGAAACCAAACAGTTTCTTCCCATATGAACTTCTGGCTTGCTGAGCTCTGAGGTGAGCCAAGTAGGTTATTTTCTTCAGTGTCTGCATTTTTTCCTAATTACATTGTGCCAGTTGTTACCACACAGTTTTATTTACCTGTGCTTCCAAATTCATTAAGTTCCATGTTCTGGAAAAGTTCAGCAGCGCTTCTTGGGGAGCTTGTCTTGGGACTGCCTTGTATCTATGAGGGAATAATATTTTGGTGCCAAATAACAGCCCTTTGTGTAAACTTTCTTTCGATGTTGCATTTTTAATACTTTCTAATCTAATTTGGTTTCAGGAGATGGAAGGGTCGTGCTGTGTGGCTGAGCTGCTGTGCTTTGCCGGGCGGTAGCTGATGGGTGAACTAGAGCTCTAATTGTTGATGCTCTTCTGTGCAAACTGGGAAACCATGGGTTTGCCTGTCCTAAAAACACAAAGCTTCCTTTAACACACATCCTCCTGAGCAAGCTGTCATTCCGTCATGGTCAATGTTTTACGTCCACTGCAGCCCATATTATTCTGGGAAATCTTACCAAGTCACTGGTGTCTAACTCCTGAATCCATGTCGTTGGGCATGGGAGGAGAAGCAAGATCATCTCTTGGGATAAGTGGGATCTACCAACACAGATCACGAGTCCTGGTGTCCCCTAGATGTGTTGGTCTGTGACAGACAACCTTTGTGTGTCGCTTTGAACAGCCAAATGCCAGCTCCTGCGTACGTGCACGGCCTGGCACAAAGCAGGGGATGCCCTGAGGGCCATCAGCACTAATGATGGTGTAAAAGAAAACTGGCAATCCTATACCCAAAGTTTTGGTGAAGGGATCCCAAAGAAGATAACAAACTTGAGCCCTGCGCTGTCTCTTTTTCCAGCAGAAGCAGCTGCAGCAGCGTTACAGCAGTGGCTCACCGGATGGCTCTTGGAGCGGGTAGCACGAGCCCAGGCAGCAGCGGAGGGTGTTGCAGCAGCAGGTAGGAGACACCCGGTGCTGTAGCTGTAGTTCTCAGTCCCTTGCCTGTTTTGAGTCCATTTGTTGGTACTTGACTGACTTGCTCTCCTTGTAGGCGTTTACGTGCTCCGTTACGGTGTTGGCAGCGGTGGATGCTGGTGATTACTGTTAAGTGCCCTCTCGTTCTGGTGTATTGATGATTCACGCTGTCAGGAGAGGCTTCCTGCCTTTCCATGGCTTAGTGCAAACGATCTATTTCATAATGTCTCCTTACTCTTAGCAGGGCTTGTGCTCTGTTCCCAAAACTCCCACTGTTTTCACTGCAAGCATGACCAGACTGTGAAATAGCTTGGCTGGTCTGGTGAATAATCTGTTCGCCTCTTTTAATAAACGGCAGTTTTATTTATCTTGCTGCTCTTTAGAGCTTTTCATCTCAAAACATTTGAGGGCAGAAACTGTCCCGTAGTGCAGCCATCTCTCTTGGGGATAGAGTGGGAGGCAGACAGGCAGGCATTTTACTCCACAGTTTAGAGTGAGAGGAATTTTGTTCAAGGACAATGAGGAAAAGCTTAGCTTGTATGCTGAATGACCCTTTGATCTTCCACGTTCATGCTCAGCTGATCAGGACTTTAAATCTAAGCTCTGTCTCCCTCCTACCCGTAGCAAACAGCCAGAAATATAATCTCATTTAGGACTTGAGCGCTGGACCAGAATGGCAGGGCTGCAGTGGCAACTGTTCAGCCTGACATGTTTCCTTTTTGCCTGTCACTTCCTCGGGTGACGCTGACATAAAACTAAAGGGCGGTGGGTGGCCCTTCTGGGCTGTGCAGTAGGGTGTACTCCGGGGGGGTCCAGCGGGGCAGGGAAGGCCAGGCCTGTTCCACGGATACCCTCCTGCGTGCCTGTAAATCCCGAGGGACTGGCAGCGCTGTGGTGTTCAAAGGTGACTGTCTGGAGTAGCTCGATCCGCAGCTCTGAGATGCGTTTGATCATTCTGAAGCTTGACAGCGTTTGCTAATCGCCGTGAAAGGGCTGGTTTTTCTGAGGCTCCGAAAACTGCGGGTCGTTAACTGGTGGCGGGGTGGGTCAGCTCTGCTCCTGGGCGAGGAGAGGCAGCTCCAGAACCCGCTGGGGCAGAAGCGGTGGAAACGAGCAGGCAGAGCCCGATAAGAAGTCGGATCCTTGACCCGCAGCCCTTGAGCAGTCGTAAAAGATTGTGTTACTTCGGCTACTCCGCAGCCCTTCGCTGGGAACCTTCATTCCGGGGAGATGACTGCGTGGCGTGGGCTGGAGTGGAGGAACTTGAGTTTTGTATCGCTTGCTCTGTGGTGCGTGTGGCTGTTGGGGAAGGATACAGAAAGGCCTGTTCTTGTTGTAAATAACCTTGGCTGCCTGATAGTGTGCAGCTCCTCTGAGCTAGGGTGGCTGTAGCCCATTTGGTAGGTAACAGCTGGTGCTTTCTTGTCTCTTCCTACACATTACAGCAAAATGTGGGGTTTTAAACCTTGAGGGAAGCACTTGGTGAAAGCAAAACCTGGGCTTGAGACGGTGGCGTGTAGCTTAGCTGTGTCGAACGCTTCATTATTATTTTTTTTTTTTCAGTATTCCTTGCTGTATTTATAGCACGAGATATGGTGAGAACAGAGGCACAGCTGTGTGACCTCCTGCCTGCTGAAACAAAACAGCGCAGAGGAGTGAATATTTTTAGTTTGTTCCAGCTGTGGGTATTGGGTTGAAATCGTGGTGCCTTAAAAAGACAGTGTGGCAGAGAAACTGAAAGGTGAATTTGAATTTCTGGGTTGGAAGGACTGACTCTGGAGGGTTCCTAGAAGAGTTGAGCTACCATCAGTGAAAAGAGGATATGGTCAAAACTCCTTTATTTGGCATTTACAACTATTTTTCATTGCAGTTTGATGCTCTTTTGAACCACTTGTACTTTGGTCGGTCTCTCTTTGCTTCTTTTTCTTACATTTAATTTCCTGCTTCTTTGCTAATAGCTGCTATGGACCTTGGGAAGGAACTGTTTCCAGGAAGAGTATCTTTGGCTTGAAGAGCTGTCTGTGCAGAGCGGCAGCAAGGTTTCCAAGATCAGCTAGGTGTGGGGTTAGCTTCCTGCTGCAGTGGAAGCTGGGACAGGAGAACTGTCAGACACTTCAGGACCTTGGTTTAGTTTAAAACTCAATTTGAGGTTGTAAAATGAAATGAACAGAGAAATACTTGAACTGTCGTTTGATGAATGCTGTTAATTGTCAGAAATGCCTCTGACCACTGCTGCTCTTCTGGAATGTTCCCCCACCCTTAGGGCAGCCCTGAGCAGAGATCATTGTGCCTCCTGGTGTGACTGGGGTTCCACCTTATCGGAGATCTCACAGCGCTCCTTCCTGGAAGAGATAGGGAGGATGAGTTTGATGGGTGGCATTTTGTTTGTTTGCTGAGCTCGAGAGCTGTGGTTTCTGTCTTATCTCTGCTTCCATCAGGAGGGACGTTCGGTCCCTTCCTTCAGGAGCTGCAGTATTGCAATACGCCACCTCTTCCTCCCCCCCCCCAAGGGTTTCCCTAAAGCCAGACGGGCACTATCTGGTCTCCCCTCTGTTGCCTGATCGCAGGCACATAGAAACAGCGGCCTTGGGAGCAGGGAGATAGAGGAAGAAGATGGGGAGTGCTGCTCCGCCGCGATAGCCGCTGGGGGAGACCAACTGTCTGCTGCTGTCACCACCTCTCCTCTCCAGAGGGGCTGGCACCAAGCCCAGGCTACTTTGCCACCTCATGCTTTTCCCCCCCGCTCCTTATCTCGCTGTGCCACGGCTTCCCAGGCTCCTGGGTGAGACAGATCAGCCCCACCCTCTGGCTCGGACAGATGCTGCCTTTCCTTGGAACCCCCCGAGCTGGAGGCAGAACGTAGGGTTGGACCTGCAGCAGGTAGAGGCTGCTTGTGGGTTTGGTGGAGGTCTGGTGAGGGGAAAGGGTGAAACCCAGCGACCTTTGTTCGAGGACTAAAAATAGGTCGTTAAAGGACTAGGACATGGGGAAAAAGCCCGCATGGCGTGATGTCTTTTAAAAAAAAAAAAACCAACCCAACGGCATGGTGTGATGATAAGGTTTAAATGGAGGGTGTGAGCAGAAATGATACTGGAGGAACAGAAGGTCAGAGGATGGTGAATGATCAGCTGCTGAGAGCCCTGGGCAGGTGGAAGGAGCTTTTCCTCTGCACCTGCCAGCTCTGAGTCTGCAGGGACAGATGGGGGCGAGGCACCTTGGAGGAACCTAATCTTGAAAAAGGCTGTGGGGGCAGATTCCCAAATGCTTAGCTCTTGGGAAAACCCCATATCTTTAGTACTTTGGGTTTCAGCTTCTCCTCCACGAGAGTCTTTGGCACCCCAAATCCTGAGCATCCCATTTTTTCCTCTGGCCTTACCCAAAGCTTTGACTTTGTCGTTCCTGAGGCCGTATTCCCCCGCAGCCACCCTGCTGGGTCTGTGCTCTCAGGTTTTTATCCCGCAGGTGACAATGACATGGCAGGTGGTGGAAGGAGCAGAAGTTTTTCTGAAAGCAGGAGCTCAGCAAAGCTCACTTGAGTCAAAGGCGTGTGGTGGGGGGGAAGGAGAAGGGTCCTCATCCAACTCCCGTCGAAGCTGGTGTGGACAAGGGTCAGATCCTCTGAGCAGTCCAGGAAGCGACTTGTGTACAAAACGCAGGCCAGGAGCGAGGCAGTGTGCCTGATCCCACCCCACCCCTGCCGGGGACTGCACCCGCCCAGCTCCACAAGGACATCAGCCTGGGCCTGACAGAACCGGCCGTGCTCTGTGACTGGCGCCAAAAAAAACAACTTCAACACTGATTTCTGTTCTCCTTTTCCCAGCTATATATTTTTTTAAAACTCTTAATTCATCCTGGGAAGGGTAGCGGTGAGATCTCCTGAATTTCTGATTAGGGGGGGAAGCACACGAAATCGGAAGTTCACTCGGCGGTAAAACCAGGGTTAGAATTTTCCACATCGGGTTTTCCTAGTTTAAAGGCAAACGAGGACCGGGCTGTTCCCGGTGCTTGGGGCAGAGCTTGGGTAATGGCGGGGGAGGGGGGGGAACCAGGCTAAAGGCCGGTGAAAGCCTCGGCTCCTTTCAGACAGCGGGAGGGGGGGTGGATGGGGGGCACCCCCGAGTTCGGGGCTGGAAGATTCTTGACTTTTTGAGCTTTTTGCCTCTTTCTGCTTTTCTCCTTCCTCCCTGCGTCCAGCGTAGCCCCCGCCGCGGGGGGCAGGGACCCGGCTCGCCTCCTCCCCGGGGGTTGCAAAGGCCTGGCCGGGCCTGGTGCTTCCCGCTGCCGCCGGGTCCCGGGGTGAGGCGGGGGGCGGGAAGTGGCGGGGCCTGGGCCGGGTCCCCCCCCCCCGGTGCCTCCCTGCCAAGGTGAAAGAGAAACCGGGCCCGCCCACGTGACACGGCCGGGCGTCTCTGATTAGTCTTCGCGGGGAAGGGGCGGGGCGGTAGAGGAAGCTGGCGATTGGTTCCCCTGCAGTAGAGTGGGCGTTTCTTGGCTTTCCCGTGTGGTAATTGGTTCTGCAGCAGCTAGGGGGGAGGGAGAGAGGGCAGGGCCTGAGCGTCTCTTCCCTCTGTGATTGGCTCTGGCGCGAGGGTTGACGTCTGTTAAGGGTGGACGCAGTTCTGATTGGGCACGGGCACAGCGCGTGCGGGGGAGGAGCTTGCAGAGAGCTCTCATTGGCTTCCGTGAAGGAAGGCGGGTCGTTTCGCTGTGGGTACCCAATGGCGGCCGGGCTCCTCCCGTGGGCCCCGCCCCCGCCGCGCTGATAAGCGGCGGCGGCGGCGCCGTGGGCTCAGTGCGGCGGCGGCGCGGGCGGGCCGGGCATGGCGGGGGCGGGCGGCGCCTCCTGCTGCCGCGGCGGGGCGGGGGGGCTCCAGCCGCTCCGCGCCACCGTCCCCTTCCAACTCCAGCAGCGCCGCGGAGACGGGGGCCGGGCAGGTAACGGCAGGAGGAGGCGGGTACCCCCGGTGCCGGGGGAACCCGCGTGTCCCCCGCACCCGGCCGGGGCACCGGGGGCGGCGGGAGGGCTCGGGGTGGGGTTCCGAACCGGCACCAAGAGCCGCTCCGCCGGTTCCCAGTGGCCGGTCCTGATGCGAACCGCTCCGCAGCGTGCCCCCGCCGGGGAGCGCCACTTCGCCCGGGGGCCCCGACAGCTGGGATGGGGCCGAGCGCGGCTCCGCCTCGGCCCCTGCAGCGGGAGGTCCCGGTGCTGTGCTCGCCGACACCTCCCCCGTCCCGCCCGGGGGCTGCGGAGGCAGTGCCGGGATTAGCGAAAACTACCGTGTGCTCGGGAGGCTTCACCTAATTGATGCTGCGTGGGTGGAAGCGAAAGAGAAATGAGAGAACCGAGGGCAGAGGAGGGGGGAAAACGAAACGGGGGGGGCGGGAGGAGGGGGCACGACACCAAATACAACGAGCGAAGGGAAACTTCCAACCACGGGACGCGGCCCCGGAACAGCCGAGCCGTGTCAAATGCTGCCCGTGGGCCGTGGTCACACACGCGAGGGGTGAGCTTTGATCTCTGGCCCCGTGGGGTCAACCGAGCTCCCTTGGGCGCTGGCCTCCTTGCGGGTAGGACGTGTCGCTGCTTGCGGTCTCCCGTGGCAAGGAGTTGCCAATTTGGAGGTGGTTTCATGAAAAAAAAAAAAAAATCTGAACCCTGTGTTTTATGCAGCTGATCTGGCCTGATAAAGGAGCAATAGTTTGATTGGCGCTAATGGCAGTTTGTCCCTAATTGCATTACTGAGGTTTTTCTGCCCGCTTCAGGAATGCTTATTTAAATATAACTTTTTGGCGACCTAATAATAGTTTCTGGCTTTTCTTTACGTACGTGTTACTTTTGGCTGTTCGTGGGACTGCTCTTGGATGTTGGGTTTTTGCTTGGCTGTTCGTTATCTCAAGAAGTATTAAAAGAGCAATGAAACACTTTTTTGGGTTAAATGTAAGATTAAATGGACAGAGAGGAGTATTTGTCAAGCTCTGGGCCAGCTGATCTTGGTGGCATCTGTTCAGGGGGCTGCTCCTCTCTCGTTGAATGCAGCGGCTACTTAATCTGCTTTGCAGAGGGCAGTGCCGCAGCCCGCCCTACAGTGAGAATTAATGGCCCTTCCTCAAGTGTCCTGCGTTTCACTACTTGAGACTTACAGTCGTTTCTGCCACTGGCAGGGTTGATATTGATCAGAGAAGCTATTAAAAAGCTTTTTGCTCGATTTCCACTTGAAACAAGTTAATGAAATAAATTCTTTTGAGTGCTAGTCTCTCCTTCCCTCTCAGCAGTATGCCGAAATCGAGGTGAAGTCGCTGTTAATAGGGCAATTACTCAGTAGCTTCAGATGTTAGAAAGAAAATAAAGCACATCTCAAAGAAAGGAGAGCCAGGCTGCCTGCGAGCTCGTGGTTGGGTTAGAGCTCTGTACGGTACCTGCTCCAAAGTGTGGTGAATACCACGTGGCTTTCTGAGGGCAAAACAGCTGGAGCTTCGCTGAGATGAACCAGAATTGCTGGTCTTCATTTCTTCCTGGCTCTGTGCCTCACTGTTCAGGCTTTAGGAACTTGAATGTTCCTCTTGATCATAGTAATTTCATCTACAGTTTTGGAAGTGTTGAAATTTCCATTGCTCTCTGCCTCACTGCTCTCTGTGAGCTCCAGTTTGCTCCCTGCGTGTGTGGGAGCTGTGGAGGCAAACTGGCAGGGCTGAACCAAAACCGGGTACCCTGGTAATTCATAATCTGACATTTTTTGCTTCGGCCTTTTGGGAGCTCAGCGTGGAAATGTGTTGCTTTTATCGCACCTTTCCTCGTTTGACTCTGCTGGCGTTCTGAATTGCGTGGCCGCTGGGGATCTCTGTGGTTCTGGCTTGGGGTTTGAGGAGAAGAGGTGCAGAGTGATCCGGGGTCTGATCCTGCAGCTGCTCTGATAATAGAGGATCCCATTGAGCTGAGGAGCAGCTGCTGAGTCTCTCAAAGGGCTTCTGTTAAAAGGAAGAGCCAGAGCTGGTGGATGCCAGGAAGGAGGTCTAAGAATATTTTAAAAGGACTTGACTTGCTGCTTAGAAATCCAAGATGTCGGGACTTTAGCGATGAATCTGATGTGTGTCATTTGGATCAATGATTTATTTTTTTTAACAGAAAATTCCTTATCTCTTCAGTGATGTGGTGAGGCAGGTAACCTGTTAGTGTTTGATCCTCTTCAGGTGCGGGCCGGAGCCATCCCTCTTGCATCCCTTTACGCTGGGTTAGCTGCTGCTGGGGCAGCCAGAGCTCCGCAGGTGCTCAAAGTGAGGTTACACGTCCTCTGGGGTGGGATGAGCTTTGTGGAGACTTTGAAGTCGGTTACCGGCAACGCTCGTGCTGTTTGTGGCCTCAGTTGTTCCTCCAAAGCCCACAGGGAAGCACGTGCTGGTTGGAAGGTTTCCATGCTTGGATCCAGCCTTCGGCCTCCCCGAGACCGCTGCCTTCGAGTGTCTAACCCCAGTCCTCGTCAGGCATTGCAGGTCTGAAACCTGATTTTCTCAAGCAAGACACCAAGAAGCCTTTATGCCTTTTTTTTCAGTAGGGTGCTAGGAAAAAATGGGGTTATTTAAACTGCAGCTCAAATTTTAATTTGCAGACCCGTTGGTGAATTGTAGCAGTTTGTGAACACGAGTGGGTAAGTGGTCATCTGGATGGCTTCGTGCCCAGAGAGGGAGAAGATGGAATACGGTGGAAAAGCAAAGTCGTGTGCTGTGTCCCTGGTTGAGCAGACTCCTTCGGTGCACTCCTCGCTAAAGGTGCAGGGGGCAAGATGGGAGGAACAGCTGCACCTCCAGGGAGTTACCCACCGCCCAACTGCTGTTGCGAATGGTGTTGGAGTAGGTTTCTTGGGAGGAGAAGGGGTAAGTGCCTGTCTGCCTTCCAATGCCGCCTGTATATCAGTGAGAGCGTGGCACGGGGGGGCGACAACAGTGAGGTGCAGAGATGGAAATCTTCCCCTGGGCACCTGTGGGGTGGATTTGGGGGTTTCATGAATGGCTTTGACAAGACCTGTGTCTTGCACTTCACGTGTTTCACGTTAACCCACATGAAACCAAAGCTCTGGTGACAGTCTTTCTTCACCAGGATTCAGAGAAATTGGCCAGTTTTCCCACCACCACCCCTACAACCCCAGAACTCTGTGGTGCCTTTTAGCTTTTCAGGAAGTTACTGTTGGCTGAGCTGACTCATCTCGATGGGATTTTGTTGCTTGCCTGCTGAACTTGCCTGGTTTTGAGATGTCCAGTTGTTTTTGCTGTGTGGATCCTGCTAGAGAGACTAAGTGAGCAGACTGCCAAATACCTTTATTTGGTATCTGAATTAAACCCGTGCCTGCTGTATGTTGTAGAGGCAGACGAGTGGGGCACTATTCATAGGCAATACTGTCTGAGGGCTTGTTTAGCAAAATGCAAATGTTTCTTTAGGAATAAAAATGCCTGTTTACCACTCGGAAGTGCTGTGGGATCGCTGCCTGCGTGGTAGTGACACAGCAGAGCTGTTCAGTGTCTTTCTCTGCTTCTTTCCTTTGCTACAAGTGTGGGGGTCTCCTCCTCCCCCCCTCAGTCTTACAAGCTGAATATCTTAAGTGCTTCAGGCCTTACTGTTTGCTTTAGCAGTTGGTATCTGGTGGGGGGTTTGTGTCCTGAGGGATGGGACATAGTGGTCCAGACGTTTGTGGTGTCTGCTCTTGAGTTTTCTTTTACACATTTTAACACCTGTAGTTTTTCAGGGGGTGCTTAAGCAAATGAACAAAGACACCCAGGGTCGTGCTGTTTGGGTCCTGTACCCAGCTTGAAGGTGGAAAAGCCCGTCTTAGAGAAGGGTTATCGCAGGAGAAGGAGCAGCTCGGCTGGGACAAACTCTCCAAAAGAGGAATGAAAACCCTCAAGCAGGGGCGCAGAGTACTGTCATGGGAAAACTGTGCTGCTGCACAGCAGCTGCTTCGACAAGCTTTGCATTTCCAAATTTCAGGATTCATCACTACTAAGTAATTCTGCCTTTGCCTTTAGGGTTTTGCTGTGGGTAAGCAGGCTGCTGGAATGAAAGGGTTAAGCACAGGTAGGGAGCTGTAATGGGGAAAAATAGTCATGTAGGGACTGGTTGAGGGATGGGAAAAATCGTGAAGGTGTCCTGCTGTTGGACTAGCCAGGAAGAATCCTGCCTCTGTCCTGTGGAATCAAGTCGGTCTTTGTGCGAGGCGCAGCTGAATACAATGCGTGGCTCAGGTTTGGAGGCAAAGCCTTGCAGGTGGCTTTGTTTAATGTAGAACGAGTTTCTGGCACAGTAATTGGAGCCCATTCATGGTATTGCAGTCCTCAGCTGATGCAGATCATGCCTCCAATCTAAACTTGCTGCTCCCAGTTTGTTAGCCTCTGGATACGGGTGTGGGAAAGGCGAAACAAAGGACACATCTATAACTAATCTTGACTTGTGTTGACATTCTGTGGGTGAGACAAGTTTTTCCCTGCTTTAAAACACTGGAGATGACATTTAAAAACAAGTTTGCAGGGGGAAGGGATGGGACTGAGCGGTTTGAGCTGTCCCTTCCAGAGCAGAATGCTCCAGAGGAACTAGGGAGCTCTCAGGTCCGTTTGCCCTGAATGGATTTTTCGTTCGTGAATCTTTCTTTCAGCTGGGGTTTGTCTAACGCAATTGCATGGACCGTAGCAGAGTTTTCAACGTTTATTGGGCGAGTAGAGAACTGAAGGAGCCTGGGCACCTGGTTGTGCAGAGAAGCAGCAGTTCTGTTCCAGGTGGGGTAAACATTTGACTGTCTGACAAAAAACAAGTAACTTGGCCTGACCCTGTGAGAGAAACAATGTCGAGCACCGGAGTGCAGCGAGTTCTCTTTATGCAAAGCCTGGGTGTTGAAATACTGCGCAAATGGCAGCGTGGACTACGCCGAGCTGATCTTGGCACTTCCCTCACGGCTCCTGCGGTTGAAGACGACCGTGCTGATTCACTGGGGCTCCCAGTTGTAGAGGAAAGAGCTCCAAGAAAGACCAACAGCGTTGAGCCCGTAAAAATCCTCCCGCTTGGAATCTATACTAAACAGGCCTTTTTGCATTAAAAATTAAGCTTGTGGCGCTGCTGTTCAAACCACCTGGGCTGACTGCGCAGGAAACGAGGACAATATCGAAGCCGGTTGTGGGGTTGGCCCGTTCTTTGAAAATAACGGGAGATAATTGTTTCCGTGCTTGCCTGGAGCCGGCCGCGTGACTCTGGGCGAGCTGCTTCTCCTCCCCGTGCCTCAGTTTCTCCCAGCTTGTGTGCCGGCCTCGCAGGCTGGAAGCGTTCGGGAACAGGAGTGACCGAGTGTGAATGGTTCCTGGCGCGCTTGAGCCTGAGGCTGCTGCGCGTAATGCCGTAACGCTGAGCTGCCGCTGGCTTTGGTATCCTGCTTCCCGGCTAGAAACGGCACCAGGAGGATAATCACAAGGTATATCAGATGATGGGATGGTTTTCTTTTTTAAATGACTTTTTTTCCTTGCTGAGAAGTTGTTTCAGTAGCTTCATGTCGGGCCCTCCAGGCAGATGGCTTGACTGCACCGAGCCGTAAAGATGGCTGTGAGAATGGGAGGGTGGCTTGTCATGGAGCCTTGATGTGATTTTCGTAGGTATATGTGTATAAAGAACAGGAAACCTTCTTTCCTTGTTTTCCCCCTTGTCTGTAGCTGTAGCAGTATCAAAGATGTCTCACTCTGTTTTCATTTTGCTGTTTTATCTGTACTGGAAGACTTCCAAGGGCTTGAGAATTGAAGGTTTCTCCTCTTGAGAGTGAGCACCCTGCCTTTTGCAGGGATCTTGATTCCTGGATGCTTATCAGGAGTTGATTTAAGTAGGGTTAACAAAAAAGGGGAAAAAAAAAAATCCCAAACCCACAGCTCTGTCTTCGTTGTTTGGGTTTCACTCTTCTGATATGGATGACATGGGTGATCTTGGTAGCTCCTTAGTCATCCGTATTCTCCAGGATCGGAGTGAACAAGTCCTAAAGATCTAATGTTTGAACAAGTTTTTGCTTGTTTCTTAACCACTCTTAGTGTTCCTGAGAGGCTGCCTGCCCATCTGTTTTTTTTCCTAGTTCTTACTTAAATTTCAGAGTGTAAAGCCAGTCCAGAAGCACTCCCAGCCTGTCCCAGTGGGTCAGGGATGGGCTCGCTTGAAGATCCCACCAAAGTGGTGCCATGCATCAGGCTCGATTTAGGAAATGTGCCCTTCAAACAGAGACTTTGAGGATGTTGAAATTCTTGTTTTATCACTTGGAAAACGAACTTTGAAAGAATTAAGTTAAAGGTGAAGAGTTCAGCTCTTTTCCTCCCGTCAGCTGGGTGTTCAGCTTCAGGCCTTGAGCTGTGTTGGAGGGAGTTGCTGTTTAACAGTGTCTGCATCCAAAAAAAAGGACAGCTTGAACTGCTGGTGTCCCCTGTTAATTTCCTTCAATGATCTCTGCAGATGCTGCATCCTTTGGGCAGCTCTCTCCAGCTGCACTCTGAACGCAGCTCGTAACCAGGGGAGCGATGACAAAGCCTGGAATTTCTTCCCTTGTGCTCCCCGGGCCGGTTGTGAAGCCCTCGGGGCCGGTTCAGCGAAGCCTGTGGGACGAGTCATGGCTGGGGTGTATCGGGTGGGAATCCAGCTCCCCAGCCTGGTGCTGTATCCTCTTTGCTCTTGGGTTTTTGGCTTTCCTGATGGCCCCTCTCTCGGTGGGTTGTTCCTTTCTGTGCCGGGCCAGCGCTGAAGCGGAGGAAGGTTCTTGTGGGGTTTCGCAGAGGGCTGCGCTTTGGGAACAGCGGGTACTTTTTGGGGTGCCGTGGGCTGGGTGCGTACAGTTTGAGCAAGAGTCAGGAGGGGCAGTGTGGTTGAACCACAGCTTCTGCCTCTTCACCGGAAGGTGCAGCGGATTTCAGCGCTCTGGGGGTTTTGCATTTCTGTATGAATGTTTACTGAAACGAGCAAAGAGCTGTGAGATCCCATCCTGGCATGGCTGTGAATTTCCCTTCCGTTGTAAATCTTCTTTAAAGGCAAAGACATGATAATTTATATACTGAGAGAGATGTAGATTGCTTCCTTTGCAGAGGCTTGGTGTGAAAAGACCTGGTGCCACAAGTTACTGCTGTGGACGCGGTAACTCTGCAGGAGCAGCTGAGGGTTCCGTAGGTCACGGCTGCTTGTTCTGCTATAAATTCCACATTCATTCTCCTCTTTGAAGCCCCTTGATGTCCAAATGGCTCTTTTTCTCTACCTGTAGTATCAATTGCAACTGGTTGTCTTTACTGCATTCTCCTGCCCTGTTGCATTACTACTGAACATAACTTTCCTTTCCCGCTTTTGGGATAAAGCGAGGTTTTTCTTTTCCTAGAAACTGCAGCCCGGCTCCAGCCTGCGAAGGTTGCTTGTAGCCATCCCGCTGCCTGGCTTGGACTGGAGATCTCTGCGTCCCTGCTCGGCTCCCTTTTCTGGTGGGGTTTTGGTGGAGGCCCTGCAGACGGCGCGGGGTTATAGCCTTGCCTGTCTTGTGGTGCCTTGGGTAAGCGCGTTCTGCCAGACTTCTCTGGATCTCCTGCTCCATTTCTCCTTAAAGCTTGAGATCTTCCCCTTGTCTCCTCCACAAAGGCAGCTACAGACCAGTCTTTTTAAGTGACGAGGATATCCTTTTTCTCTCCAGCTTCTGTGAACTTCCATCCCAGCTCCTCTCCAGCTCTTGGTCTTGCCTTCGTTCCTGTCTTGGTAGCTGGCTCCGACCGTGCTGTGAATTCCTGTGAAATGCTTCTCTTCTCTAGCACGCTTGCAGACCTCTGTAGCGTACTAAGATGGCATTTTAAATTTCATTACGAACAAGTAAAACTGCCTGTTCATCTCCTTTTAGGCTTTCTGGGATTGCCAGAGCAAAAGCATTTACTCCTTGCCTAATCCTGCCTTCCTTTCAGATTGTGTGCTAGATTAAGATCCTCTCCGGGAGCGCTTTTGCAGAAGCAGCACGCAATAGCAGCGCTTTGGTGTGCCACGAGGAAGCGCCTGGGCTGACTGCGATGGTTGCAAGCGTGGTTTCTTAAATCTTCACGTCTCTTCTGAGCGCAGAGAGGCTGCAGGGAAGGCAGGATGCTGGGAAAAAGCAGTTCTTTCCCTGGAAAGGTTTTTAGCCTTTGCTGTGTTAAAGATTGGGACTGTTCAAAACCAACCGATCCCGTTGGGTTTCCTCAGTGCAGCAGTCAGGACTTTACCTGCTCCATCTGGAAAAAATAAGGAAGTTCAAAACGGAGGATGTATTTCTGAAGCTTGCTTGCTGCTGAGGATTTTTTTTTGTCCTTGGTGACGACCTGTTGAGTAACTTGATTCGCCATGATGAAACTGCAGAGAAATCGAAATGAGATTTAAATGGGTCGTCATGGTGAAGCTTCAGGTTTTGATTTTTATCTCACTAACACTTCTGCTCCTCGGCACTGCACTGGAAATGCCCGGTTCAAGTGGTTTTTGACCTCGGAGGAGACACATCTTCTGCTCAAGTACCATCTTGCAGAGTGAGGTTAGGTGGAGTGTGATTCCCTGACGTGGTTTGTGGATGGCTGCTCTTGCAAGTCCCGCCCGTGTCTCTTGTCCAGTTACATTTTGAAAGCGAGAAGAGAAGGGACAGCTGGCTTTGCTGCTGTGCACCAGCCTCGGATGGGAGCCAGCGAGCTCAGGGCGATGCTGTGGCCGAGGCCTGCTCTGCCCCAACGCCGTCGGTCAGGGCTGGAGCTCCCTAGGCAGCAGCGCAGCCCTCGAGAGGATCGTACGGTGCTCGGGTGGTGCCCGGCAGCACAGCTTTGCTTTCTGCCGTAGGAGCTCCTGCCCTGGGAGCCCCGCAGCAATGCCAGCGTGGCGTCCCTTCTGCTTGGGCTGTGTCCGAGTGGCTGCTGTGCAAAAACCCAAGGGTTTTGTATCGAGATCTCGCAGCTGGGTTGCCTAGGAAGGTGGGAAAGATGAAGGAAGCGGTGCTGGGGTGCAGCAGGGGACGCTGATAGGCATCCAGCAGCCTGGTTTGGTGAGAATATTTTGTCTGAAGGAGATGTTTCTGTGTCACAAGGTCCCGCTGTGGTTGGAGAGGCCCATGAGAAATTCAACTCGGGCGTTTATGTTTTCTTACTGCCCCCGTCGCCCAAATCAGGAGCATCGTCTGAATGAGATGGTGTGTTGTAAAGAGCGCTGCAGGGTATGGATGGGGGAAGCTGATACAGAACTTAAATGATCAGCGGTAATTTCGGTTGGACTGGGGTGGAAGACACTTGCATAAATTGGTTACTGACAGAGTCACCAAAGTTCCATCTCAGCTAAACTCTCCCCGACAAATTCTCTCGGGAAAGCTTTCAACTCCTGCTGGAGCCAAGGAAGTGAAAAGCCCATCCGAACCCGCTGGGTGTGCCGGGATGTTACGGGATGCAGGGGAAGCTTCCCTGCGCGGTGAAACCTCGGCCCGTCGTGCCGTGGTTAACCCGAAAGCTGATGGCACTTAAACACGGACTGTTATTTCGTGCTGCTTTAAGACAGACCCTTGCAGGGGCACACTTCCAAAAATGTCAGGGTCTGAACAGCATGTCCCTACATTTCTAAACGTTCTTCTGATAATAAAGGGTCGGTTTCCCCAGGGTGAAATCAGGAGAGGGAAGGAAGAAAATTGTACAACTCTGAAGCAAGCAGTAATGGGAACTTTGGGTTTGCTTGCCATTGGTTTTCTGACTCGGCTGTAAGTATGCTTTGTGGAAAAATGACCCTGGAAAGTTTGAAGAGTTTACTGAAGACTCATTTTCTCTTTTTAGAGGCAGAGATTGGCTGGCCTAGAGAGACAGTTTAGGAAGCTCTGAGCTCCCTGATGTTGTTGTGGTTGGGAAAGGCTGGGGACCCGGCAAATCTAGAGCTCCCGTACTGAAAACTTCCTACTCTTAACCACATGCGTTGCACCAGTCTCTGACTCGTGGCTGCGTGAAAGTCTCGGGCAGCAACTGGAGGCAGCCAAATGGCTCCTGGAGATACGGCAACGGTTCTGTTATCTGCAGCAGCTTTACTGTCACATGGAAAAGTAAAAGTGCCACAACCTGACTCTTCTCAGCTGCGGAGCGGGCTTGGACCAGCTCCAGAGCTCGTGGCCAGGTGGCAGCTGTGCAGGCTCGGTGTGAGGGATGATAATAGCACGGAGCTGTAAACAGGACGCTCCACCCTGCCCCGGTGCCTCTCCCACACCCTCCTCCGTGTGCCCGAAACGCTACGCTGCGCACGCAGCCTTTGCACCGTGAGGAGGGGCGCCCCTCCTGGCAGCACCCCGGCCCCTCCTGGCAGCACCCCGGCCCCTCCTGGCAGCACCCCGGCCCCTCCTGGCAGCACCCCGGCCCCTCCTGGCAGCACCCCGGCCCCTCCTGGCCGCCCCCGGCCCTCGGAGCTTCTCAAAAACCAACTGAATTGTTCGGTAGCCGGGTTGTACTTGGTGAAAAGGAACAACAGTTCTGGCTGTTGGTACATGAAGAGCTTTGGGTGTGTGTCCGCCATACACAGCTGATGCGCCTGTCACCGTCGGAGACCACGTCTCCTGCTCTGGGTCATGTCTGTCCTCGAGGTCCTTTCAGGCCGGTTCTGTGTTGCCCTGTCGAAGGTTTGGAGTACGAAGGTGACCCCAGTCCCTCTGGATGCGGTGCTTAGATCGAAGGGGGCCTCTTGAGAGCTCGGAAAGGGGGCCGTGTGCTCTCGAAGCAGCGTGGGAGAGGGGCTGCCCTGTTGCAGCAGCGTTCGGGGCTCGTGCCAGCAGCCCGCTGGGGGAGAGCAGCGCGGGAGGAAGAGGCGGCTGAAGTCCTGCGTGATGGAGATGCGAGTACCATGGCCTGTGGGGGCAATGAGGCGCTGAAGAGGAAGCTGCAAATACTAATGAGTTTCTAAATTAGAGTTAGTGGGAGCTGCCTTACGGCTAACTGTCGGGAGCGGGGAGTGTGCCTCGAAATGCCAGCTGGACCCGACACAATCAGCCTTTGATCCAGTGTGGACCGTGCGAGGTGTGGCTGTCGTGCAAGGACTAATGCTTCTCTTGCCCTCCCGTGTGGCTTTTTGTTCCTACCCTTTTCTCACCTACAACTCGAATTCTCCTGCTCAAATGGTATTTTAGCTGGTAGAAACAGAAGTATTTAACCGGCCACATCCCTGGAACGGTCTCAGCCCGCGGTGGGCGCCGCAGCGCCCGTGCGTACGGAGGTATTTGGCAAGCACACCGTAGTGGTAACAGTTTAACGCTGGTTTTAGTGTGGTTAACTCACTACCTGCCTGCCGTGCCCTCGTTTTGGGGAGGAAGAAGAGAATGTCTGTACACAAAGCACCTGGAGCGCAGAGCTGTGCGTGGCCTTCATAGCTTGCCAGGAGGCCACGGGGCTGGTTCTAATGTGCGTGGTAATTTGCATGTCTAATCAAGATGAAATGCCAACTTCCCTGCTGGCTTCAACTTGCCTTTTTCTTGCTCCCTTCTCGGTTTTGGCCGTAACACCTTTTTTCAGCTGCGAGGGTGACGACAGGGCTGCAGAAGAGGGCAGCTGCGCTGCCTGCCCACGGGCCGTGCGTTGATCCCATCGAGTTTGGAGCCGGCCGGGATGCGACGGAGGAATCGGAGAGGGCCCAGCAAAGCACGTGCTGTCCGTCTCCCCTTGCCGGAGCCCGCCAAGAGGGACTCCTGGCTCTCCGTCCTTGCCGTGGGGCTGCGCTGGTGCGCGCCCTTGCTGACACACAGTCTTCCTCACGAAGCGTTGCCGCCGCTGTTTGTGGCTACTGCTGCAAAAAGCAGTGGCTGAACGGGCAGCGCGGCCGTCTCACGGCTGCCAGCTTGGGCCCTGCCAGCCGTGGGTTACGACAGTGAACGTCCCTTTCTGGTCTTTGCTGAATGAATACACGCGCCTGCTGACCCCCCCACCCCCCCCCCGAGTGCTCACCTCGTCCCGCTGGAGGATCCCAAACTTTGCAGACGTTCTCTTGGCCTCCTTGAAGCTGGAAGTGAGCAATAACGTGCTTCCTTGGGGGAGGCTGAGCTGCTCTTACCCTGGGTCAGACCCTGGATTCTCCAACTAAGCGTCGTGCTCCAGCTAGTGAGAAACCCGGCCTGACCAGCAGCGTAGTGGTGGGGTTTTTCCTCCAGGGCTCGTGCAAAAGCGACGTGGACAGGCCGAGTATTTCGTTGTGTAGCAGCTCCCTCGACTTAGACTGGAATGTCTAATCAATGGCTTCAAGCAGCCACTTCAGGTCTGCAATAAAATCTCTGCTTCTCGAGGAGCGGTCTCGGGGAGATAAGCGTGACTGCGGCCCTGCAGAGGGGCGAGGAGGGAGGCGCAGGGGGCACTCCATCCCCCACTGGCCCACTGTTGAAGTGGGGTTTCTGTTTTCGATAGCAGCAAAACCTGCCTGCGCTGAGGCTGGGCAGCAGCGTGGCCTGGGCAGGGAAGAGCCGCCGCTGCTGGGAGAGCGGGAACTCGCTGGGCAATAGGACTCTGTTTCCGAAAAATAAATGGACTTCTCCGGGCAGCGTGTGCTGGGTCACTTGTGCTCTTTGCAAGGGATGCGGGCTGGTTAATTGTGAGATTTGTTGCTGAATCTTGGCTTTGGAAGTTGAATTTTCTTTCTTTCCCGCCCGTGTCTAGCTAGCGTGCCCTGTGCTGCTGCTGTTGAGAAGACCTGCCGGCCCCGGCAGCCCCGTGTGCGGCGCACCTCGTCGCTGGACACCATCGTGGGCTCGTACCTGTTGGGACAGTGGCCAAGGGACGCCGAAGGAGCTTCCACTTCGTGCATGAACGACAAAGCCACCCAGGTATGAATGCCAGCAGACTGCCCTGGAAGACTCTGGGCCGGGAGAGGGTTGCAGAACTGAAACGAGCTGTGTAAACTGGGGGTGAAAGGGAAGGCATTAAATTTCCATCCGCCCAGCTGCAACTTTCTAGGAAGGTTTTTGTTGGGGTTTTTTTTTTTTCCTCTTTTGCTTCAGCTTCAATTAATTCCACTTTGGTGCAGAGTTAGAATTTCCTTGGCCTTGTTTGGAGGCAGATGGCCTCTGGCTTTCTTCTCCAGAACTGGCTCAACGCTACCTTCTTTTTTTTTTTTCCTTTTTTCCCCTGGCTTGCAGTCGTGGGCCAAGCCCTTATATAACGCTGGCGGGCTGCATGCCACACGCCGCGAGGAGTCAGGGGTGCTCCTCGCTAGCACGAGCAGCGCAGCTCTACCGGAGAATGGAAAAGCTCCAGACCTCGAGGAACTCTTAGCAACCTGTAAATATTGCTGTATGGCGGCGAATAGCGCCTGCCTATCTGCAGAGGTGAAAGAATTCAGGAGGATAAGAGCATCCGGGTACTTAACAAGTCGTTTATGTAGCACGGTTCAGTCTCTGTTAACTCCCTGTTTGATCTTTGCTATTCAACAATTTATTACTGGGCTGTTTGCAGGAAATTCTCAATTGGCTTCCAACTTCCATTGTCCTTTTCTTGCCTGCTTTTGTTTCAGTCCCAGTGCCCAGGAGCGCTGCTGAGGGCAGAGGGCGTGCTGGAAAGGAAGGGAAAGAATTTGTCCAACTTTATTTCTGAGTCAGGGAAGCACACTCTTCCTTTCTGTCTTCAGCAGCAGCGGTGGGAGCGCTTGAACCCCAGTGGTTTGGGGCTAATTAGCTTTTCTTGCACGTGGCCCTTTTGGGGAAAGGCTTGGAGAAGAGGGGGTGCCTCCTCCTTCCTGGAATGGGAGATACCACTCTGTTAATTCAGACTCTGCTGAGCGTGGAGTTGCTCGCTCCTCTCTGCAGCGAATAGGCCAGGTGGGCTGCAGTCTGTCAGCCTTCGAGTGTCTTGCAAACGCTAATTTTACCTGGCAACGTGCCTGTGGCACAGGGGTGGTCTCTGCTGTTTGGCACACCAGCCTCTCTGTGTGTCAAACGACTTGGCTGTCAAAAGCCGGGAATAAAGTCCTCGATTCTAGACCGCCCCGTGTGTTAACAAAACGTTCCTCGTCGTAACCTCCAGGACGCTGCAGCTCCTTCCATGTTTTCAGGATTAATAGTTCTCAAACTCGGGACCTCCTCTGCCAGCCAGGACATGTTTTCTTCCCTCCTCCTTCAGGTGCTGATCAGCTGTTCTGCAGAGCTCGCTAGATCTGCTATCGCGGGGTGGTTGAGGGAGAGATAGAACTGCAGGTGCTCGGTGTGGGGGTGAGGACGGCAGCGCTGTACACGATTGGAGCTGGTGGCTTTATCTCGCTGCGCAAAGTGGGTTTTTTTTTTTCTCTCTTTTTTTTTTTTCTCTGAGGAAGCGGTTTTGCCACAGTGGGTACAAAAGGTTCTGTAACTTCCTTCTGCCTTGACAGTCCGCCTGCGAGAGCTGGGACGCCCGTGTGCTTTTCGTTTTCAGGCCTTCCTCTCGCAAACAGCCTCTTTTCTTCCTTTTTAGGCCCTAGTTTTTTGTGAGCGCCGGTGCCGCAGCAAGAGGCTGCAGTAAGTGACTTCCCAGGCAGGGCTCGGGAGGCTTCCAGTGACTTTGAGGAGCGTTTCCCTCGTGTCCTGCAAAGCAGGGCTGTTGTAGCAGCTGGAGTTCAGCTTCTTGCGGTGCTGTGGGACGGGGCTGCGGTCTGGCCTCTTAGACCTTTGCCTCTTCTCCTCAGCTTCCTTACGTACGTGATCTGCTGGGATAGAAAATGACACAATGTTTTGGGCTAACGGCCAAATAATGATGTTTGAGTTGTTCAGGAGAGACCATTTGAGGTAGGAAGCGAGATCAGACGTGCCGTGTGCCGCGGCCGCGAGGTCGCTCTTTGCTGTAGAATTTCCTGGCGCGTTGGTCTGTTCCTCGGCTCCGGCGTGGGGCGGGGGTAGGACGGGGACGGCTGCCCCCCGCCGCTCTGAGCTTAGCGGGACAGCAGAGCAGTGGGTCAGGCTGAACAGATTTCTTCTCTCAAACCCCCTGGACGCTGTAAATCGGGTAGGAAACTTGGTGCCTCGATGCCTGCCGCTTACAGGCGTGGCGGAACGGAGACCTGGACACCAAATGGCTTTAGCTGTAGGGAACGGAGTGTGCTCTGCTTACAGTGGTGTGTGTAAGGAGGGGGTTCCTTTTTTCATTCAGAGCCTCTTCAGTCAGGAGAGGGTTGGATTTCTGCCCGGGAATCGCCTGTATGCCTTTACAGAAGGGAAACCTGGTCCCTCTCTAGGTAACTTGCCTTGTTCCTTTGGTTTAAATAAATGTAAAAACCTGTTTTGAGAGAAGAGGCTTCTCTCATCCCAGTGACTCAACAGGGTTGCTGAAAACAGCTGCTGTTCTTGCAGTAGCCTCTGGGGAGATCAGTTAAGCTGCTTGGAGGGGAACCGTTCTCAGGCCCTTGCACCTTCTGGCAGCCTGTGGCTGAGGATGGAGGAGGGAAGTATCGTCCAAAGCCTCCCACAGAAATGGCAGGCAGCAGCGACACAGGGTGAGCCTTTGGAGAGGCACCGAAATGTGATGTTGGGGGGAAAAAATGATGGCCGGTCTCGAAAACGATGTGCCTTGGGACCGTTCCGATCCCGGAGTCTCTGCCGAGAGGGCTGAGTTCAGTGGAAGGAAGTTCACACCCTTTGCTGATCAGATTAACAGCCCTCTCTGATGGCCATTGATACTCCAAATGTGGCTGTTGCTTGGAAAGCAGCTGAGTAACGTGGTGCTGAGGCTGGTTTTCTGCCTGAAGAGAGTCAGCTGAGAACCGCCAGCCCTGCAGGCGGAGGGACGTGAGCTGGAGAGGCAGCTGGGTTCTGCCAGCGGCTCCGGCAGCCGCCGCCGCTCTGCAAGGCCAAGCTCTGCTTTGGGTTACGCCTTTGAACTCCGATACGGGAGCCTGAGGTCTCAGCAGCGAGTTGTGTGTTCTCACAGTTGGGTGAGGCTTTTCCTCTCGGTAACGCTGCTTTGTACAACGAGTGCCTGAAACCCTGCGTCACCGTTCGGCGGCCGGGAGCCCGGGCGAGCAGCGCAGGGGGCGGTTGCGGTTGTTTCTCCGGAGTAAATGGTTTGGTGCCCTTTATCTTGCCAGGTACTCGTGGTGATTAAGCCACTGACTTCTGGGCAGGGCTCTGGCCGTGTGGGTCTGTGAGGTCCGGTTTCCTGATAGGCACGAATCTGGCCAAAATGACGTTGTTTTGGCAAATATAAATAGGCGGCTCCGCGTTAGCGCGCGTTGCTGAGCGTTGTGTTAACGGGGGGAGACTGGAACAGGACTGCGAAGGGGCAGCGCTTGATCACTTGCTCTCGGGACTCGACCACCAGTCTCTAAACCCGAAAAATGTTGTGATGATTCTCAGCCGTGTTTCTCATCACTTCAGACTCCGGTGTCCTGGCATGACGCGGAAGCGGGGAAAGCCAGCTCCAGTGCTCACAAGCGTTCTGCTTCTTGGGGTAGCACAGATCACCGCCGAGAGGTAAACCAGACCGCTCCCACTGCTTGAGCAAGATCTGTGTGCGTTGCTAATGTCCAGGAGGCTCCTGCTTGCGTGGGAGGGGAGCGGGAGGACAGGATGCTGTGGAAGATGAGACCGTAGCCCTTGTTCTCATCCCTGCCGCTCTGTGGTTCAACCGAAGGCTGATCTCGTTGGCTTCCTCTAGCGGGCGGCTGCTGGAAAGTCGGGGCGCTGAGAGGCGGCGCGTTGCTCGTCGGTGTTGCGGCGTACGCGGGTTCTGCGGGGCCTGGCTCCTAACGCTCCGCAGGCGGAGGAGAACCCGGACCCGCTGGAGGAGGGGCACCGGCCGCCTCGCAGCGGGGCAGTTGGTGACGAGGCCTCGCGAGTCCCTTCGGGTCCATCCTTTGAGAGGCGGCCGGAGCTGCTGCTTGTGCGATGGAAACCGTCTCTCTTTCGGCGCTTCCTTGTGGGTTGGAAGAGAGGGGGAGGAGGGAGACGAGGCACGATCCGTTTTGGTGGAGGTGCGTTGGCTTGTCTGGTTCTGTAGCCGAAGCTTTGTTTGCCAGATTGCCAAACTGAAGCAGCAGCTCCAGCGAACGAAGCTAAATGGCAGAAGTGGCAAAGAGAAGGAGAAGAGCTCCCCGCTCCAGGGAGACCACGCTGTCCTTGGATCGCTCAGGGTACGTTCGCATCTCGCCCCGCTCTGCTGTCGCCGTGCGTCCCGGGGAGGTGGAGAGCAGGCTCCTTTGGGCGGGTGTCCAAGCTGTTCTCGGACTTCTGCTCTCGTGCCTGAGAAGGGAGAATTTTCTTTTTTTTTTCCTCCTCTTCTCCCACCTCTTCACCGCGCCCCTGTGCTTTGCTCTGCACTTGGTGAGTTGACGGGACTCTGCTGTCCGTCTTCTCCTGCCAGCCTCCGGGAAGGCTCTGCCTGAGCCCTGGAGAGCTCCGGGAACGGGCTGGAACTGCCGAGTTGGTGCAGATGTGACTCTCAACTTCCCGGATTCTCCATTGTTACAGGACTCTCCTTCAGGCTTCATTTCGCCATCTCCCATTTTGAGGCTCAGCCCCTGCTTGCACAGGAGCCTGGAAGGGCTAAACCAGGAACTGGAGGAGGCGTTTGTGAGGGAGCCGGGAGATGAAGAGCTTTTGCGGGTAAGCGGCGGTCACGAGATTGCTCTGAATCTTCTGGGTGGTCTTGGAAATCCTTTCCTCTAAAGACACTGCCCGTAGCTGTTTCTTGGCCGGGGGGACGTCTCTGTGTCTAGTTTTAGTTCGTTCTAGGCATGTAACTGTCTAAATGGGGTCCAGTGGCTGCTGGCTTCCCTCCTGAAAACTTGCTGGTGCTGCGAGAGATCAGCCAGTGGTAATGTCAGGGGAGGTGACACCTCGCTGATGGCTTTGAGACACTCAGACTGGCATCCAGAGGCTGCTTTGTGCTGGGCAGGTGTAGAAGTGACCCCAGACGGCTCAGGAACTGAAGTGCCTTGCAGGATACGGAAGGGCCGATGTCCTTCTGGTCGCAGAACGTTCCCTCAAGTGGAGGCTCTGCCTGTTCCTGATCCAGCACCCCAAGCAGCTGCTCTCTGTAGATGGCCGCTGTTAAACCCCTTTCACTGGTGACAGGGGTTTCTCGCTCCCTCCCTAGATACTGGATGTCCCAGATGGCCACAGGGCACCAGCGCCTGCCCAGAGGGGCTCGGGAGATGCGTCCCTGACTCTGGAGCCCAGCAGCGGCAGCTGCAGCAGCCTCTCTCTTTCTCCTTCCCCTTCCGTGCCTCTCCGCCTTTCCCCGCACACCCCGGTGAGACTGGCAGCAGACGAGCCCTCCTCTGCGGCAGACGAGGGGCAGCCGGACCCGAAGGAGAAAGGTAAAGGCCGAAAAAGGGGCTGGGAGGGCGGGGGAGACAAAGGGGGCCAGCGCTACGAACACCTCGGTGCGGCGGCTCCCCCCCGTCTGCCTGCTGGGTTGGAAGCTGCAGCTGAGATGGGAGAGAGGGTCCCAGTCAGTTTGGCGAAACTGTACTGGACTTTTAAAGCTCCAGTAACTACCCTCCAGGTGGTTGGTTTCCAGTACAAGATGGAGGGCGCAAGCTGGGAACTACACAGATAAAGTGCCGCAGCTTTGGGGTGTTGTAGCCTGCAGCCCCGGGGTCTAAAAGAACGTTGGGTTAGGGCTGTTGGATTCTTCTAAAAATTTCTCAAAATCTTTTCTTCCTTACTAGAGGATGGCAGCCCTTCACCAGTCCTGGCCTTTGCTTCTTCTCCTCGACCCAACCACAGCTACATGTTCAAACGGGAACCTCCCGAGGGGTGTGAGAAGGTCCGGGCCTTCGAAGAAGCTTCGTAAGTCTGAGGAGTTGGTGGTGGTGGGAGGGAACTCGTGGGAGGTTGGCCCTGTGGGAGGATGCCGGGGTGGGGGCAGCTGAGGGGTCTGTTGCTGCCGTTGCCACCCCTCCCGTGCTAAGGGGGAGGAGCAGCCTCTAGGAAAAGCTCCCAACAAAACGTGGCTGCTGAGGCCCTGGTGAGAGGAGCCGAAAGCTGCGTTGTTGACCCTCAGCCACGCTCGGAAGGTTCTCGTGAGTCCCAGGCAGTAGGTTTTTCTCAGCCAGCAGAGCCTCTTGAGGAGAAGAGGTGGTTCTCCTCCAAATAAGGGCGCTTCCAAACCAAACCAGGCTCTTCCTGCCCCTCTGAAGAGTGCTCCTGCTCGCAGAGGCAGTTCAGCTTTTGGTCAGGCTCGTCGACGAGCGCGCGACTCCGGGTGTTTTCCCTTGTGGCTGCCCTTGGGAGTGTCCGTTCCTCACGGTGTCCGCTCTGTCTCTCTCCTTCAGCTCCCCCGGCCCTGACCAGCCATTTCAGCCTTCCTGCCCCGATAAGAACAAAGTGCACTTCAACCCCACCGGTTCTGCCTTCTGCCCCGTCAGCCTGGTGAAGCCGCTCTTCCCAAACGTCGGTTTCCTCTTCAGGGGCTTCCCAGCTTCTTCCAACCCTGGCACGGGCACGTTTGCCTCCTGCCAGCCCCCAGCCCCCACCCCGTTCCTCGGGGTGCGGAAGGACGCTGCGGTCGATGGCTTCAGCGAGGTGTCCAAGTCTCCTTCGCTGAATTACGAACACTGGAAGCGCGGCCAACCGGAGGAGAGCGTTGTCTTCCACAGCTCTCTCGTGGTGTGAAGCCTTTGGGAAAGCAAGCCAGCCGCAGCAGCTCTGGCTCCTCCGTGTGTCTCTGCCAGCCTGGGGAGAGATTAGTGCCTTGAAGGTGGGATGTGACAGCCTTGGGATTGGGAACCGCTGCAGGCTTCCTCCGAGGATGATAGAAACTGTGAAGTACAGCGTGCCACGGGACTCCCCGCTGCTGGAGAGGGTTGTTTCTCCGAGCCTCCCCCATTCAAAGCACTTTCCTGTGTTGAATTGTCTTTGTTTCCTGTGTGATTGTTTCCCTGGGGGAAGAGCGGCCGGGGAGCTGAGGCAAACTCGTGCTCCAGGGCTCTGTGAATGAGGCTGAGCTGGGAGAATTCGGGTTAGGGCTTCCTTCGCACCCCTCGCCCCTGCGGCTGTCGGGGATCGCTGAACCCCTGGGGAGCGGGAAGGGGGCAGAGGGGGCTGTGGGACGGCTGCCCTTGCTGTACTGGAGCAGACGATGCTGCGTACCTGCACTGTTAAGACGGAGCCCAGAGAGGGCTGGAGAGCGGCGGATCCCTGCCCCTGCCTCCCCTGGACCCCTTCCCCCCCCCCTTGAAACAAGCCTGGAGCTTTGAGAAGGCCGTGCTACACGGGGAGAGGGGGCAGGGGATGGGACACCGGCTTCCAGGGCCCTACGCTCTGCAGAGCTCGTGGGAGTGAGGGCGAAGGCGGCGCTTGAGGCAGCAGCGGCCTCTCTGGTTTCCCCGTGCGTGGGCAGAGGGTTTGGGGGCGTCACACTGTGCTGCCGGGGGGGGGGGGATGGAAGCGAAAACCGGCACGGAGGTCCCTGCTCGACGTGGGGCTGGGGGGAGGTTGCTGCTGTAGAGAAACTGCCGCTGCTCCCCACCCTGTCTGGGGCTGGCTCCCCGGGGGGGGGGGGTTTGGGACCCCGCTGCGGGCTGGGCTGGGTGTGCAGAGCCTCCCCCCCCCCCGCCGCTGTCCCAGCGTGATGCCTTGAGTGAAGCGGTAACGGGGGGACGCGGATTGTAAAGCCTCTCGACCCCAGAAGCGTTTGACTTTGTGTTCTGTCGCAAAGGCTCTGGGTTGTACTGAAGAAGCCTGTTTTCTCGTATCTGATGTAGAAACTCTATTTTCTTCCAAAGACACTATTTTTGCAGCTGTTTGAAGTTTGTATTTTATGTATGTATTGCAAAGCTTAAAGGAGGAACGTTAGCTTTGGAGTTCTTGTCTTGTGTTTAGAGGGGGTATTTTTTTGCAGATGCTGGTGTTGCCAGTGAAAAGGAAATAAAATAAATATTTCAGGCATCTGAAGCGCTTCTGGGGCTTTTAATACACGGAAGAACCGGGGGAGAACGTAGCAGACGGCGGTAGAGGCCAGACGAGCACCCGCAGCTTGAGGCTGGGCCCGGGCCGGTGGCCGGGCAGGGGTGTCGCCGCCGCCGGGGTGTCACCCTGCCCCGCTGGGGCTCGGGTGGCCCCGCAGAGCAGCCGCGGCCGCCGGCGGTGAACGGCTCTCGGGCGGCGGAGGGGAAACGCCCGCGTACGTGACCTGGGGGGGGCGCAGAGCCCGCGGGTGCGGCAGCTCCCGGGGCCGCAAACGCGGGGCCTGGCGCCGGCCGGGGCAGGGGCTGGGGGCGGGCGGCGGGACCTGCGCGGAGTCTGGGCGTCAGCCCCGCCCTTTACGCATGCGCGCAGCTGCCCGAGTCGCTCAGGCGACGGCGGGAACGCCAACCAGGTACCGCCCGTTAGCTCCGCCTCTGGTCGCGCAGCCAATCTTCTTTCTCCACATAAGGTTGCGTCACCGCAAGGGCCGCGCTCAGCGAAGGGCCCCACTCTGGGGCTGTCCCGAGCGCTGCCTGTCCCGGAGGGAGCCCCGTGGCCGTGACCGCGGCCGAGCCGCGGCGGGGACGGCGCCGGGGTGTCCCCGAAGGGTCTTAACGCGCCCCTCCCGGCCGGTCCTGCCCGGCTCCCCGTTTTTCCCGCCCCCCTCCTCCCCATGGCGAGCCCGGCAGCGCGACGGGCGGGCGGGGCCGGGCCGGGCGGGCCCTGGACGGCGGGCGGGCGCAGGCCGGGCGTATGAGGCCGCCCGTTCCGCCGCCGCCGCCACCGGCCGCGCTGCGGGATGTGGTGCTGGACGTGGCCCCGGCGCTGAGCGGTCGCGCCGCCGCCATGGGAGCGAGCGCGAACGGCTTCGCGCTGCCCGAGCGCCTCCGCCTGCCTGTCTGCTTCCTGGGCGTCTTCGCCTGCTACTTCTACTATGGGATCCTGCAGGAGAGCATGTGAGCGGCGGGGGGCGGGAGCCCCGGGGAGGGGGGGAGCAGCCCCGGGGGCGGCCGTCCTCGCTGCGGGTCACGGCCCGGGGGAGCTTTCCCCGCGTTGGGACCCGCCCGGTGTCTCACCGTGCTCCGGGGGAAGGGGAGGGGAGGCTGCTCCGGGCCGAGTCCCGCCGCTGTCTGAGCGCGTCCCGCTTTTGCAGCACTCGGGGACGGTACGGGGAAGGCGCGAAGCAGGAGAAGTTCAAGTACGCCCTGACCCTGGTGTTCATCCAGTGCGTGATCAACGCCGCCTTCGCCAAGCTCCGTAAGTCGGGGCTGGGGAGCTGCCGGCTGGGCCCGGGGGCTCCGCTGCCCGGGAAGCTCGGCCGCCGGTCGCTCGCCACGGTCTGTACCCGTTGGGCGGGACGGTCGGCACCGCTCTGCCAGCCCAGCGTCGCCGTCGCTTGTCCCTCGCCTTTCTGGAGCCGTTCGTAAGGTGCTGCGCGGTGGTGGCGGCGGCGGCGGCTGTTCGCGCCTCTCCTGACTTTTCTTCTTCTTTGTCTTCCTTCCAGTGATCCGTTTTTTCGACGCCGTCAAGGCGGACCGCACGCGGAGCTGGCTCTACGCCGCCTGCTCGCTCTCCTATCTGGGCGCGATGGTTTCCAGCAACTCGGCCCTGCAGTTCGTCAGTTACCCGACTCAGGTGGAGCCAGGGGGGGCGAGGGGGAGGCGGCGTCAACGTAGAGCTTAGCACCCTGCTCCCCCCCCCCCCCCGCCAACGCGCGGGGTACCCCAGAAACGGGCGCTGTGCTGGGGGAGCTACCAGGTGTAAACGACGTGGAGGGAAACTGATTTTGACGCTTATTTTTCCGTAGCTGCGTTTTTGCGGGGCTGCGTCAGTGTGTTTGAGTCAGCGCTGGGGGCGAAGAGAGCTCGGACCGTTCCAGAAAGGGATTGGCAATCCCCAGAAATGATGGGAATTGGTGCTAATGTTGGAGAGCTGGAGAGGGGTTGCGAAACCTTCGCTGTTAATGCAGCCCTTGCCCTGTGGTGGGGTTTTTGTCTGCTTTTGTTTTTTGGTTTTTTTTTTTTTTGAAGCATCTTGTGGTTTTTATTGGAGGGGCGCGTCGGGGCGGACTGACCCAGTAGGGTCACGCTCATATAGCCGCCGTCTCTCCCGCAGCAGGCAGGGGATGGTAGGCAGGGAGTTAATACGGTCTTTTTTTTTTTTTATAGGTCCTCGGCAAATCTTGTAAGCCCATTCCAGGTAAGCAAATTTCACGGTTTTTCTGTGTTTGTGTGGATTTCTCGTGCCCTCCACCGGGACCTCAGTTGTCGAAGGAGCCCGCTCTGCCGCGGGACGTGCAAGCGGCGTTTTGCCTGCGCGTTGTTCAGTTGGGCCGAGTTAAAATCCCACGAGAGGGTTTTGGGAGCGGTTTGTGATGTTGCTTCTTTACAGTCATGCTTTTAGGAGTGACTTTGCTGCGGAAGAAGTATCCCCCGGCCAAGTACCTCTGCGTCCTCTTGATAGTCGCAGGAGTGGCCCTCTTCCTGTACAAACCCAAAAAGGGGGCTGGGAGCGATGACCACGTCTTTGGCTACGGAGAACTCCTTCTGGTGAGCACCGCCGAGGCACAAATAACCCTGGCGGGGGTGAGGAGGAACGAGCAGTGACATCACAGATAAGGCTGCGTCCTTTGTACCTCAAGTGTACCCTAAAGCTGGCGTGGAAACGCTTCCGCAGGAGGACACCTGGGTTTGAGGGTGCCCTCTTACGCTGTGGTATGAGATCAGCGCGTGAGTCCGGGCCCAGCCCTCTTAGATAGGTTTTGAGGCCACAAAATTGCCATTTGGTGGGCGATGGGGATGTGAAAAAAAGGGGAGACTGCTCAAGATCTTCCCCATAGAGAAGCAGTAAAGAGCGAAGGGTTTTTCTTTGCTGTCTCTTATCTCTTTCCTCAGCTGCTGTCGCTGACCTTGGACGGGCTGACTGGTGTATCTCAGGACCACATGAGAGCTCACTACCAGACGGGTTCCAACCACATGATGCTGAACGTTAATCTCTGGTCCACCTTGTTCCTGGGGGCGGGTAAGGAGCACCCTGCGAAACCCACAGCCCTCCCCGGCTGCTATGGGATGCCCTGTGGGAGGCGATACGGTGTCCTGCTCCTCAAACGGCCCTGGGACGCTTTTGGCAAATAACTTGGGGGTTTGTTTGGGGTTTTTTTATTCGTATATGAGGCCGGGGTGGTCGGTGCAGCTCTCCCCGTGCCCGCCAGAGGACACCGCTGCACGCAGAGCCCGGCTGCCCAAGGCTTGGTCGCGCCAGCCAAGACCCCCTGCGGGCCAGCTCCCCTCTCTCTGGGGCCGGCTCCCCTCTCTCTGGGGCCGGCTCCCCTCTCTCTGGGGCCGGCTCCCCTCTCTCTGGGGCCCTCTCTGCTCCAGCCCTGGCCGCCCGCGCTTCCACCCGAGGGCTCTCTTGCGCCGGCAGAGGAGCAAACCGCACCAGTGCAGCTTTCGCTCCCATTAGGGAGTTGAGCTTCTAATTGCTGGGGACTAGAATTAGATCTCAGTTAACGATTGCTTCTTCCGTGCATGAGGAAGGTGATCGCTTTTCCTCCTGTTCTCTTTGGTTTTCACCGTATGGAATTTACACCGTATGGAGCTCCTGTGGGGTTAAACTGAAATCACCCTGCGTAGGCGGCGGTGGCTCGGGCTGCCTCTGGGCTCGTAAGTCGTGCTTTTCACCTTGATCTTTTTTCCAGGGATACTGTTCACTGGAGAGCTCTGGGAATTCTTGAGTTTTACGGAACGCTACCCTAGCATCGTTTACAACATCCTGCTCTTCGGCCTGACGAGCGCGCTGGGGCAGGTAACCACGCTTCCCTCGTTCCGCAGTCTTCACGGGGGCGCGGTTGCCCGGCTGGGAGACGGCGGAGTGAGGCTGTCTCGCTTTCTGGTGCTTTGGGTGGTGCTTGCTTTCGGCTGCCTGCGGATAAAACTGGTTTAAGTTTGTAAGCAAATAACCTGAGTCTGAAATAAGATTCTTTCGGCCGTAGCTCGATCACGGTTCATCTGAAAACACTTTTGTGTTGTACTTTTTCCAGTCAGAGTGACAAAAGGCGTCTGTTTGGTGTTTACAGAGTTTTATTTTCATGACGGTGGTGTACTTCGGACCTCTGACTTGTTCCATCATCACCACAACCCGCAAGTTCTTCACCATTTTAGCGTCCGTCATCCTGTTTGCCAATCCCATCAGCACGATGCAGTGGGTGGGGACGGTCCTGGTGTTCTTGGGTAAGTCTGGGCAGCGAACGCCCGCGGCCTCTCCCCTGGTTGCTTGAGCAGAGAGGGTACGCAGCGAGGGGAGAGCTAACGGACGATGCTGGTCCGAAAGATCTGTATTGTATTGGGACGCTCTCGATGGGAGAGCGTGTTAGTGACCTCAGCAGCGCGGGAAGGGGGAACGTGACCTCTACCAGGTCTAGCAGGTCGCTGCCTCTGAGTGGCCGTCCGTAAATGGGTGCCGTTAAGCTGATTTTTCACCGAGTTCCTTGCGTTGTGTTTGAAGAATAGGACGAAATTTCCCGTGCACATGGATTATTTTGTCTCTTTGCAGGCCTTGGACTCGATGCCAAATTTGGAAAGGGAGTAAAGAAGACGTCGCATTGAGGAAATGGTTGATCTCTGCAGTTGGAATGAACTTTTAATTTATTGTCTTGTACCTCAAAATCTGTTTTGAAACTGGACTCAGGATAGGTAATCAGAAGGAGAGTGTTTGGATTTTTTTTTGTTGTTTTAGTTTTTTAATTCTAAATTGTCTTAAAAGTGTAATACTTTAGTTTTATCTGTAATTAAGTGCTTTTTTCTTTTTTTTTCTTTTTTCTGTAATCAAAGCTGCATTACTAGATCCTAGCAGCAGGATGATATTCTTGCCTTAACAAGAAAAAACAGTTCATATCTTTATTAAAGAAAAAGAGACAATGGCCACTCTTCCAGACCTTCAGTTTCAGTGTTGTTGGCTGATCTTGGGGAGAAACCGTGCTCTCCAAGGAGAGGGCTGGTCTTAGAATTCCTTTAGTTCTTTGGTGTGGCCTGGAAAAAAGATCCCAGGATTAAAGGCCCGTGCTGAAGACAGCCCCTTCTTCTGACTGATTGTATGATTTTTTCCATCACTGAGTTGATGGAGCAACCAGTTGGACGTTCTTCCCTTAGGGTAAGATGTCTAAACACCACGACGCATTGTATCCTTCATCCCAGCCCTTCTGAAGGAGAAGCAGCTCTTGGCGTATGTAAGAGTTTACAGGAGACCTGTTTAACCAGTGGGGCCCAAATTAATTCTTTTCATCCCCCCCCTGCTGATGGAGGAACAGGACCCTCTGCTGCTAAAACCGTGCCAAGGTTGTGCGACAGCAGCTTCGAAGTGTTGAAAGGGCCCTTGTTAATTAAGCACCATCACGGCGAGCTTGCGACCACCCGCTCCTGAGCGCAGGCTGGCTCCCCAGTGTTGTACGGGGAGGAGTTATTATCATAATGATGCCTTCAGAGTTGGAGAGCAAAAATTCTCCAAAGAGCAAACTTTACACATGAAAGCATGTTTCTACCAGCTGTCGCTTGGTCTCCATCTGTTCGGTGGCTTTGGCCTTTTGCCCCTCCAGATGGGATCTTGATCTCTTTCCTGAGCGGCTGTTGGAAGTCTCTCTCTCTCTCTCTCTCTCTCTCTCTCTCTCTCTCCATCCCCTGCTTCCCTCACCCCTCCAGTGTTTGTTACAACTTTTTTGGCCTCAAATTTGGTTTGCATTTAATCTGTCCTACTCTCCTATAGTTCTACTCAAACAACATGTTTCTTGCAGAATTAAGCCCGAGGCTATTAAAGGGGTTTTCCCTGTCGCCTTCACCTCTTGGCTGACTTGCATTGTCGTAAAGGTCAAGTGATAAGTAGCAAACAAACATGTTCCCAGTAGCAGAGAATCCCGAAGGAAAAGCCTCTGTGACTTAACGCCACGAATGCTGCCTGCTGAGCACCGTGTGCTGGCGTTTGGTACCGTGCGGAGGTGCTGCCTTTCCTGAAGACAGTTGTGCTTCCCAGCACCTCTTCGGTAACGAAGACTCGTTCCATTTCATAAAAGGGAGCAAGAGAAATTGCATGACTTGTTCATGAACTCTGTGGCAGAGAGAAGAATTAATTATCTTTTTTGTGTCTTAATCATCCAACTCCCTTTCCTCTGTGTCTATAGGACTTGTGCTCCTCTGTCTCTTAGGGCCATCTTGAATTTAACTGATTCTCAAACTCAGCAACCGAAAGATTCGAGGCGAGCTCTCAATCCTTTTAGTTTTGCAACTTGTTTTCCCTTCTATTAAATTAGTAATCGAACGTAGGAATAGACCCAGCTCCTGCGTCACTGCAAATATAAACACCCCAAAAACGCCTTAGAAACCACGTCCTCCCTCAACCATCCCCTTCCTCGTGATAAAGTTGGAATTTCTGTTCAAACCTGTTGCCTGTTAAGAATATTTGAGTTGTTGCTGTTACAAACCACTACTCTGCTGTAGAGCGTCACGACAAAGCAAAGGGAAATCACTGGTTTGATTCTACAGCAGCAGAATTGCTTATTAGCAATAATTCTGTACTGACTGAAGCTCTTGAGGGAAGTATATGGTGAGAAATTGAGGGAGTGGGATAGCAGCAGCCTTTCTGCGCTGTGCTGGCCGTCTGTTAGCGGCGATCTCCGTTTTAGTTACAGCATCTCCAGGCAAATTGCCTCTTCTGTGTTCAGGCGCTGCCTGAACTCTTCTCCCCGTCTTGTGCTGAGTCCAAGTGTGGTTCTAGGAGAGACTGTGTCTAAAAAAAACCCAACTCAAACCCCAATGACTTTGTTAATTCTTTTCTTAAGTATTGCAAAGAAGCCAACAGAGTTTCAAGTGAGCTCCTGCTCAGAGCTGCAGGTCTGTCCCCTTCCCCACACTGCAGCAGCCTAGGCGACTAGCAGAAAGAATGAAGCTGGGAGCTTCCTAGGGTTTATTCTCTAAGCCAAGATCTGTCTTTACCAATATCTTCAACTTGTCTGTATTCAGAGCACAGATTTAAAGATCAGTCTGCCAAGAAGAAAGAAAATAAAGGAGATTTTCTCTCTCCTGATTGCTGCAGGCTCCCTTGACCCACTTTAGCTCTAAAGCCTGTTCCTGGTATTGCTCCAGCTCGGTTCTTGCTGCACCTCTGACTCTTAGTCAATAAGGATTTCTTAAAACAGGCAGCTCTTGTACCTGCCTTGAGTTTGAATCCTTTGGATTTCCTTGGACAGTTTGCCGTCTGCTCTCCAGACCTCACGTACTGCGAGATCCCAGAGGAGGCTACAAAAGCAATTCAAGGAGCTATTTTCAAATCGGCACTGGCTTTGCTTCTTGGGCAGTTTTAACACCGCTGCCCCAAACAGGTCCCCGGCTCGGAGCTGCCAGGAGGACTGCTGTAATACCTCTCCTCGGTGACAGGCTGGTTACCACGTTTGGAGGAGCCTGGTGGCTTTTGGTGCATGTTCCTGCTTGAGTTTGGCCATCTCTTTATTTAAAGACGGGCAAACTCCAAAGGAACTGGGTTAAGATCCAGTGAAGTTTTCATCCTCCATGTTACTTTTTCCTGTTAGAAATGGTGGCTCCTCTTGGAGGCATCTCTTGCAGGGGGATTATTATGTTCACTAGTTTTTTGGCCGTGTTTTGTGTTTGTATAAACAGTGCGAGTGTCTTCAGAGGCAACGCTTGAATTTCTGGTGCAGCGTCAGGAAAGGCTTTCTGTTTTCAAGTAAGAGATTACTGAGGCACCAAGCGTTGACAGAACTTACTCCGGTTTGTCTAGACGCTGTATAACGCCTAGGGTATGGCTGTGCAAAGGAATCTTTAACTACTGCTGGCAAGTTACATTTTGCTTACTCAGAGAAGGCAGCGTTCTGTGGTGGCACATGCACCTATAAGCAGTTTAGAGGTTTCAAGGAATTAAAGCACAGTGCCCAGGCTCTCCACCAACAGTCTGGGCTTCACCAGTTCTGCTGTGACTCAGTTGGTCTCTGCTTTTTTTTAGACATTCTCCAGTTTATTAGAAGGGTGCAAATCTAGTCAAATAAAAAACCCCTACCTTGTTCTTTTTTAGTCCTGTGTGCTTGATCTGTCTGTCTTTCCGCAGCTGTAAGTTTTGTGGTAATGCTGTATTTTCCAGGATGAAACAGTTTGGGGAAGTGTCAAACATCCCCCTTTACAGCCAAGGTGGTAGGTGCTTTGGACGCTCCCTGGGTGAGTTTGAGTTTGGGCCGCCTGGCCAAGGAGTTGCCAGAGGGAACGCTTGTGGTTTGCTCCCTCCTCAGCAGATGTGACCGGTCTTTTTCTGAGTAGAGGAAGTGAAATCGGTTGAGGAGGAGCTTAGTTTATTAAGTGCCTCAGACAAAACCCTCCAAGTGCAAAACTTGAAGGTCAGACTGAGAAGTTACAAAGCAATTTCACCTTCTCTTCTACTTTTTGGTGGCTCCAGAGTCCCAGCCCTGAGTCCGTTTATGACTCAGCCGGTTGCCAGCAGGGGGAACTCTTATTTCAATCGTTTTCAAGAACGACAAGGAGAAAAACATCAAAAAAAGCAGTTCCTCCTTAATTAGCGATATAACTGGACTTCCAGAGTCTTTGTGCTTACAGTAAAAGCATAATGTGGAAATCAAGATGCTCCTCCATTTTGATTCTGCTTGATTCTTTTTGACCATCAGCAGAGACTACATTGAAGCTCAGTCATCAGAAGCTTTGAGACAATCACCATCTCCTCCGCAGCGTGGCCTTCGTTACAAATAGCGTGGGTACAAATGAGCACGTGCCCGCCCGCACGTCCTCACGTCGCGCAGGCTGCTGGCATCCTGCACAGCAGCAGCCGTTGGCATCGCAGCCGATGTTTTTGAAAACATTCCTGCCAGAATTCTCCTAGGAACCTTGTCAGGTCTTGGTGGTTCCAGGGAGATGAGAAGAGTCACGCACGGACTGAGAATAAACAACAGATTACGTCGCTGCTGTGTTGGTGCCTGTTGTCCCTCCAGGAGGAACTCGTTCATGTATCAGCTAAGAAAGGTGAAGTTTTATTTCGTGGCTAACTGAGACACGGCATCCACAGGGGGGGAAACTTAGCAGCTGCGTTCCTTTTCCTTTCATCTTCCTTGTTTTTATGAGCTCCTTCTGCAGCTCCGTCGGCAGATGTTTAAAAAACCCCAAATGTTTAGAGAGCACATGGAATAAGGCAGATGATACTGTACATGCCTATATTTTGTAGAGGTGGATATAATTGTATAACACTGATGACTTTCTGGTCACAGGATAGTAAAGTCTTGCGCTCCAATGACAACAATTTAAGGCCTAAGGAAGTTGCCGTTACTGCTTTGAAATCAATGAATTGCCAATCTTGAAGATACCACTTAAAAACCCCCCAGCCCTATCGGCCGTTCTTCAAGAGCAGCTAGGATTTATGCTGTGCCCCTCAGTTAAGGGTCGGTGATTAGGTGAGCTTATCCGGCAGGATTCCCCAGTCTTACAAAGGAAATGGGAATTCCGGATGGATTTCACGGGCTGAAAAGCACATGAGGATCAAAATAGCACCCGTCGGGGAAAACGCATGCTGGCTTCAAGTCCCACTTTAGCATGTAGTAAGGTTATGCTGGCGAGTAGTAGGAAGAAGTTTGTAAGGCCAGTGGGGATGGAATATGCATTTGAAGTACGTACTCTTAACAAAAACGATTTCACACTCAGCTTTACGGTTTGTAACTGGTAGAATTTCAGCAACAGTGAGCCAGGGATGCATCTACAGAACAGGAAAAACGGTAGGTGCCTCAGACTGAAGCGGAGACAGCTGGATGTCACACTGGAATGAGGTATTTAAGGGTTTAAATATTTTAAGGAAAAGATTAAGATGCAAAGTGCATTTAAAGCCTCAGAATTCAATTAGCAACAGTGGTCATACGGCTTTTTTGCCTTTCTCTTGCTATGCTTCTCTGCAGCGCTTGCAATATCATTTGCAGTCTTGTATATTTACGCACATCCAGGATCCTGAACAATTTTAATAACTTCATCATCACAGTTCCATTACTTTGGTAAGCTCACAGCCTATTGCCAAAGTTTTTTATGAGCAATGAAGCTGTTATAAAGAAAAAAAATTGTTCAGAAGGACAGCATGGCTTTCATACACAGTACTTGTTGAAATACTGACCCATTCCGCAGAGGGGTTTTGCTAGCAGAGTGCAAACAAAGGCTGCCAGAGTCAGGGATGGTGGTGCATTTTTCCCTGGAAGTAGGTTCAGGTCCTTTGCTGGGTCTTCAGTTGCTCCAAGAGCAGCACAAACATGCAGCGTTGGGCATTCCCAAGAGCGGTCCTGTTAGCACAGGCCAGGTGCTGAAAAATCCATAAAAGTTAAAATCCAGCCAGGTCAGTGGTGGAAACCTTCCGTCAGCTGGACTGAGGACTAGGGCTTTTGCTTGACTGAAACTTGAAAATGGGAATGAAGTGAAATATTTTAATAGGCATACATCATTTTGGGGACAGCAAGGAGGGATTTCCGTAATGGTCCTTGCATGTAACGATTTGTTTTTCTGCAGGTGGGACTGGCACCCCACTCTTTTAATCAAATGTTGTTGCAATTTCCCCTTTCTGATAGCCAGTGTTTAAAGACAACGCTGAGGAATCTTGCAGTGGCCCTGGACCATGCTGGAGGGCATGCTGGGCCCATCTGCAATGGCCTCTTCCCATCGACAGCAGAAAACTGTCTTCCAAAGTGCTGTTTCCCACCTAAAATTAAACATTACAAGGCAATAAAAATCTCAGCCCTCTCGAGTGCACTCAACAGTGGGGATCATTGTCTTCAGTTTCTGTGGTAGTGGAAAAAGTAGACAGTTGAGTTGGCGTCTCTGGCAGCATGACTGCCCGACATTCATTAGCTAAATTTCTAGAAATCACTTCTCTGAACAATGCGAGCTGTTTTCCAGGCAAAGGCCGCCTCTCATTCCCTATCAGCTTTGAGGGGCTGAGTCTGCTTTCCAGACAAATTTGCAGCCTGCTCTGATTTAGTTTATTCTCCGAATTGCAGTGCCGCTTTCTTCCGAGGTCTTGAGAGCTCTCGGTCGGTGAACGCGATAAGCTGTAATTTGTTAATGAGTTTTACAGCGAATGCGGCAGGAAAAACAAAACCCTTGTCTCGGGATTAAGAAACGCCGCCAACTCGGGTTCTGCCGCTGCCGTAGGACCTGCGTGGCCATCCAGGAACCCGAAGTGGCTCGATGATTAGGAAGTTTTTTATTTTTGTGTGAACAGCTGGGCTAGACCTGCAAAAAGGGAGTGCTCGGAGCCACACCTGGAGGGATGTAAAACCCCGGCTCTGGGCACGGCTGAAGTACCAGCTTCTCCACAGAACGAGGCCTGAGATGTACCACGTTGGGCACTTCGGTGCGCAGTTTTGACTTAAGCTTTTTTTTCTCTGGTTCGATGATCTTAATATGTCTTTTTTTCCCCCTCTGCCTATATCACGTGAAGTATATCATCACTTAAAATCCCCGCCGTGCTGGCTAAGACAGCTCCATCAGTGTTTGTAAGCGGCAAGACACCGTTACCTGATAACGGAGGAAATGCTCAGGAAGAAATTAATTATTTTTGCGGTCAGTAAATATTTTAGGAAGTGTGAGTTACATAAGTCTTGGCAACACATACAGGGTGCAACATTTCGTTATCTAGAACCTTACCCAGTCGCAGGAAGGGATAGCACAGCCCAGTGAAAAAAAAGTAGGTCTGTAAATACTGGAAAGAGCAACACCTCGTTTCCTACAGATTTGAGGTTTGTGGTTGGTTGTGGCTCCCGTTTCGTGGCACATTCAGAATTCCTCCCCCACGTGGGTACGCGAGTGGTTATTAACTTTGGTGTAACAGCTTAGAGCGCTTGGGGAGGTGCCTTTTCTCCTTTCACCCCCTACTTGGAGGGAAAGTGCTAGGAAGCGATGAGCCTTGAGACCTCTACTTCTTTGGTTGGAAAACAGAGCTGCTTTAGAAATTACTGAGGGGTGGGGTAAGAAGATAGGATCATCAACCAACGTAAGCTTTGCCTCCTTAGGAAATTAGGTTAAAGATAACGTGATCGTGCAATTAAAGACCGCAGCATACAGATCTCAACGACAGGACCAAACTATTGCATGGACAACCCTACCTTTGATTAGTCTTTGTGGCTTCTGAATGCCGGGTTTCAAAATCACTGTTCTAGAAAACAATTGTCTGTGCAATAACCGCGTGCAGCTTCAAATGAAATGAAACATCTGAATACTCGTTACTGCCGTTTTGATTGCGGTAACTTAATGCCGCAATAGTCATTGCAGGACATGGCTAATGAGAAGGCAAAAAAGATTGATCAGCTCCACGTGAAGCTCTTCAGTTCTGTCAGAATGTTCTAGAGTAGCAATATGTAAGTCACAAGACTTGCTAGAATTTGTGCAATAAGGTGCAGCTAATATTAATCTTTATCATTGTGATGAAAGCACAAATTGAGAGAGCTCTCCTCTCTCCCACCGGCGTTAAAAAGTAGAACAAGACTGAACTGGCAGCTAGTGAGGAGTCTGGATGCTGAGTAATTGAGAAATTCTTAGTTTGTGGATGCCTTAAAAATCCTGCCTTTGCCTTCACTGTTGTTATTCCCCGCAAGGTCCAGGCTGCAAATGACTTTTACGTTCTCCCGTTACTACATCACTTCTCGTCATCGTTCCCTACTTTTTTCTTACTGGATTTACTTCCTCTCTTTTTTTTCCCCCTGCAGCTGTTTGAGCCCTTTATGCTCATTCATACTTTCATGCTCTGTTACACGGAGTGAAATCTTACCCTCAGTTTTCAAGTCTTTTGTCCAATTATCTCTCTGTACCTGTAGAAGGGGAGAACAGCAGCGATAAAAACCTTTGGACTCTGTTGCGGTCCGTTCCACTTCTCCACTAAGGAAGATTGCTGTGATAACGTTGGAGATTAATTCTTGTTTGTGGAGAAAAGCTGGTTTGAATAACTCGGAGGACTTTTGACAACGTTCTGAGCTCCTCTACTCTGCAGGTGCTAGCGGAGTTAACAGCATCTTGGAGAAAGGAAAATAATTTCACAGACCATTAGGGCTGGCGAGAAGCAGCAGGATCAGGTTTTAATGAATACAGGATCAAAAGCATCTTAAAGCAAACCAGCGCTGAAAACAAGAGCAGGCTCATCAGGGAAGACAGGAGATGCTTCTAACGAGAAACAAAGCACCAACTCAAAGACATTGGGGAGTCACTTTCTCACAATAGTGCATTTTAAAGTATAATTTCCTCTTCTAAAAAATTAGCTTTGATATTTTTCCAATACATGTAAAAATAGCACTATGAACAGATTCCCTGCAATTAAAATCTCCAAGTCGGAGTTTTTCCAAAGGAGGTCACGATTTTTTAAACAATATTGGTTTTCTCACAAATAAAAGTAGGTTTTAATCACAGCAACAATGCCTAAGTTAAGTTATCTTCCAGTATTTTGAAGTCAGGAAAGCAAATTCAGACAAGAAATATGCATAACCATAAACCCAGACCCGAGAACACTTTGTGTGGGGAAGAGGAGATTATCCCACCACCACCAGCAGGCACCGGCTCGCAGAAGTGCTGATCGCTCCCGTGTTTTGCACCGACCCCAACGCCGTGTGTGGCTCTGCTAGAGCGGATTTAGCCTCTCACGCTCCACGGGACGTGGGTGCTGCCGGATCCAGACGTGACAAAGGCAGGAGCCGATGGCGTAAGCGCTCGGGCAATGACGGTTTTGGGAACGTGCGTAACCTGAAACTGGCACCGCTGAGGTGAACGGTCAGGTAAGGAAGGGCGGTACCTGAACAGTGTCGGTACCTGGGATTTTAGACATCTGTTGGGAAAGAATTGGTTTTAGTCGTAGTTTGGAACCTGGATGTGTAAAATCCACCCAGTTCCTATGCTCTTCTGGATTTTTGCTTTGGAACCAGAAGCAACCGGTTTCCCAATTTTGGGGTTGTTGTTTTTTCTTTTTTTCAAATAGATGAATAAGCTGCTTAACTTCTCTACACGTTTGCAAAGATGGGTAATACTTAACTTAGCCTCCGATTTCATGTGACACTGAAGGTTGCTTGATTTCCAGGGAAGGCAAAGTGGGGATACTGGACTCCATCTAGCTCTGTACTTGCTATTCTGTTGCAAATGAAATTTTGAGGAAAAAGGATGCAAAAGAAACAGCTCACCAGTTTCCTTTCCCTGGAGGATGCTTGGACTTACATGGTTCAAAGAAGCCAGTATCTCAGAAGCTTTTCCTTTCATCACAAACCGTATCAGCACTTACTGTCCTCTTGTGTGCTCTGCCAGTGCCAAAGCTTAGACTCCTTTGACAAGATAAATAATAATGTCGGCTTTGTACTGGGCGAGGTGGGAGCACGACATTTTCAAAAGGATGGAGATACCCTTGCAGAAGTCAGGCTGGAAGGACAACCTGTTAGATACTAAATTTTTAATTGGCTTCGACACAAATATTACTATTTCACAATGAAACCATAAAAACCTGTAATACCAAGATTATTTTATGTCTTAAATTTAAAACAAGCAGTAACCATATCCTCCGACCAAGCGACGGTTCCGTTCCCGTTTGTAACACCACGTTCCTTTTGCGTTACGTACGGAAAAGGAGTTATATAGACGTCTCGCTGGTGTGAGGAGGGGGGTATTGAGCAACTTGCCATGTTTGTGTGGCTGGTGCATACACAAAAGCTTCGTTAAGTCTCCCCAGAGACTGGAGGTGGGGTCTGTTTAGAAGGGTTTTGTTTGGTTTGGTAACAAAGATAGCAAATACAGGAAATAATTAAATAACTGTGTTTTCATACTCTCCTGATCATCAGCCGCCTATATGAGATTTTAATTAGTGCTGCATTTTCAATAACTCTGTATCCGTACGTGTTGCAGATTCTTCCCTGGATAAGAGGGAGATAATGATGAGAATCCTGTTTTTCAGTCTCTCACTAAAGGGATGGCTGATATATTTAATCATGATGTAGAAATGCTGGCAGCTTTCTCTGAGTTCAGCCTCTCTCTAATTACATTTCTAGATTTTTAGTAAATTGAAAGGGAAAACGTAGGAACAAAATAATTAAAACCAAAGAGGAAGTGAATATTAAAAGGCCGGAGCGATTTAAAATTCTTGCACACAACTCTTTCATGGAGATCAGTTTAATCAGCTTCACATAAAAACCAAACTTACACACACACACAAAAGCAACACCTCCAAACCTGTGGTTACATTCGCATTTACTGGTTCTTTTCATGCAGAAAAAAAACCCCAACCTGTCTTTTATCATTCAGCTGATACTGAGCCTTACACCCAGAGTGGATGCATTTGAGAATTTGGTGCTCTCACATACACAGCAGTGTCAAAACACACACACATCAGCAAACCCCCATGCGAGTTTTCAAGGTTTGTGCGGTACCTGCACCTAGGAATTGTCCAGCCCTTTTATTACAGGATTGCATTAAAGACAGAAGGTGGTAGGGTTTGTGGAGAGTAAGTGACAGTATTTCACTTCTACCTGCCACTGAGGAGGGCAGAATTGACCCTGAATAACTTCCTAATATGGAGGAGAAGTGAAATTCGATCTTCATTTTCACAGGTACCCAATTTAATTTTCCACTTCCTGGGAACAAGAGAATTCTGATCAGGGGAACGTCACAAACAGCAAAAGAGGTTGACCTCCCTACCGCTAAGTGACACGTGGCCAGTGTTGAATTAAAGGAGCCATTTCTGTTTGTTCGATCTAGAAACCCTTGTACCCAGAGCGCGCAGCCCAAGCGCTCTAGTGCAGGAGGGGAGCGGGGAATCTCTTCGTTTTCTCTGAAACTGGTGCTGTAATTTCCTTTTGTACTTCAGCTATAAGAGGATAAACATATCCATCAGTAAGAATCCACAGTTTATAATGGGAATATAAAGCCCAGGGTAATGGAAAGGGTATGAAAATAAGTTTCTAGGAGAAACATGTAGCCAGAATAGGAATGCTAATACCAGTTCAGTGCTTCCCGAGAGGCAGTTTTATGGCATTTCTTCATTACAGTGCAGCATTACCTGCTGTTTTGTCACCACGGGCAGCAGTTTGTGAAATGAAGGAATGAAGCAGGGTCCAAGAATTGGTCATGACTTGGATGAGATACTTGCCAGGAAAATCCAGGCCACTGCTGAAAATGTTAGCAGTAAAACAGGCCATGTTCTCCGAGTCAGTAGTGGACAAATGTGGCAGCCCGGTGTACAGGACCAGCTGTGGTATGAGAAGCAGCATTTTTCATTCGAGAGAATGAGAAATGAGATAAAAAGACTTTGCATCTTTCATTTAAATAAGCTTAGCTGTGATATGTATTAATTTGGTTATTGGGGTGATTTGCATGTAACTGTATTCATTCGCTATAACATGAGACTGAAACTCGCAGGAAAGAAAGGCTCACTCTGGATAAGCTTCTCTACAAACTTTTAAGTAATCAAGGACTGCTAACGATGACAATTTTGCTTCCTCTGGTTGCAAACCATTACAAATTAGAAGAGAAGAGCCATCCATAGATGGGATCTTAGGATCCACAGGATAATTTGGGTTGGAAGGGACTTCAGGACTGGTCTGACCTGCTCAAAGCAGAGTCACCTATGTGACCTGACAAGGTTGCTCAGGGCTTCATTTAATCAGACCTTGAAAACCTCCAATAGAGGCTGCCCAGTCTCCCTGGGCAGCCCGTCCATATGCTCATCTATGGTCATGGTGAAAAAAATCTCTTTTTATCCAGTCTAAATCTCTCTTATTTTTACTTTTGTTTCTCATCCTCCTGCCATGTTCACTATGACATGCCTGGGTCCGTTTGCTTGACAACTCCCTTGCAGGTACTGAAAGGTCTCTAAGATCTCCCTTAAGCTGTTGATCTAGACCCCTGAATGAGGGACATAAAGCATGCTTGCTTTATAATCCTTTTCTCAAAAGGTTAAAACAAGCGCAGTGCTTTGAGAAAAACTCACCTACCATCCTCAGACTTGGCAAGAAATTCTCCGTGTGCACCGCGTGGGGGGCGGTTCTTCACGGGCAGCGGTGACCCACGCGCTGCAGTGGCCCAGCCTGCAGTGAGAGAAGGGGGAAGAACTGTTTGTATTTTCGCTACACAACAGTAACCCAACCCTCAAAGGAACGGGGAGGAAAAGGTGAAGCCGGGCCACGCCACCACAGCAAGAGAAACGTACACCCTCTCATCTCCCCTAACGCTTCTTCCATGTGTGAAGGGATTCCTCTGTCTGTGGCGGCTTAGGGCTTGGACCATGGACCGAGGGCAGCTGTAGGAGGTTCAACAAGGGCAAGTGCCAGGTCTTGCACTTGGGTCACACCAACCCCACGCAGCGCTACAGGCTGGGGATGAGCGTCTGGAAAGCTGCCCGGCAGGAAAGGACCTGGGGGTGTTGGTTAACAGCCGGCTGAATGTGAGCCAGCAGTGTGCCCAGGTGGCCAAGAAGGCCAACAGCCTCCTGGCCTGTATTAGCCATGGTGTGGCCAGCAGGAGCAGGGAGGTGATCATGCCCCTGTACTGGGCACGGGTGAGGCCACACCTCGAATGCTGGGTGTGATTTTGGGCCCTTCACTGCAAGAAGGACATTGAGGTGCTGGAGAGGGTCCAGAGAAGGGCAATGGAGCTGGTGAAGGGTCTGGAGAACAGGTCTGTGAGGAGCAGCTGAGGGAACTGGGGGTGTTTAGTCTGGAGAAGAAGAGGCTGAGGGGATGTGTTATTGCCCTCTGTAACTACCTGGAAGGAGGTTGTAGTGAGGTGGGGTCGGTCTCTTCTCCCAAGTATCAAGCGATAGGGCAAGAGGAAATGGCCTCAAGTTGCGCCTGCAGAGGTTTAGATTGAGCGTTAGAAGAAATTTCTTTCTTGAAAGAGTGGTGAAACGTTGGAACAGGCTGCCCAGGGAGACGGTGGAGTCGCCATCCCTGGAGGTGTCCAAAACACCTGCAGATGCGGCACTCCGGGACACGGTTTAGTGGCATAGTGGTGTTGGGTTGATGGTTGGGCTTGACCTCAGGGGTCTTTTCCAACCCCGCGACTCTGTGAAAAATAAAACCCAGCGCCAGCTCCCAGCAGAGCCCTCAGCCTTCGCACCCCACCAGGAGAAGGTCTCCAAGGCCAAGCGGGGAGCCCGGCCCGCCGCCCGCTCCCCACAGAGCTGTGAGGGAACGGCCGGCGTCGCGCGCCACCTCACTCGACGCCTTTCCCGCCTCCCTCGCGTCCCGCCCCGCGCAGGCGCAGCACGCCTTCCTGGGGGATGGGGGGGGGGGAGGCGGGTGCTGTGGGGAGCCCGGATGTGGCAGAGTAGGGCAGTGTGAGGAGAGCGAGGGGCGAGCGGGCGGCGCTGTCCTTCTCAGGTGAGGTGGGAGGGGGCCGTGCGGGGGAAAGAAGCGAAAGGAGTTGGGCGAGGACTCGAGACCTCCACAGGGACGGGGGGAAGGTCGTGTCGTCGTCTTCCCCCCCGCCCCCCCCCCCCCCCCCCCCCCTCCCGGTTTGCCCCTGCGAGGTGTACGCGGGGCAGCTCTCTGTTCCTGCGGCGGCGCTGCCGCACGACTGGGAAGGGACGGACCCGCACGGGCCTGCCCCCTCTCCGCCGCCGGCTGTTTAAATGGCACTGCGACAGCAGTAGCGCTTTGCCAAATAGTGAGCTGTGACACTTGAGGGGACCCCAAGGCGCACGGCGCATACTCCACCGCACTGCCAGATTGTGAGCCATCAGCACGAGAGGCGGGGGGGGGGGGGGGGGGAAACGGAGGGCGGGGCCGAACGCGCACGCGCAGCGGAGGGGTGGGGGGGCGCGTTCGGATGCGCCGGTGTATGCGCAGAAGCTGGCTTGTCGGCGGAGGGCGCACGCGCAAGAGAAGGCTGGAGGTGGGCAGGTGGGGTTTGTGCGCATGCGCATTCGCGAAGTGTTAAGGGGGGGGGGGGGGGTGGGGAGGCGGTGTCATTGGTGCACTGCGCGCGCGTGGCCGGGAGGGGAGCGCTGGGAACGGCCATATCCTGCTTGTTCGTAGCTCGGCGCCTGCGCAGAAGGGTGCTGCGGGGACTTGCGGAATAATGAGCCTCTGCGTCTGCTTGGGGTGAATCGGGGGAGGAAGACATGCTGCCAAATAGTGAGCTCCAGCTGCTGGTGTTCTCCTAGGGGGGCTGGCTGCGGAGTGGGGGGCCAGAGTCCGGGGGGCGCCATCCCCACGCACCGCACCTGCTTGGGACAGGGCTCCTCGGGCTTCCCAGGCCGCCTCGGAGCGGAGCTTCCTCCGGCGGTTAGGAGTCACTCGTAGGGCCGGGAGGTAAGAGCTGTGGGGAAGGGGGCAGGAGTTGAGGGGGGGGAGAGGGGTGGGTGGCTCGGCTGGGGAGGGGGGCTGCGAGCCAGAGAGCAGGGCCTGAGCGGGGAGAGGTTCGGCAGGGAAAAGTTGGGGTTGTGGGGTTCCTAGAGAGCCCCAGGCAGGGACAGAGGTTCAGTGGGGGGCCAGGAACTGAGTAAGGAGGCACGAGTGGGAGAAAGGAAATAAGGGCTGGAGTGGAAGAACTCGGATGACTAACAACATCACCAAGTAAGGGATGACAGGCTGTGGCTTCGCCACTGAGGGCTGTGAGGCACAGTTCTAAATCAGGAGGGGAACTTGGTCTTCGTATGAATTAAACCCCAGGGTGTCTGGGATCAGCGCTGGTGTTTCTTCGCTCTGTCTCGGGCCTGTGGTGGTGTTTAAAGGAAATGGTGCATCATCATGCAGTAGGGAAAGGCAAAAGAATTCCCTTTCACAGTTAAATGTGTCACTAATGCGGTTTGATAGCAGAATGCTAGTGCTTGCTACAAGCATTTGCTTGGTTAGTCATGGATGGTATTATAAAAGTAAAATATTATTCCTGTACTGTTTGCCAAGCTGCTTGGGAAATGGAATTGGCTTTTTCTGACAGTAGTTTTTAGAGGGGGAAAAAAATACAGAATGTAACGTTATTTGTTGTCGTTTTTCTGTAACTCAGCATTATTAAATGTGTTTACATTTGTGATTGTGGAGCATCACTGTGACGTAATAAGGAGGAATATTTTTTTGTGCTTTCCCTTTTTTTTTTTTCTTGCCATTAGAGTTCTAAGTGGTTATGTCTGGGGTGGCTTGATGTGAAGCCATATAAAAGTCTGAAGAATGACACTACTATTTGTGCTTTATAAAACAGAACTCTGGTCATAAAAAAAAACATAAATTAGTTAAGTAAAACATATAACTGGCTGACTTCTGTTTCAGTGGCATTTTCTAATCAGATGCCCAGAATGATTTGGTTTCATTATGTCACTGTTTTTGTTGTGACCTGAAGAAAAAAGCAGATTTTTTTTTTTTCTTAATGGTACTTTGTCATGGTTGGGTGTCGAGATCAAGCCAACGTGACAGCAGAAGTACATTACAAGTGTCATCCTGTCACTGTAGCAGTAGAGGACAGCAATACAGAACTGTACCTACCATAGGATTGTAGAAACTACTGTCAAATCTGATATCCTGATGTACTGAGTGTCATTACCACTGTTACAAAACTGTGTTCCCTCCCCGAGACCTCCAGGATTTGCACATAGATAACAGATCAGGGAGGGAGTGGAAATGGAAGGAGTTTTGGGTTGACACATGGTCTCGACGAGCCGTGCTGGCACAGATTGTAGTGGAGTGCTTAAAAAAGGCTATTTCTTGTGCAATCATCTTCCAGTTTGCTGCTGGCTTAACATGGAGACGGTACCAGTACTGGCAATAGTATTAGGTTGATTAGACCTGGTAAATGTTAAAAACAATTCCATTCACCAGTCTTCTCTCAGTTTCCACTGAGCCAGCTTGACCAGTGTGAGGCAGGAGGTTGAGTGTTAATCCCTGAACTGCAGCTCGGCCTCTCGACAGACCTAGCGTTAGGTGTGTACTGTGAACCGAGCTTGTTGCCCCGTGTGATTTTTCTGGATACCGATCCAGTTTACAATAAGAGGAACTTACCAGCTTTATTCTTGGCACACCCTTCTGTTCAGCTTTTTACTTGTGGGGCTTGCCATTCCACTGCCTGGCTCACTGTGGACCTGTAAACTTGAAGTCATCTGCTTCATTTCTTCCTGGACGTTATTGCTGCAAAATTGGGCATAAAGCTGGGAGAGAGATCTGTTTCTTGTGTGATCAGGAGCTATTGCTGTGTTGTTGATGGCGTTCATAGTTCCGCGCTTGGAAATACCCACTGTAATTTTGCAAAATTCCTTCTCTCCTCCCAGCTTTGGCTCGATTTTCTGCACGACTGGAATATTATGTAAAATCTTGCTGTATTCCTCCAGCCTCTGACTGCTGTTTGCTACTCAGCGCAGAGAGGAAATACGACAAAAATATGTTTAAAAAAAAATGAAACAAACAAACAAAAAAAACCACCAAAAAAACCTTTATTGAGAGTGTTGCTTCTTGATTCTCAGCCGATAAACTGCCACTGCTTTGTCGTCTTCTTTCTACTTGAGAGACCTCTTAAATAAAGCATGTGTCCCGAGTTCTAGAAACACATGGTGATATGGGAAACCAGCGTGAGATTAAAGTATCCGTACCCTTGAGGAGGCAGAGAAGCTGATGTTTCGCAGAATCTGTATCTGTAAATGTCTTAGGGCTTCGTTGTTAAGTGTCCCTTTACTGAACTCTGTAGCAGTGCTTTGCAAGGAAGGAGTTGAGGAATTCTGGAAGTCTCTTCTCTGTGCTGATAGGCATAGCTGAGAATTCAAGAAATATGTAGCACACCAGAAATGTAATTTGTGGGCTTTTGTTTGTTTTTTCTCTGCATTTTTAGGCCGAAAAGATGCAGAAGCAGTGACTGTGTAGCAAATGCCTGGAAGAGTCTTGGGAGTTCGTTTTTATACTGTGAGTAAATCCTTTGGCTGCAGGCGGGAGTTGCACCGTTGCATTCTGTGAGGTGCAGCTGGCCTGACGTGGATTTTTTTAGACATCTGTAGAATTTATAAAGTCAGGACCGAGGAGGGGGATTAAACACTCCAACGCTGAATTCCTAACGGGAAGGTGCTGCTCTGGCCATTGGTAGAGCAGAATCCAGTAGGCTACTGGAGACTTTAGATCTCAGCTCAGCTTTTCTCAGCCTGTGTTGTAGGTCTGATTCAGTAGGTGACATTGTATGACTGTGGACCTCAAAAATGGCTTTCGCTAGAAATACAGCGTGTGTGTTGTGCATTTTAAGTTGGTTCTGATGTGGTAGTGGGGCTGTGAATCATACAGAGCAATGTTAATGCTTTTAAAAAGTTGATCCAACTTCTGATAGCAGAAATAATTTTCCAACAAAAAAGAATACCCTTGTGCACGTCTTTGAGAGACTGGCATACAGCAAGTCAGAATATTCATCTGAAAATATGCTGATTTTTAAGCATTTTAAATATTTAGGGATCTTGTAAGTTCAGTAGTATTGTTTCTGAAAACATACTGGAAGGTTTAGAATTTAAAGGCTTGAATCTCTTACATATTCAGAAACATTTCATATCACATCATGTGTTAACTCCCAGGGTTAGGTAGACGCTAGGATACTTCAGTTGCTGGCTGATACTTGAAGATGCTCTGAATCACCACTCGTTTGGAGTTGGCGTGCCACCCTTGGAGTTGATAGAAGTGCAGCTGCGACGCTTTCGTCTGTGTGACATCAGACCTGCCAGTGACATCTGTACAGCATCAAGCTGAAAAGCCTGATGTGATGTTCTAAAAATGGAAACTCTTATCTTCTGATGTCAAACAGAACTTCAAGAATTACACTTTTTTAACTATGAATGGTACTTGTAGAGGTTCCCAGAATGACTCGTGGGGCTTAAACAGTGACGTGTAGTTGGTTATTTTTTCCTCCTTTCCATGAAGTCTTAAATCCTCCAATTTACTAATAACCAGCTGTCTCCAAAATGACGTGGGGGTATCTCTGTAGGGCTCTGACAAGAACGGATACTTAAGCAAAATTGCATGGGCAGAGAAGATGGTCTAGAAAAACTTCCTGAGAGCCAAACAAGAAGTAGAAGTTTGCTCACTGGACTTGGTCAGGTGAAGAAATAATTTAGTTTAAGAGTATGTGTATTCTTTTTGAGTGTGGCTTTAGTTACTGTTCTGCCCAGATTCTTTGCTCATCGCTGCAGATGTTTGTTCAACAAATTGTAAATCAGATCATAGTTGTATGTAGCAACTTTTCTTTATTTGCAGTGGTTTAGTACGGGAGATTTCCCAATATTATTAAGTTTTATTTCTTCAGCTTAGATTTTAAAGCTACTGAGGCCTCGCTTGTCTTCTCTTTAAAAAGAAATCCTTTTTAATTTTTATTTTTTATGTAAAATAGCGGGTTTACCTTTGTGTCTGAAAGAAAAGCTCAGATGAGAGCCCTGTTTTTAGAGACATGCTTACAGCAGTGAGACTGGAGAGCAGGTGGAGACAAGCACACCGAGTCGTCTGGAGCTGCTGTATAGCAATGCAGAGAAGCTGCCTGGCTGCCTCCCAAGTGTTGCTGCATAAAGAGGCTAGAACAGACGCTGACTGCATCGATGGAAAAGTTTTCAGTTAACATGGCTAGAATCATGCCTACAGATTAACTGTGTTTGTTGACTGTTAACAAATGTTGTCACATCCCGCCCCGCACCATTAGCTGCCGGGGAAGCCGTCACACACAGCACCTTCCTGGGGTGTGCAGAAGGCGGGCGGTGGTGGGCTGCGTATCCTGACCTGACAGATCGGTCTTTGTAATTTCAAAATCATGTTAAATGACAACCAGCGTGTTGGCGCCTTCATTTCCTCAGCTGCTGTTTTGTAGAAGTGCGCAACCTCAACAAGTTGTGCTTAAAAACCACACGTATCAGTTTGATAAATTTCGTGGAAGCACTTGTGGGCAGTAAGTGAAATTCGGAGAACAGAATTTCATTGCTGCGTTTGAGAGACAGACGATTTTCCTGTTAGCTTATGATTGTGTTCCCAGAGAGAGCTGCAAGTCCAGGAGTTTTGAAAATTGCCATCACGTGTCGTGTTCTGCCTTACAGACAGTGAAATGGCTGTTGTTTAAATTTTATATAATACAGTTTTAATCAGGGACCACAAGCATTACAGCAGATTATATTCAGCTGTATCCTGGATGTGTTCTGCCACATCCTTGCTTTACGTTGGTGCCAACCTTGCCAAACCTGCAAGTGTGATAAAAGTCCCGGTGTTACTTGGTTGTGAAGATCTGTGTGATTTAGAGTTGGTTCTTGGCTAGCAGATAATTGATATTTCCCTTTAGATAATACTGCCTTACTGAGTTTTACTATTGATGGGGAAAATGGTAGAAAGACTTTATTTAAAGTGGTTTTATAAGAACAGAAGGGGTGAAAGGAAGAGAACAAAAGCAACAAGAACTGGTTGCTTCTTTGAAGCTCGACGCGGTTTATGGAGATGGCTTGTTGGTATAAAAAGGGACATAAATTCTTCTGGGAATGTATTTTCATGTACTTTTACTTTTTTTTTTTTTTTAAAGATTCAAGAAATGGCTTATGCCAACAACAGTTTAGAATGTGTAATTAAAATTAAAAGTCAGCAAAGCAGTTCCCTGTGTCCAAGATACTTTGAGATTTTTTTTCCTTGTAACACAAGTTATAACATTAATGCCAAAAACAGTGAAAAGAACGCGCCTTGCTGCCCCGCTGCCAAAGGGTCACTGATATAAACCAACATACAATAACGCCTCTGGCCCAGTCTTTTTTCCTATTGACTGAAAATGTATTAAATACCGAATATCTTAGGCTACCAAAATTTGTCTTACTAATTCAATAATCTTGGACTTGAATGATTAGGATATTCAAATATGGGTGTAGGCGAGTGCCATAATTGTCTTATTTTCAGAGTGTGATTTATGGTAAGATGTGATTTTTCTTTCTGTTTGTTTTTTTACATTAATGTGAGTAAGATTATTAAAATTATGCTAGCAAAACTACCGTGCTGTATTGAAGTCAGTCGCGTATGTGTTATAGAAAACACAGCTGCTGATGTTTGAGGAAAATATAGATGGTTTGGAAGTGGAAGTTGGCTGGAATTTGATTCCCATCTTCTTCCTCCCCTTATTCCTTCTCTTGTTGATGTCTGATAAGGTCGGAGAAAAGACCAAACAAAGTCACTTTGAAAATGAAGGACCCTTCCTGCCTATAAAAGCAGAAGTGCCGGAGAAGCCTTACCTGGTCGGGTGGGCTGTGAACAGGAGTGCTTGTAATTGCCATTTATTATGGGTTAGAAATAAGTCCTGGAGTGAGCTTTCTGTTGGAGTGAAGCAAGCGGTCGGTTCCTTTTCATGCTTTTCCCAAAAGCTGGGTTCGCATGCTGATTCTGAGAGTGGTTTTATTTGGCAGTCGTACGATCTTTACATTTAGCAGGTTAAAATAATTCTCATAACCGTTTTGAAGTCACGTTGCAATTGCAAGTAGGTGAAAGAATCCGGTAGTTGATGCCTAGTTCTGGCCACGCGTTGTAATCTCTAAATGGATTATTTGAAAACTTAATTTCCAGAGTGAGAATGGCAGAAACTGTATTTCAGCTCAAGTTGGTTTGGATAAGCTCTTAGAAATATGAATGCAAGATGGCAACTGGAAAATGTTGTGTGAGGACTACCAGATGTTTGTGTTACTGGAAAGTTGATATAAATAAAAGGCTCCAGAGGGGATTATAGTCTTGGTAGTTTGCTGGAGGTCAGATCTGCAATCCCATTTGAGTGCTTTAGCGGTGTTTGGTACCAGGTCTCGCCACAGTAGATTGAAAAATGCAGTCCTGCTTAATTTTCAGGTTTTGCTTATTCTCTGATTAGACGTCATACCGCTTGGGCATTTTCTTCCAGTTATTTTCAACTCCTCAGGAATCTGCTGGGATTTTAGAGGGGTGAGGTATTTCTAGCAGCGTGTCACTCTTGTAAGAGAAGAACAATCTACAGAGGGGAGAAAAACTGCTGCCCCAGTCTGCTTTCAGAATGAGAGGCTTCCCCAGAATGTTAAGAAGTTTTCTGGGAAACAATAGTTTCCATGGCTTTATCTTTTAATTTGGAAGATGACTTACACACTCTGAAAGTGCACGTCTTTTTTAAAAAAATTGCTAAAATGGCAACTGAGTTACTTGACAAGTGACAGGTAACAATTTACCCTACAAGTAGGAACTGAAGCTGTAAAAGACTTTTTTACAATTTGCCTGTGAGGGAGAATCTAAAATAAAAAAAAGAGTTCATGGGCAGTAACAAACCCCTTCTTTTCAAAAATAACATCAGGTTTCTTATTGAGGACAGAAGTTTGCTCAGGCTGATTGTTCGGTGAGACCGAAGCTGGTGTGTTTGGATAACATTTTTGCTTGTGAGAGGAGAGAAATGAGCAGGAATGGATTGGCAGGTGGGAAGAGAAGTGAAAAGGAGAATTTGGAGGGAAAGAAATAAGAGATTTATTACTTTTTAACAGGCTTATGATCTGAATTAAAAACTTAGGAGGAAGATTAACTTCTGAGGAAAAATGGTTTTGAAGACTTAAGCTTTAGGCATCTCAGGATGTACCTCAAGAGGATTAAAGATGGAAGTAGAAAGAGTTAAAGAGGAGGCAAACATCTGGTGAAAATAGGAGTGGTGACTTAAACGCAACAGTGACTCTAAAATAAAATAGTTTTGTTTCTTTTCAAGAATTTGATTTCATTTTATATTTACTGACGTGGATGTAATTCGGATATACTTTGGGTAATTTGTAGTTAGGGTTGGATGTGATTGAAGGGGACACAGTTTTCTGCATCTGTTCAGACACGGGTGTGAAGCAGTGTTAGAAGAATGGCAGAAATATTACTTGACTTAATGAGTGAAGAGCAGAAATTTTCAGTGGAGGATTTGTTTATAAAAGCAGAAGGTTATTCGGGGAACTCTCGGCAGCTTCTTACCACCAACTTCCTCTCTCTTTCCTTGGTTTAGGTTTAGCTGTTTGCTCTTTTATCTGGTGATATTTGGGGAGGAGGGGGAAGGGGATGGTAGACAGTCTGCAGTTAAAGAATGATGATGTTTCTTTTCTTACAATGTAAAACTTCTGATTCTTCTTACAATGCTGATTTTTCACTGACACTTGTCCCCTCCCTTAATAGTTACATACAAATTATGATTTTTGTATGTGACCAAGTTTTGGGTTTTTTTCCTTTTATGACTGGAGCATTGGTTTAAGGGAAAAAAGTTAAAAACATTCTGAGAATGGAAAAGAAACCCTTAGTTTTGGAATACTTCTTGAAGTGGAATTTTAGTTACTGAATTCTAGTGGGGCTGCCAATATTCAGTGCGTTTTGAGATAACTCTATATCTTATTCACTGCGTTGAAAATTATTTTTCTGACTGACTCCTCTACTTTTCCATGATCTGGCATCTCAAAAAAGTAAAGTGGATGTTCTGACTCAATAATGAGTTTTCTGAAATAATAAACTGAATTAAGGTGGATGTGTCTGCCTTAATTAAATTCTTCCTCTTATGCAGTGTCCAGAGGGCCCTGTTGTGACCTCTGGAACTCGGCCTTCTCTGATGGACTTGGCAGCTTTGGGGTGTAATAAGAAGCAGCTCCCGTCCGAGTTGCAGCGTGCTCCTGATGGTGTAACGGGGCCAGCTTACAAAGGGAATTGGGGCTGATGTGTGGTGCCTTGGAATTGAGAAGAAAACGGGGAGCACTCTCAACTGCTGAGAGAGATCATTTGCACTGCATTTCAAAAAAAAAAGAACAGGTAATCTCTGTTGTTTCTGCCTCCCAAATAGCTCCTTTAGCCTGGTATGCATCTTCTGCTGGATGCCAGTTCATTCCTTTTAGCTCTCTGCTGTGATTGTGCTGATTTTTCCAGTCTGTTCTCTTATGGCTGAAGAAATGGAAATGAAACTCCGTGTGTCATTTTGAGCTCAGCAGTTTTTGTGGCGCTCAACAGGGTACACGTTAAGTAAGATCTTTCTTTGGATTTAAGAGCACAGGAGGTAGAGGAAGGTGTAACGCACACACTTCTGGTTTTTAGAAAGTGTGCAAGCTTAATTCAGCAGCCACTTTTTTTTGACATGTATTATTCTTCTTTCTAATGCAGGTGCAGTTAAGTCTGTCTGTATCCCATTCATGTTACCCTTTTATAGGTTGTTTTTTCCAGGCAGTCATTGGCTTCTTGTTGTAGAACTGTTCACATTTCTTTGTTCAGAAAGATAAGCCTCTCGCTTCTTGTAAACAGGGCTTCCTTTCGAGACTTTTTGATGTAGGGGTCACTTTCATCTTTCTTGAGTGTTGATTTCTAATCTCAGTCTATTTTTATTGTACAGGTCCTTTGCTACCTTGGTGCAGTCTCTTCTGCACCACCATGTTAATAATTAGGCGACTTTGTGTAACCTCTGGAATTCACTGTGCCTGACTTTCAACCTGCATTTGTGGCTAGGCGAGCTTTCCTGCCACACAGGGGAGTTGCAATCAGGATCGCTTGGCAGTCGTTAGCACGGGCTGTGGGAATGCTTTGCCCATTGTTGCTTTCTTCTGTGGTATGCCGGGTAGGAAGAGTGGTGTGACACCCTGTTTGGTGTATACATTCAAATCGGAAAACTTACTCGTTTTAGTCATCCACTAGTTAGACAGCATTGCATCCCACTTTGCTCTTCCAGTTAACTTGCCCTTTTTTTCCCCTTTTATTCTTTTTCTTTCTTTACTGCAGCAAATTCAGACCTTCCATTGTCCTTTCCAGGGCTTTGAAGAATGCAGGAAGATAATGGTCTTTTCCTGTGCTTCTGTATCTCATCCCCTTGTTTTATTGCTCCAATTATCTTTGTCCTGCTCCTTTTCTCTGCGCTTTGTGCTGCTCTTGGATAGTCTTTGATACGTTGCTGGTCCAAGAAGCAGCCACCCCCGTTTTTGAAACACTTAATTAAAAATATACTTTTTTATACAGACTTCTGTAAGTTATCTTTTACTGAATAAAACTTACTGAAAACGAATATACTTGGAAATTTCTGGTGTAAACTACTGGTTTCTTAAAAGGTAGTTGGTTTATCTTGAGAAGCAGAAATTGACAGGTTGTTTAGCAAAAGTCTGGTAACTTTGAAGCCTCTTCTGGAATTATTTGTTGAGTTGATGTTCCTCTCCTCTCTCAGGTCAAGTCTGTGCTGCTCGCAGAATAGCTTCGATTGTTGATTCCTACAGTAAGGTGAAGTTTTGAGCTGAGATGTCTTGGTACAGCTGTGAAGTGAGGAGACAGAGGACAAGGTGGCCAGGGAACATTTCCTGTGCTTCAAAAGGGTCTGATCTGGCTCTGGTTCTTAGATAAGATGTCTTTGTCTGGACGTGGTTGTGAATGAGTTGAGAAATATTCTTTTTCTTAACTATGTCCAGAGACAAATGCTGTTTGTCATTTATATCCGAGGAAGTAAGGGACTCTCAGACTGTACATGGGCTCGCAGGGTCCATAAGATAATATTTTGTATTTTGTTTCCTGTGACTTGGTATTTATGCCTGTACCTTCAAGTTTGTCCCTGCCTCTCCTGGCCAGAAAGAATTTTGATATCCAAACTATTTACAAAATGTTTTCCTAAAACCTCTGCCCGCAGCGCCCTTTAATTCACTCCTAGTTCAGAGGTGCCAAGCGCTGTTAGAGAAGGAGTGTGAACTGGTGAAGTATTAAGTGTTCGTGAGCAAATAAACACCGGGGGTGCCCTGCTGATTTCGGAAACTTAACTTTACCTTCTGTCAGCTGTGGTTCCTTTCAAAATGCATTTAATATTGGTTCACATCAGAAGAGCGGTTCAGCATTTGGAGGTGGAACAGCACGGGGTAGTTTCCAAGGCACACTCACTTGTAAGGATGTATTTCAGTGACCTTTTATGTGCTTCCCATATTCATGTGCCTGCTAAGCAAGGCAAATGGCAAGTTTTTCCTTACTGGTAATTTTTGCAAAAGACAGTGATGAATATTACCTGTTTATTCCCATTATGACTTGCTACAGCAGTAAAAGTAGCAGTGATGTCATTTGATGACAAGTGTTTGATGGCTGATTGCCATATTGAGCTAGGAGTATGTTGGAATTTAACATCTCTTTAACTGTATTTAACTGCCTTGCAAAGCATCTGTAGAAAGCTTTGACTTACCAGACTGAAAGTTTTTTCCAAGTAATAGAAACTCTTTAAAATCTAGAACCATGGGCCATGTTAAAAGCATAACGAATGACGTGCTGGCATGCTGCAATTCTATTAGCACGTTGTCATAACTTTTATTACCACCTGCCTATCCAAGCCATCTGGGAGGAAAGGATGTAAGATATAAAAGTGACAGTTACTCAGAAGATCTTAAATAGTCCTGTGTATCTCAAGCTCATACATTTGTCTTGCCTTTAGACCACAGAAGCTTTCTAAAACTTCTTGGCATATGTAAGATGGAGGTAATATTTAGGTACATCTTAAAATCCCGTTGAAATACAGAAAGTAGCTGTTAGTTTCAATTTGTGTGTCATGTGATTATCCATTTCCTTCCCCATTTATGTGATTGATGGCTACAGCCTTTCTGGGGTTTGCTCCTTGGAGAGCAGTGAAAGGTAGAGGAATTTAGGATTACTTCTACGCTCCATCCAGGAAAGCTCTAACGTGTGTGTAGGGATACTTAATTGCTTTGGTTTACCTGGAAGTAGAAGTCTTCTTGTAGAAAACTGCTTATTGTTGATAAATACCTTGTGTGGAAATAGTTTTCTTGTCCGAACTGTTCAGGATCTGCTCCGTGTCATCATTCTGAAGCCGGACGAGGAGAACAGCGTTGCAGCCTCACAGTCACCGGGAGATGCTGATGGGACGCTGCTGCTGACTCTCTGGCCATTCCTCACGTGGAGCTTTAGGGTGTCTCAGTGGTGGGCTGTGCCCAAAATCCTTGTTAGGAGGAAGAGTAGGTTGTTGTGGCTTGAGGTTTCGTTCACGCCTCTGTGTTGGCCAGGTGTATGGAGGGCCATAGTGTCGTTGTTTCAGAGAATTCAAAAGTTATCTCAAGCTAAGTTATTTTTACATCTTTTCTAGTGCTTCTTAAATAAAAGTTGCTTTATTTCTCGCTCTGCGTGAGGAAGTATTTTAAGAGTCGGGAATAAGTCGGTGTTGCCAGTAGTTTGAGTAAAAAGATGTTAGTTGAAAACTAAAATCACTGAAACTGCCATTTTAACAAGAACAAAATCTAATTTCGCAGCCCGCTCTTGCGTTTTACTTATTCCTTGTGCTTTCTTCTGCTCACTAGGCTTAGCGTCTTGTTGCTCAGTGTGCGGACAGGTTGCCATCAGGGAGGAGCTGAGCTTGAGGAACTTCATCCTTTCCCTGGCTGCTTGTTCTCCTCTCACAAATTTGTGTCCCAGTTGTTTGTGCCTGTGATATAAAACAGATCACTCGGATAATGTAGATTAAAAAATAGCTGTGAACAGAACAATGCAACAGCCTGGGTGGGGTTAAGCAGTGCTGCTGTGAACCCTGAGGGGAAGGAAAAAGCTTGGGGCTTTCCTGCCCATCGACTAAAACTAGGAAAAAAGCCGTGGAGAGGAGGGGGTGTTTCTTGCGCCTTGAATTTCAGGTTTTATCTGTCCCTCAAAGACCTGTGACAGTGAAGCGATGATGTCCTGGGAAGCAAGCCTGAGTGTTGCCCATGGAAGGGCAGTTAGCCAAGTACTCGACAGTAGTGTCTGCTCACTTGGGCTTCATTTGAATGACACAGAGCGGTATAATTGAGTTTCTTTGGAGGAATTGTGGTAATTTTAAGCTTAATGTAATAAGAGCTGCAGCAAGTACCTAAAGTGCGTATTGATGTCTCTTTTAAATGTTGATTTTAAAATATCTTTCCCCCTTCATTCCACATGCACAGCACAAACTGCAAAAGCAAGGAGTTTGTAAAGCAGTTTGATTTGAGAGCGCTCGGTTTTAGTTGTCTGCCTCTGAGCTTTGCTCCGGGAAATAAATCTCCATCGAGTTAAGTGTGCATCTCTGCAGGGTTAAATACTTACTCCTTAGCTCCCCATAGCTGGTGTCTCTCTTTCAGTGTTTACATTTACATGGGCTCACTTTTTTCCCCAAAGGAAATTAAGCCTGAGAAAACCCCACTCTTGGTTTCCAGTTAACTAATGCCCGTGTACCAGTATTTCCAGGTGCTTTCTCAGGGTGCATAGAACTGAAAACCCGAGCGCAGAGCCGTGAGCTGGAGCAAGGCTGATGTGAGCCTTGCCTGGGAGAGGTCTGCTCTGCAGCTGGAGCCGGCACTCGGATCCAGACCTGCCCTGCAACTCTGCTCAAGGACTCTGGATTCCAGCTGGGGAGGAATTAGGGGCATATATGTTGATGTGCGTATCGTGGACGTTCTCCTGCTGTTTTGAGGTGTGGGATTTCTAGGTATATGTTCTCTCTGCTTTCCACCATTTCCTTTCAACAACTCGTAACTCAGCCTTCCTCAAGAGCCTGTGCTTTGCCTTTCTCCTCCAGCAAACCTCAATATCAGCCTTAGTATTTAAAGCAATTCGTATCTCCAGGTAACAATTTTACGTCTTTCACTCATCTCTTTTTTTATCTTTTCGAGTTCAAAACTAACAGCAATGGAGTTCTTGTGGTTCACTGGCTGTCCTGTGCGGTAAGAGGAGGGCAGATAAATACCACCTGCAAACAGAAAGTGTTTAGCAGAAGGCTAAACTGTAAGGCACGTGGTGCTTTTCTATCTATCTATCTATTTTCTATCTGCCGAAGTTATGAATCCTAGTTTCCGAGCTCATCTTGTTTTCTGTATCCGCCTTAGGGATCAGGACTCAGAAGTCAGAGATGGGTCGATTATTCTGTTTTTCTTTTAAAATCTGCCTTCTGGTAACTAGGTGCCATTTTATCGGTTGTGCATGTGTGTTCGTTCAGGTGTGTTGCAGTGGTTTTAACCCCGTGTGTTCTCTGCAGGCGACGATTTGACTTGGCACTTAGAAGTTGGGAACTTCACTAGCGTATAAAAGCAACGAGGATTTCCCTCTGGCCAAAGGGATTCAGTTTGAAGTAGAGAAATAATTACCCACGCTTCCCTAATAGTAAGGTTTCAGCTATAGGAGATTATTCTGTTGGTGGTACTGGAGCCACCCTGAACCTAGGGTGTTGTTTTGTTGGTGAGTTTGGGTTGCATGTTGCCACCTGTAGCTTTTTCAGATTAAGAACTTAATTTGTCACATCTGATCTCTGATAATCTGAGACTCTCAAAACGAAAGTAGGGAGTAAGTAGTGAGTTGAAATGGTGGCCTCAGGGTAAAATCGTAAATCCCGAGTCAAGTGGGGAGTCTGCTATTTGAGTTTTGGACTGCTTAAAAGAAATTGTATGCTAGGCTTATTCCTATAAGGAGCTGCATGTTGAAAGAATGAGTGGAGGTGGTGTATCTGCTCTTCAGAAAACATATGGTAACACTTTAAAATGTTTAAATGTAACATCATATTTTGAAGGTGCTAAGGGGGAGGGAGAAAGCAGGATGGCTTTAACTTGTGTGCCGTGAGATTTAGCAGCACTCCTGAATGTGGGTTTTTTTTGTTGTGTTTTTTTTTCTTTCTTTCTTTGTTCTTAGTTTGGTGGTTTTTTTTTCTCTTTTGGGGGACTGACAGGGTGAAGATCAATTATAAATTTCTTCTGCTGAGTTGTGAAATTCTGTTTAATCTTCAAACTGGCGATGTCAAGGGTGCCGAGTCCTCCTCCTCCGGCAGAAATGTCGAGTGGACCCGTAGCAGAGAGCTGGTGCTACACTCAGGTAAGTCCACACTGCACTGAGATGGTTTGGGCATAACACAGTTAGAATCTGTGGTAAGAAATGGGTTCAGAACCAGTTTAGAGTCTGGATATGCAAATGTTGCCAGGTGAGCTGTCGCCGTGGCAACGGCCTGTTGGGGCCTCTGCCCCTGGCAGGGCTTGGAAGAGGCAGTTGGGGGAGTTGGAGTGGTCCAACTGCCACTGCCAGCCATTTCCAGGCTCTTGTCTTGAGAGCTGTTGGTCACGCAAGTGGCTCAGTAACACTTCCAGGTTTTTGGTTGTTGCCTTTAAGATGGATAGCGAGGATCAGGATGACCCTCACCCGCCTATTATCCTTTGTTTTAAGATCAAGGTGGTGAAGTTTTCCTATATGTGGACCATAAACAACTTTAGCTTCTGCCGAGAAGAAATGGGTGAGGTCATCAAAAGCTCAACCTTTTCATCTGGAGCCAATGATAAACTCAAATGGTAAGAAACAGAGCAGAGAGTTTCGCCCCGTTTGTGCAACTGCGTGAGAGAATTTGGGTTTTGTAACAGGAAATGTAGAAAAAAAATATGTTACTGCACACGGGTTCTTGCTTCCTTGGATGTACCACACGTGCACTGGGAGAAAGTACTGTTGCTTTGGCCTGGTGTTTGGACACACAAAACAAATGTGAGGTCTGGCTGTCTGCGGTGTTTCTCTGATAGTGGAAAACATCAGAAGTAAGAGAAGCCGTAGCTGGAAGGGAGACTGCGTCCTGCCTTGAAGCAGGGAAAATTGGGGTTTTTTGACTGATGTTCATCTTAACAAGTTCTTACAAGCCAATGGGAGTCCCCAGCCAGTGTATTCGAGCACTATTTCAGCCTCCCAGTTTCACTCCCTAATACTCCACTTTGTTAAAAAGACAATTTTTGCCCGCACTATAAATTTTGCCATTTAAGACCGTTGTTACAGTATTCCCTTTCTCTTCACGGCAACTTTTTGTGAATTCAGAGGCTTAACGTTGTTACTTCCCGTCGCTTCTGTGTCCTGTGACTCCTTCTGCCCAGAAGTTTCTGCTTGTTTGCCCTTTTCCTTTCCTTTAAAACCCTTCTTATCTCCCCTGAGTTCTCAAGTAATTTCCAGTAACTCAGAGGGGACTTTGGTCAGGATGTATATCTGCTGCGAGTCGTAGTAGTAGCTCCATGGACATCTTGTTCCTTATTTTATCCTTTGTGGCTCATGTTAAGTGTTTTAGCATTTTTCTTTAAACCTCCTTAGTATAGATTGCAGCACATCAGCCGCTAAATAATTCAGCGTGTGTATGTGGTACAATTTGTGTTCCCTTCCTTTGGGTGGCAGACCTGTGCTTTCCTTGAACTGCTTTTTGTTACTAAATTACTTTTCTTTATAACCTTTGCTAGTCAGATCTCATTCTAATGTCTAGATCTTCCTGATTTTTCTGTCCTTGTGTGTTTGAGCTGTTAGTCATTTGGCCTAGTTTTTGCTTCTTGTTAGATTCTGTGTCAAGTTTCAGGTCAGGGAAGCGCTTGAGTTAGCCTCTTCCTGCGCTTACTACCTTTTCTTCACACAGGAGTCGTTTTCTCTTTTTGCCCTAGTATTATGTTTTTGAGAAACGACCAGGCTTCCAGAAATCTGTTTTTCCTTTCAGTTACTTCCTGTGAAATTTTACCTACCGTCTCTCTGGATTTGTTGCACTTCCTGAAATCTCTTGCCTCCGGTCTGCTATTTCTTTCACTTTCCTTTCGTGAAAGTTGACATCCAGGGTGCTTTTCAGTGATTTAAACCGTACCCCCCTCCTCTTTTCCCCCCGTGTTGTTTTTTTTTGTTTTTTTTTTTTTTAATTGGTTTGCCGATAGTTACTGCCTGTTTATTATTATGTGTCTTGGGGATGTAGCATGACACTGACTGTGTTCAGTTCAGTGGTTCAGTGGCTGTTAAACGGAACTCGTTTGCTGTCTGTTTTCTTGTGAAAACTCCACCATGGCCTTTCTTTGAAAGCCATGAATGACCTGCCAAAAACTGTTCCTGACATCTCATTCAGCTGCTTCCTTCTGCAGGTGTTTACGTGTCAACCCTAAAGGCTTGGATGAAGAAAGTAAAGATTATCTGTCCCTCTATCTGTTGCTGGTGAGCTGTCCAAAAAGTGAAGTTCGAGCAAAGTTCAAATTCTCCATCCTGAATGCTAAAGGAGAAGAAACAAAAGCAATGGGTGTGTAAAATCTCTTTTCTGTCTGATGGGGTCAGTTGTTTGTCTTTTGCTGTTTGATCAAGCGAGTCGCTCAGCTGGGGTTTGAAGCTCGGTATCTTTCTTTCAGAGAGCCAGCGAGCATATCGATTTGTACAAGGCAAGGACTGGGGATTCAAAAAATTTATTAGAAGAGACTTTCTTTTGGATGAGGCCAATGGACTTCTTCCAGATGACAAACTCACTCTCTTCTGTGAGGTAAGTCTTCCTGTGCAGCTGAAAGAATAGCAGTTCCATTAGCTTGGGGTAGACGTAACCTTGGTTTTCATCATTGCTTTTAAGGAGTCAGAAGTGTCAGGAGAAAGACTGGATGTTTTTCTGGCACTTAGATACTGTTTGTGTGTGTGTGCACACGCACCTGCGTGGCTGGTGGCTTTTTCTGGGTGTGATTCATCACATTTCACTTCCATTTATTTTTTCTTATTTTGTATTTGTCTTTTACCTGGATGATAATAGGAATTAAGCATCTTTGAGTATCGTTTCACTTCTGGTTTCATGTTACCATCCATCTGTTTGTACTCCTTAATTTTAAACTCACTTGGGATAATTATCAGCACTAGCTCTGTGGTGGAAACTGGCCCGCCTGTTACTTGCCTACTGAATATAGAAGAGTTTTCTTGATTTTCCGAAGTGTGCCTATACAGCCAAGGAAAAGTAGCAATTTTCTGTTCATTGTGTTTACAAAATTATTATTTCACTAATATAATTCCAGAGAAAGATGCAGTTGTTTCTAAAACTAGATATTTAAGTTTAGAAACCTTCATGACAAATTTAAACTCTTTAATTTAGTGTCCTCAGAGCTTCTGCTTATTTCCATTGTCTTTTTAACTGTGAAATACCTTCTATAGCTGTGATTTTTGCCAGAAGACAGGTAACACAGGTTGCTCTCTTTTTGGATCTCCTGCAGTGCTTTCTGTGGGAGTCTTTTCTTTTTGCTGTGTTTTCTTTCAGGAGTGAAAGAAATGCTGCAGTGAGAGTTGTTTGACGGCTGGGTTGGTTTTTTTCATTTTGGTTTGGGTTTTTTGTTTTTTGTTGTTTTGGGTTTATTTTTCAGTTTTGTTTCGCCGTCATAAGCATGCACATGTTTAAAGTAACAAACCTCCTAAAGGATGCGTATTCAGTCAGTAGCATAAATTATTGCTGTCACGGAGGGAGCCCTTCCTTTAACATTTGTAGCAATATGGGAGAAGAGGACAGCGTCTTGGATCACACCTCTGTAGGTCTGGCAATTCCTCTTTGCTTTGTGATAAAAGAGCCGGAAAACTTCCAGGAGTGGAGTGAAATTCATAAATTAATGTCTGAGAAGGGAATTTGCGAGGTGCCATGTAGATAAACCTGAGATCCACCAGTAGTCTTGGCAACTAGTACTAATTCAAGTCACTCCACTCTTTACTGAATTACTCCCTTCAAAAGCTTCAGCTCGCTGTTCTTGTTTGTTCTGGATGAAGAGGAAACTTGCTGCTGGCTTCACCTGGCCTTGATACCTTCTGCTTTCTCCTCCAGCGTGTTCTGTAGTCTAGCACGTGAGAAATCTTCAGTTAGTGATATCGGAGGGGAAGGTATTGCTGTCTGGAAATGGTTTGGCGAGAACTTTCAACAGCTTGGTTTTGGGGGTGTGTCCCCCCCCTTTTTTGTTTTGTTTTCTTTTCTTTTTCTTCCCTGAGCTTTTCGGTCTCTTAGCATGTAAACCGTTGTGTGCTCTCCTGATGCTTCGCAGCTGGCCCCAGGTGCCAAGTGATGCTGCTCCCATCCGTGCCTTCAGCAGGCAGGTTTTGTATGTAGAAACTCTCCAAGGAGTTAGCAGCGCTGGATGTTGAGATGCTTGTTACGTGGGGATGTATTGGAGTTTGCTGTAGACCAGAAGGTTGCTGAGTGTCTCTGCTCCACCTTCTCATTGCTTTATTAAAGCCTTCTGCTCTCTGCTCGTGTCCAGTGCTGAACACAGATAACGTCGTGCTGAAAATGCTGTTAAGGCAGAGAATGGCATTCCTTATCAAGCCTCATTTAGTTGTCAGTTAGGAGGTTTTTCAACCTCTGTTTTGGAGGTGGGGTCGATTGTTCACATCCCAACTGCATTACTTTTTGCTGTTGAAATTCTATTCCAGCATCATAGGCTGGATTCCAGTAAATCTCCAAAAAGAACAGTATTCCCAAGGTTATAGTAATAGCTCTCTTTGGAGCTAGGCAGCATTGGTTCCCCTGCTAAGATGTTGAAAATAGCTTAAGCAAAACCTTCTCTATTTTGACCTCTAAGGCTGGTCACCACTTGGAATCTATCAGTCTAAACTCCTTATGTCAGAAGCCATGTAATAGATTTTAATACCAGGAACCGACTTTCTTTCATGTACGAAGAGGATTTATTTGTTGATTTAAGGCACAGTTCGCAGGTCTTTTTTGGTTGATCTGTAATTGGTATTGGACTCCAGCAAGGGATCTGCATCTTCGAATTCCTTTTTAATGAATCTGATTAATTTTCATCCATCCTTGAGTCCGTGTTGCTGGTGAAAAAGATGACGTAGCTGTCAAATGAATGACAAAGAATAGCAGCTTCCTCACATTTGCTCTGGGTAGTCATTAGTGTCCTTTGGCAAGCAGCGTCTCATAGGTGTTTGGTTTCGAGTGTTGGATAGTTTGTACCAGATGTGGCTGCCATCGGAAACCCACCGGGGGTTTCTCAGGAGTTGGGATAGGTGCTGTCAGCAGGTTTTTTCCCTTAGAAGATGTTTCTGTCGTCTCTCTCGCTTCGTAATTCTCCTTTTACGTAACTGTGAAGCTTCCTTTGCTGTCCATTGTTCTTCTTTGGCCAGTGGTTATTAATAGAAGTGAAATTTAGCTTGGACTTGACAGCCAATCCAGGAAACAGCCTGACGTCTGCTTCCCTGTCAATCAGCTGCTTCCTTTATTCTTCGTTATAGCGGGGCAGTATTAGTCACTGTGATCTTTTCTAATTGGAGTCCGCTGTAGAAGGCGTATGATTTACTGCGTGTTTAACAATAATGGTTTGGTGCTGAACAGGCTCTTAACGGTTCCCTTTGTGTAGGTTGTTCATCAGCCAGGATGGCTACGTATGGTCCCTGCCTGACTCTGTGCTTTAGAGCAGATGATGAGGAATCTGTCCGCCTTCCCCAAATCTTGCAGATTACTTGACATCAAGCTGCTTGTTTAAACCTACTGTTGAAGGAGGTTTTTTATTTATTTTGTTTCATAATGCGAGGGAAACGTTGAACTCTGGAAGAAATTTAGAAGCAGCAAGGCATTTGGGGGGGGTCAGGCACTGCCCTCACATACATGTGTGGTGCAGTGCTTGGTTATAGAAGCTCTCTGTATACTTCATTTTCATTTGTACTGCTGTCTGTATTGCATTATTGATTGGGGAGGGTTTCAGAGTGTCGATAGAAGGAAAAAAACTAGGTCAAGTATGGTGTCTGTAAAAGCAGAAAAATAAGGTTTCACTTCCTTAGGAAACAATCTAATAAAGTTGTGATTAAATTGCATGGAAGTGCTGTTAATTTGAGGTTGCGAAGTCGTCCTCTGGTGTGATTTAGGACTTGGGATAGACACTGTGGAGGAGCAGAGAAAGGGTGCTTTAAAAATAGCAACATTTTTAATCATACAGCGGTTCTGCTGGAGAGGTGTGGGGTTTGCTTCGCGTTTCCCTCCACCTGCCCTGGCAATAAAAACTTCCTGTAGGAAGACTCATTTTTCCAGTGTGGGTTTTTGAGGGTTTTGGGTGGTTTGCTTTCTCTTCCCCTCCAGGTGAGTGTGGTCCAGGACTCTGTGAATATCTCCGGCCAGAACACCATGAACATGGTGAAGGTACCGGAGTGCCGCTTGGCAGACGAGTTGGGAGGACTCTGGGAGAATTCGCGCTTCACGGACTGCTGTTTGTGCGTTGCAGGCCAGGAGTTCAAGGCTCACAAAGCCATCCTAGCAGGTCGGTATTGAGTTGGATGGGCCTTAGCGGGATAGGAGGCAGCAACGTGATGGCAAGTGGGGTTTTCTGAGTTACTTTGTCTTTACTTCTGCAGCTCTTTTAACTGTAGGGCTGTAGTAAAAGACAGTTTGATGAACTGTTACAGGGAAGGGGAAGATCTGCTCCATTTTTAAATGCCTCTGCCATGTTGAGGATGGTAGGAGGGATCTTCTGTGGCTGTAGGGTACTGTAATGTATTCCAAGAGCATTTGTAAGGAGAAGTTAGCCCATTTCCAGAGGAATACTTTCTTGTAAAGTCGAGAAACCTACCTTACCACCCCTGTACTCTTCAGCCTTGGCTGAAAAGACGTAATAAATCTCCCATACCCGGTTTGAAGCTACATCAGCCACGTTACGTTATGTCACAACCTATATATACTTCATTACCAGTTGTACCCAATTTGCCTTACCTGCTATAGGAGACTTTTTCCTGCATTACGTAGCAGGACAGTTGGTGAGGTGTTGGCAGGCTGCACTTAGCTCCTCCTGAAGAGCGAAAGAGCATTTCTAACTGTGTTTTGTTTTCCCCACTGCCGTAGCGCGTTCCCCAGTTTTCAGCGCCATGTTTGAGCATGAGATGGAAGAGAGTAAAAAGGTAAGTTGCTGAAGCAAGGAGAACTTCTCTGGCTGGGTGAATAGCTCTCTAGTCCACTCTTAGCATCGCTGGTCAGATAACTTTCCTAGGTAGTGTTTGTGACTCTTGTCACCTTTTAACTGTTTTTCTCACATTAGATGCAGGTCTCCGCTTCAGCTGTCCTGAAGGGAGGAAGAAAGGGATCAAGGAGGCAATTGTTACCTTTGTTACTCTTGGGGAAAGAATCTGGGGTGGGATAGGGAGAAGCAGAGGATGTGAAATACAACTTAGAGTTGTTCTTACTCCATCCACATCTTTTTTTCTTTTTTTTCTTGTTTTCTTCTTTTGCGAGTAGTACACATTCTAAATAGTTTGCCTCTGTGGCAAATTTCTGGATACTGAAAGAGCTTGGGTAGAAGGAAGCCTTTAGCCTCTGGTCAGGATCTTAATAAGTTTCATTTTTCTGATACAGAATCGAGTTGAAATCAATGATGTGGAGCCTGAAGTTTTTAAGGAAATGATGTGCTTTATTTACACGGGGAAGGCACCAAATCTTGACAAAATGGCTGACGACTTGCTGGCAGCTGCTGACAAGGTACAGTTGGGATTTGTGGGAGTTCAGAGAGCCGGGAATGACATGCGCCTCGCTTTACACAATGCTCCTTGAAGATTGCTGCAGTAAGCTTTTCATGTGGTCATTGTGGTTGGGCAGTTTTCTTTAAATTGGTTGTGGCTTATACGTAAACCTGGATGTGGTATAAGATACCTGTAAGATAGGATATACCTGTAAGATACCTATAGCTGTATAGATACGTATCTTAACCTGTAACAATCAGGAATTTCTGTCTCTACTGCTCATTTTTAAGGGTTTTCTTGAAATTTCAGCGGACGTCTCTACTCAGCATAATCTAGCATAAGAGCTGGGGGTGAGAAGAAAATTTCCAGGTGGACCTGGCGATATTTTTTTTCTTGATGTGACTATTACAAAATCTCCAAAGTAGCGTTCTGTCTTGGCAAACAGGGCCTGCTTCTCCTTCTGGTCTGGCTGGTATCAGCAGCTTCAAGGGATGCTCTAAAGGCACGGATAGCCAAGAATGGGGAAGGTCCTGTGGTTTGTTTTCTTTTTGCAGTGGCAGTCCCTGCTGGTTATGGAGAGAAGGGGTGCACTGGAGGAAGCCCTATTGCCTTAACCCATCTGTGGTTTTGCAGGGTCCTTGCCAGGGAGGTGTCGGGGATGGTGTGACTGGAAGGCTGCTGGTAGTCCCCGTGTAGCAGGCGCAGCGCTGTGGCCTTGCCAGCCAGCCAGCCGCTGCCTCCTTCCCTTTGCAGCACCAAGGACAGAAGAGAGTGCTCTGCTGGCCACTGAGCCGTATTAACCAGTGAAAATTCGTAATATATAACCAAAATTTTATTTCCTTTTTCTTTTTTTTCTCTTAAAAGTGAACTTAGTGCTGGTGAAAGATGCCAGTTTGACAGCACTGGAGACTAAAGCCCTGAATTTATCCATCGAACAGGTTCAGCACGGGTAGCAGCAGTGCAAGATTCTCCACACTGCCCTGCCAATGTGCCTCAACTCTGACCTGGAGGGACCACCTCTAGGGGTGAGACCGTAGTTCAGTCTCCATGCTTCTTCAGTCCTTGGATTCTCTTGTGGGTGCCAGTTAGGGTGGTGGATTTTAAGATGTGGATGCATGTAACCTTGTTCCACGCAACCACCACACAGCCATCAAATTCCCTGTCACTGCGGACCTGGGCTTCATCAGAAATGCTGGTTTTAGAGGTGAAATGCTCCATATGCCATTATTAGGCCACTGCAACTAGAATTAAAATGGGGAATAATGCAAGGAGATTCTTGGCCTGATTATAATCATTGCCACATATTTTATTCAATATTTAAGGAGTACTGATTGAGAGCTCACATACCATCTTTAACTGAGACAAGTGTAAGTAAGAAGCAGTACATTAAGGACAGAGTAGGCTTTAACTTTGTGTTTCCTGGCTTTTAACGTAGGTTTTTCTCCCTTTTAAACTCATTGTGTGTCTTTTTAAAAGCAGAAATAAAAAATCTTTCATGAAAGCACATAAAACATTTAATATTTACTCAAGAGACTGAAACAGCTTCTTCTGAGTTCCTCCTGTCTCTTGGGGAAAATATGTAATTAGACCAAAACCAAAACAAAGCACGTCTTCTCAACCCAGGAGATACTATTTCAGCCTCTTGGGTAAGTGTGCTATTAGGTAGGGTGTTTTTTTTAAAGTGTAATTAAGAAAAGGGGGAAGGGGAAATCTTGGTACCTGAGAGACCAGAATGGCTACTTTTGCCCAAGTATGTAATTAGAAGCTGAGCTATTTGTAGTGAAAATCGAAGTAAAAACTGTGCACGCGTGGAGGAGAATATTCGATTCACAAAAGGAACGATTTTAACCTTCGTTTGCTGCATTTTAAGCTACTGACAGACAATAATACAAAGTAATGGCTCGCCCCTCACTTGAAACTGTTGTAGTTATTGATACAGATTAAGCAAGTAAATTTGATTTGCCTTCTCAGATGTTCTGGTGGGAGAAAATTGTCCTGGTTATGAGTGCCATGCCTCAAGTGAAGTAATTATCACCGAGCCTTAAGTGAAAAGATGTTTTTATAATCTAAAATTATTCATTTAAATTTAATCATAATGGCACGAAAATCTCGATCAGAATATAAAATCAATTTATAGTAATAGTGCTTATCATATGGCCAGAGCTCCCTTTGTCTTGTGCTTGTCACCTGCTCTCTGGTCAGGTTGACAGAGCAGTCCTTACAAATCTGGTATCTTTTCCGAATGCGGCCTCATATACTGAACTTGTCTACCACGTCATTTCTGTCTGAAAAAGCATTATAAACAATATGAAGAATACTCTTAAATGCAGTTATCTGTCAGGTAAAAAAAAAAATAAGTCTTAAAGATTTTATTTTTTTTTAAAATGTCACTCAATTTGAAATCAGAACATGAAGAAAGACTTAACTGTGTTTAATCTTTAAGACAATTTATGTAGTGCTAATGTTATTACTCCTCTAAGAACTGCGTTAGAATTGACTCCTCTCCTGATCCCTGTGAAATACAATTACAGGATCTAGAATATTCAGAACTATTTGGAAATATTCCGTTTGTTTCATCCAAAGAGCCGCAAACCCCATGATCAGATCACACGTACCAAGATTTTCAGAAGTATCTGTCTCGCAGTTCCTAGCTATGATGACTGAGGTTTGGGGTTTTGCTTTCTGTCTTGATAACGAGCGGCTTGCAGTTTCCTGAGTGTTGACCTTCTTGAAGTCTGCCCAAGACCACTGTGTTGCTTTTGAAAACCGTGGCTGTGTCTGCGTGGCTCAGTATGACTGAGGTGCTGCAGAAAGTAGAGTGTGAAACTTATTAGACAGCACTCTTCTGCTAAGCGTATCCTTTGAGTTTTGCAAACCGTTGACATGGCCCAACCTTGTGGATCTAAAAAACGTTGAGGCAAATGCACAACTGAAAGGTAGAAGCTCTTAGACTGAGAATGTGAAGTTAGAGCTTTTGCCAGGGCATTACAGGCCTGCTGTGATGTTCCGTTTCCAGCTGGATAGCCACAAGAAATCAGGGGCATTTGTTTAACACTAGTATTAAACTAGTAGCACGTCCTTGAGCAAGGCTGATCTTAATGTGCAGGTCATTAATGGCAGAGAAATTGAGTGAAAACTGCCTAAACATCCCTGGAACACCTATGGAGCATTCACTGTTAGATAGGTCTTCCCACTGAAACCCAGGTAGTACTGTCCTGCAGTAAGAGTGAGAATAAAGGTTTGGCTTTAGCATTCTGTGCCTTGAAGTAACTGGGATAGTAAATATTGCAGGTGACCTGAAATTCTCATTTCCAAGCATGAACACAGCACCAGTAAGCCTGTAACACAAGGAGGCCGGGATGAGAGTTATGGTGGGTATGTTTCCTCTCCATTGCTTTCCTCAGGGTGGGCGCATCATGATTCTCTTTTTTGTTTGTTTTCTTTTTTCTGTTTTTTTTTTTTTTGCTGGCCGCTACTTCTTTGAGCGCAGTTCATATAGCAAAGCAAAAAACTCTGTTCAGCATAATAGTGTAGTTTGTTACTGAAGAGTGAAGGAGCACAAGTAAGGCTTCGTGTCAGGCCTGATGAGGGGTTTTCTTCTTGGTCACCGGGCTTTGCCTTGTATTTTGCAGTATGCCCTGGAGCGCCTGAAGGTGATGTGCGAGGACGCGCTGTGCAGTAACCTGTCTGTGGAAAACGCGGCCGAGATCCTCATTCTAGCTGACCTACATAGTGCCGATCAGCTGAAAACTCAAGCAGTCGACTTCATTAACTAGTGAGTTTACTTTTGTTCCAGGGGGCAACAAATCTAGAGGAAAGTGGAGTTTATTAGCAATGGGGTTCACCGCTGGTGAACTGTCACATGCAGGGGAGGTTCCCCTCTATTATTTTTCTTTTTTTTTAGTTCTCCCATTGTGATCCTGTGTTTATTTGGCATCCCAGAAGTGACATTGCCCTAAGGGCAGGTCAGTCTTATCCTGCTGGGGCTGGTCAGAGCGTGCAGCAGGACTGTCTTTGTGAGCTATTGTGGATCACTTCCAAAGATCACAAGAACTTCTAGGTAGTAGAATATCAGGTAGTCCCTGATATTGAGGGACTATTTGCCACTTGTCATATAACAGACCTTTCAGTAGATAGGACTACCAACTACTTCAATGTCTGGAACCGTTTTTAGTCCTGTTTGTCAGTTAATACAGTTTTTCTCAGTACTTTCCATATTGATTTAAAATACTTCTGTGCTGAGTAGTCAGGGTAGATGAGCATTGTGTTCCTGCTGCCCTCTGCCTGGGATCCTGTATGTTTGAGCTTTTTATCCTTAAGTGGAAGGACTGTCCAGCAAACAGTTGTGCCAGCAGAGCCAGAGCTTGCGATCTTCGCAAAAGATACCTGATGTCCATCCGGAGTGATCCTAAAACAGTACACTAAAAATGTCAGGTTTCTCGGGCATGGTGGAAAGAATCTCTTTAGTTAATCCTTTTTATCCCCAGTTGATCACTTCAGATTTATTCTCTTTATTTCTAGTCACGCTTCTGACGTCATGGAGACATCAGGCTGGAAGTCTATGGTAGTATCGCATCCCCATTTGGTGGCTGAGGCATATCGCTCTCTGGCCTCTGCACAGTGTCCCTTTCTGGGACCTCCACGTAAGCGACTGAAGCAATCCTAAAGTCCTGGCGCACCACCCCGTGTTTTTCTGGAAGCAGCATCAGCTGTTGCTGCTGTAACCTTGACCACCAGGTAGACGGCGAAATCTGTGGAGCTTTTACTCTGTTGTTGGGGGGAAGAGACTGCTTCGTGACACCCAGACTTTTTAAAACAGCACCAAGTAACTTGGGGAGAGGGGGGAGGGTGGGCCTGGGGCTCTGGGGCTGTTCAACCTAACGAATCCCTGTCGCTGCATCGTCTGTGTGTTCCCTTCGACTTGGCTGAGTCAATTAAGTACAGGGTTCGGTTTAGGCACCGACCCAAGTCGGAATAACCCAGCAGTGGTACTGGGGAAAACAACGTCTCTGCGTCTGGCAGCACAGAACAAATCGTCAGATGCCTGGAGCAAGAGGACATTTTAGCTTTGGAGAGCTTTGGAGGGTTAAAAAGAATTTCCAGTGAGGTTCTGGAAAAGAAGTACCTGATGGGAGCTCCAGTAGTATTTATATCAAAAAAAAGAGAATTTAAGTCCTTCCAGCTGAGCTAAAAACTGGACGTTTGTGTAACTCCTTATTGCCATCCAGCAACAAGAAGATCAGTTTCTCTGTTAGTAGCACTTGTATGTTAATTGAGATTTAAAAAAAAAAAAAAAAAAAAAAAAAAAAGAAGAAAGAAAAACCCCCCAACTTTTATAAAAAAAAAAAACAGTTTGAAGTGAAAGGGGACAGTGAAAGGCTCTGTTCTGGAGGGTGTGAATAGACCGAAGGCAGCCCTTGGCAAATCTGTATTGGTTTTGAAAGGACTAGAAAATCCTTGATCTGGAGCGTGCTGTCTGACAAGAACAACGGTTACTGGTTTTAGATATTGTGGGAAATGTTTTTGGCATTTTTCCTTGCTTTATTTCCCTCCTCCCCCCTTTTTTTTTTTAAAAAAAAAAAAAAAAAAAGAGAAATTTTATTGTTCATGAACGCTGCGTCAAAAGTTCCTGTCCTGAGTTGCTAAATGATTCTTAACAACTGTTTGTACCTGACTTGCCGACTGTATAGGAGTCAGTCCTGTTCCTTTCTATTAGTCATTCTTCTTACAGGGAAGAAGTTTCAAAATAGCTGGTAACTTTTTTTTTTTTTCTTTTTGAAAATATAAATAATTACTATTTTGTACTGTGTGGTATCTGTTGTCTTTTTTGTTTGGTTTCATTTTTAAGACTTCCCAGTTTAAAAACCAGCTCCCAAAAGGTTCCGTTTCGGTCTGCTGCCGTGTACTGGTAGCGACCCGCTGTTCCTGGAGCTCGGGTGGGATTTACTAAGGAATTTTGCACACAAAATAGCGGGACCAGCCTGTGTTCCTTCTCATAGCACGTTCCTTCTCATAGCAGGTATCGCCAAAATACTGGAGAGCCCCCGTTTTAATAACGGCTGTGTGAAGCTGGCCCGTGGTCCTTCCTTTTACCTGTCCCTGTTTAGGTGTGGGAAGGGAGAACAGTATAAACCACCATCTGCTTTCTAATATCAAGGTGCAACGCGGGATGTCTGGGTAGGAGAGACACCATCCATTTATGTCATCATTAACCCCAAATCTCCGGGGAGCTTGGATTGAAATACACGGTGCCAGGGCAGTGGCAAATTGATCTGACCTTAAGATGGTCAGGTAGGGCACATAATGGATTACAGAGAGTAACTCTGTTTTGTCTAGAAAATAGATTAGGTGTCTGTTGTCTCTGAGTTTTCCATTCCGTTACCATACTTCCTCTCACAGCCTCTTGTCTCTTGGGTGAAGGAGAATTCCGCTCGTACCCTCGTGTGTTTAATCTAGCTGCTGTCTATTTTTATCAAATGGTGACTCATGAGAGAGTCCCTGCCCCTTTTTGTGTTCCCCACCAAGGCTCTCATCATAAACACGCGGCTGTCTGTATAGTAAAGCCTTCCATTTATGTGGTTCACAGATTCCCACATTACATCTACTGCTCGAATGCCACTCATTCCTTTTATGTTGGATTTAGCGTGCGCTTCCTTTTAGGTAAGCAAAGCATTTAGTCGTAATGAGATTCAACCCACTACCCTGTCAGAACTCAAACCCAGCATTTCTGGCTCATAATTGCACACGGAGATGAAAAGTTCATTGCCAGGTAATTGCAGAAGTCGCCTGTGTGACCCAGAGACGTCTAATTACGCCGCAGTAACCGCATTGTTTACCGAAACGCTCGAACCTGAACGAGACCTTTTATCCTTGTCGCGTTGGAGTGACCAACTGTTCGAGGAGTGTCCCTGGCTCAGCCTTGCCCTGGGAAGCAGACGTGGCTGGGTGAAGGTAAACGGGCCTCCGCATCCCCTGCCCTCAGCCTGTGTTGGGGAGGTATTTACAGGAAAGCGATACAGATTTGGCAGCCTCCTTCCCCGGAGGACGGGGAGATACCGGCAGGAAAACCATCTCTTCTGGGGCTCGTCTGTCCCAGCCCTTCCTGCGGAGCCAGGTGCAGTTGCAGAATCCGCTGTCATGGAAGGTCTGAAATGAGCTCCGCCAAGGAGGCGACTTGTGCAGCATGTTCCAGTTGCAGGTGAATTAATGATTTATTTGTCAACTTCACTTCTTTTTTGGTTTTTTGTTGTTTGTTTTTTATTGTAAATGATACAGCTGAAGCCATCTGGTTATAACAACATCAGAGCTAGAGCATACTGTTCATAAACCTCCCACTGACATCCTCCCCTCCCCAGATCTGAAATGTAATTCAAGTTAACTCACAATCTGTGGCATGTGTTGTTACTGCAGAGATGTCCATGCCAGTTGAACAGTTGGAGATTTGAATTCCACGAGGAGATGGCACATTTATCAAAACAGTATTTCAGAGAGACGTTTTTACCGGGTCTTCTGAACCGCGGCGGAGCTGCCACCGGTCCGGATTCAGAATCTAGGTTGGACCTTGCGCTCGTGCGTTTAATTCCTCCTCTTCCCTCTCCTCAAGGGTGTTACAGAGAGACATTTCATCCCTGCGTGCAGTCTTTCATGTGCTTCCTTCTCCCTATTATCTCCTCGCTCCTGCTTCCTCCGCTCGCTTTCGTGCTGACCCACGAGGGTTGCAGCCTTCGTCTGGGTGTGGGGAGGAGAGACGGGAACGCGAAATACCTCAGTGAATCCCCTGACCTCCTCCGGCAGCAGGGGGACGTGCGTATGCCCTACGCCCAGAAGCAGTCAGCTCTCTCTTGAGGATCTGAACGCCAAATATCTTTTACTGGCCAAAAGATTTCTTTCTGGCTGCCCCTTGGGCTTTGTTATTACAGACTCAGATTCTGCTGAGGTATTTTTCTTATTGTGTGAGTTTTTCCAGATGAAAGGAAACAGCTTGTCTGCTTATGAGCAGAACAAACAGCAGAGTCGGGAGAGCTGCTGTGCTTTGAAACTCTCTCTGGCTTTGTTCTGGTTCTCAAACTGCTGTTAAGGACACAATACCGGCTCTCTCCTTCCCCCCCCCCTCCACTTCCTTGAAGGAGCCAAAGATTATTATTTTTTTTAAAAAAAATCATTTCAGAAGGTTTCTCAACTTCCATGCAATTTATTTTGCGAAAGCCTTTGCTAAAATAATTATCTTGTTCAGTCAGCTTGGGCCGTGCAGTTTTTCTTTCTCTCATGACTGCCATTTAACTTGTGTTGCAGAATTACTTAACTCATTTATTTCTAATGACTTTCCTTGCTTAATCTAATATGAAGACATTTAATTATAGAAGGTGTATTTTTTTTTTTCCCCCCCCTGACCTGCTGCCCACTTGGATCTTTGCCTTCAATTCCAGACACATGCCGCAGCAAAGTTTGCCATGGCCATTCCGGGTTCTTGTGTGGGGGAGATCTCAAGTGAACTTGAAAACTGCTGGTGGTGCTGATGGGTGCACAGCAAGAGCGGGTGCAGCAGGCGAGCCCAGCTTGAACTGCGCAGGAACACAATGGGCAAAAGAAACCGGGAGACAACAGGGGACAAACCCAATGACAGCCCGTGAAATAGTTGAGGAAATAAATTGCGGTGACCTGGAAAGCTTTTGGAAAATATATGTGATAAATAAAGCGTGGGAGGTGGCCTTTTAACCCGCTTTGTTGGGCAGAGCACAGGCAAGAAAAATCAGTTGAATTTCAGGTTTAGTTTGGGGCTGGATTTTGCATCTTGCCTCTCCTTGATATGTTAGATGCTGTCTCCGAGACTGAATTATTAAAATCACTTGAGGAAGTGTGTTAATTGATGGGGTAAATTGGGAAGGGATGGAGAGAGGACTGCAATTATTCCATCAAATTGTGAAAAATCACAGGCAGGAGAGGTATAAAATGTAGGGCTTCTTTTTGAATAATTGAAAAGCATCGATGGCCCGAAAAAAAGTAGTTAATTGAGATGGTGGAGGATGAACGGGATGGAAACAGGAACGCTTCCCCCAGCCCTCCAGAAGAGAAATGATGTCTTCTGTTGTGCTGGAGTATTTTTCTCTAGTCCGAACGCAGGAAAGTTACTTTGAGCTCTGCCATCGGGAAATCAAGTAGGGATTGAAGAGAAAATCGTTGACTCTTGCCACTGGGGAGCAGTGTTGAGGACAAGAACTCTTCAGATGTTTGTACCGAGCTGCTAACGAAGCTTTCTGAGCCTTGAAATGGCCAGAGGTTCCACATCGAGGAGTAACGGGATGAAAAGGAACGAATCAAAACCATTTTCAAGCTGCTGTTTCTGGAAGCCGCCTCCTGGAAGGCTCCTGGCGGACGCAGAGGTGACCCTTGAGCATTTCCAGGCCTTGAAAACTCACCAGAAAAAGCGCTTTGTCTGAACGGGGATCTGGCTCCGAGGCGGCGGGTGGTGGGCGTGCTGGTCCTCGAGATTTTTTTTTTTATTTTTCTTGTGCGTTAGGAGGAGAGTTTCCCACTGTTGGTCCCGGTTGTTGCTGCATTGCAGTTTGTCCGCGCTTCCTTTCTTCCCCACTAACTTTTTTTCGCTCCTCTAGGCAGGTGGCGTTGGCAAAATTATTGCTTATTACTGAATTTTTGCCAAACAACAAAAACACCGGACAAAAATAGCTGAACAGGATGTGGAGTTTTCAGTCTGTGGCCAGGCTACAGCTCGCAGCCAGCTCGGGCGGTTGTTGGAGGCTCGTCAGGGGTTTCACCCATATTACAAGGACAACCGGCCGGTGCTTTCTGTGGCCAGCGATGAGAGAACTGGCAGACTGGCATTTTTCTGTTGTCTGTGTTTGTGGATTTAGGCGGATTGGCTTCTCTCCTGTGTGCTGTACAGCAAGGAGACAGCAAACTGGGGCGAGGTAACTACCGTGCCTCGCTGTCCTGGTGTGCTTGTTGAAATAAAGGTGTTCTGTAGCGGGGTGTCCACCCAACAGCACCCTCAAAGTTAGTCTCTCTTAGGGTAGGATATTTTCACTTGGAAGGGACCTACAACGACCATCTGGTCCAACTGCCAAGGTCTGTGTGGCGCTGAGATAGGAGCGTTTTAGTGCGCGCTTGCTCCTGCGTCTGCGGGCTGCCGGGAGGTCGGTTCACGTGCCGTACGTGCCCTTGGCGGTGGCTCAGCTGAGGGACAGGCGGTAACGCCGCCGCTTGCAGGCACTGTGAAACGTTTAGACGGAAGCGAGCAGGAGATACTCGGGTGGGCTGTGATAATTTCTCTCTCTAGAGGTTGTGAAATTAAAATGCTTTTTCTCTGTTCTCCTCTGGCCCGTGTGATGTCACTGCTGACTCGGATTCTCTTGAATTAAAAAAAAAAAAAGAAAAGAAAGAAAAGAAATAATCAAAAATAAACCACCTTGCAGATTTGATTTCTAATGTGATGTGCCAGATGGCAAAAACTGAATTAGGTAGCAGGCATTACTTAGCTGGGACCTGTAAACAAAACTGAACTACAAAACGCTCTTTAACGAGCTAGATTTATTTCTAGGTGCAGCAGCCTCGAAAGGCAAGGGAAAAAGAAAGCATTTCACAGACGGTAAATGTTTAAATAAGCCTTTTCCTTCCTTTCAGCACCACAGCAATAACTCCATCCCATTCCAGGGCTGCTGGGACTTCTAAAACGCATAATTCTGTGAGGTTATAATTATTGTGGGTGCTTTAGCGTGGCGTGGAGCTGGGCGGTAGGACATAAGCGGTGTTTTTGTTAAACTGACGAGTGCTTTGCTTTTTAAATCTTGTCTATATTCTTCGTCAGCGTGGTTCTCCAGAATGAAATCGAATAAATGCCTTTTCCCTGGTGCCCATGAACCAGCCCCGCTCTTCTTCAGCGCTTCCCCGCCGGCTGCGATGCTGCGGAGCGACTGGCGGGCGCGGGCAGGTATCGGCAGCGGCGCGGCAGCGGCGGCTGCCGGGCAGCGTCCCGGAGATGAAACGCTGTGGGTTTCAGAGCTGAACCTTTTTGACTGGTGGCTCCATTTGTGTCTTCCCCCCCCCCTGCCCCCAGCACTGGCACCTCGTGGTGCTTAGCACCGAGCTCTTTGCCTGTGGAGAGGAGCTGCTCGGGGGTTTGATGTAAGCAGACTTTTCCTGTTGGTATTCAAAATGCGTGTTATTACCTTCCCCCTAACGTTTGTAACCCCTGGCTATGGATTGGTGCTGTGCAAAAGCCACGTGGGTGTGTGCTTCTGTAAAATGGCAACGTAAGGAGCAGAGAAGAGGCTTTTGAAAAGGTGGGAGGAGAGCTTGATGTGTTGGAAAATAGGTAGGCTCTGTTTAAGTGTAACTAATGCATACAATAATACTTTCTTTTTCAGAGCTCTTTAAAAAAAAAACAGCAACAAACCAGCCCAAAACTTCAAACCTTTGCTATCTTTTGGCTCTCAGTATCTTACCAGCAATGCTTTAATAGACAGAGGCCTATTAAAGAGGAGGATCTCGGAGCACGGTTGGTTTTGACACGTGCAGGTCCCGCCGTCGGCAGTCTCGGCAGAAGGCTGTGCCCAGGCTGGGTCTTCGTGTTTATTCCCCGTTTGTTAGCAGGGGAGCTTTGGGGATGCTTGCATGGCCACTCCCTCTGCTCAGGCTGTTCTTGGCGGTGGAATCATGGCTAGAGAGCTGCCAAGAACAAGTTGGGCCAGTACCTTGTTTTCAAAGGCTTATTGGATGTTGCAAGCATGCTGTAATGTCCCATCTTGTGGTCAAAGAGCTTTAAGCAATTTTAAGTGCCACTTCCACCCGTTTTCCAAGCTTCGTTCCCAAAATAGAAATAAAAAAATTCCGAGAATGCCAAGCCCACCCTTTCGCTCCTAAAAATGTAAATGGGAAGCGGTGTCTTCTGAGACCTGGTTAGGCTTTTTTTGGTGCTGTGGGGGTGAAGTAGCCCTCTTCCAGCCAGATGAAGAGGGATGTTTTCCCAAAATTCAGTTTCATCCCTAGACGCAAACAACCCTGTGTAATAGAAACAGACCTCAAAAGGAGGAGTTTTCACAAAATAGTAGCTGTGAGGAGATTTCTTCTATCAGCACCTGTTAACCACAAGTTTGTCCTTGTTGCCTCAGAGGAGCTGTGGAGAGAGTCCTTATAATGGACCCCAACTATGATTTATTTATGTAGAGCTTTTCTTAGAGAATAATTCTAAAAGGGACCAGAAGAAATAATCTGGCACGTCCTTGTGTCCCAAGACAAGATTATTTTTAGTTTGGCTGCAGACCCCTTTGCTGGCGTTGACGGGCAGGTTGTAATCTGTAAAGCAAAAAGTAGCGGCTCTTCTTCAGGTTACGTGCTGTAGCTGGAGATGTCAGGAGGACGTGGGTTAACGTACAGGCATCGTGTTTTCCAACTGATTTGCGCGCGTGTGTTGCTTCTGAGCTTGCCTCTGTTTATTTTCAATGCGTAGGGAGAGATCAGGCAAAATTTTCCCAAACTGTAGATAAAATTCAGCCGTTTTTAGGGGTGAGGAAGAGGCGTGGTAGGAAGAAACCACTGAACAGTGTTTACTGCTCATCATGGGTAAGTGTGTGACGGGATTGATAGCTGCTCAGAAAACCTTTCACTTGCGTCCATTTTTTTTAAAGTCCTACTATAATAGGTAATTAAAGTGTACTAATTGAATTAAGATCCCATCTGTCTGAGTTCAGCAAGCCAACAAGTCCCTTAATTAAGATATCATGTTTGCTATAACAGAGGCTGCAAACACAGAGCTGGCCACCAACGGGATAAGCAAATATCTCTCTTCCCATGACCGTGCCAGAGCAGCCAGTGGGCTGAGGGGATGGAAATAAAATCTGCAAGGTAAGCAGCGCTTGCTCGTGGGATGGCAATAAATGCAAGAATAGTTCTGCTTCCTCGGATAGCTGAGGAAAAAATGCCAATTTGAGCCGGGCGCAAACGTTTTTAAGCGCTTCGAGGTAGATGGCAGCGATAGTAACTGAAAGACTCTGTATTGGGCGTCTCAGTGGGACGATGTCTAATATTGGAGGCAAGAAGAGAGAACGCAGTAGTTAAAATCAGTGTCTTCAGGCTGCAGTTTCAGAAGGTTTCTAAAGCGCCAGTGTGTCCTCTCGCTGATTTGCAGGCACAGTAGGCTCCTGGGCTGCTCCACCATGGGCTGTCTTCACTTCTTTATTTAACCATCAGTCCCACGTGCGTGCGTACAGTCCACGGAGGAACCTCCTTTTAGATGCCGTATCTCCCCTGGCTTCGTTGTTTGCATTGTGGTTTTCTGAACAAGGCATAAAATTGAAGAGCCCCTGAACCCAAGGATTTCCTTCTGGTTTGGGCTGCTGTCGCCGTAGCACTGGTCTCTGAACAGGACCCTTCCCAGGAGATGGTGTCAGCCAAGGTGTCAGCTGAAATTTCGCGGATAGTTTAGACTTGTCTTTCTACCTTTCCTCCGGTAGCTTCGGCCTCATGAAGCTGCATTAGGATGCTTTAAGATTCCGGAGGAAAAATGTGCACGTGAATGTAGGTGCCTCTTTGCAGCTGGAGGCCGAGTCGGCGTCAGCAGCGTGTGAAAGGAGGTACCCAACGCGCGTGTCGTTGGGATGGAGGTGGGGAGAGGAGGTGGGTGACTGCGAAGGGTGACGGCGGGGACCCAGCCAGCTGCATCCTGCCCGTGGCAGCTTGCTGCTGGGCATTTCTCCTTTTCCCCCTCATCTGGAGCCAGAAAACTGGACTTTTTGCTGCTCATAAGGGAATTCTCCTTGATGGAGGGTTTGGGAAGCAGCGTAGGAGGTAGCGCGTGCCTGTGGAGGGCGTGGGGAGCTTTCAGGAGGAGCGGATGCCATCGGGGATCACCCCACGGTCTTCCCAGTGCACCAGGGAGGACCAGAGCAGGCGTGAAGCTGTCGATCTTCCAGAAGGATTGGCAGAAGTCGGGGGAGCAGGAGAGCCGCCGGGCCGGGATAAAGTCCTACAGACACGTGCTGAAGATGCAGGTGTGCATCCGTGGCGGCGCGATGCTTTGAGCAGACCGCGGAAGATAATTTCTTCTTCCCCTTACGGGAAAATTTCCCAACGAGGAGGCTAGATGAAAGCGGGCGCTTCTTGATGCAGATTGAAAGCGGAGAGACATCTGCCACAGATCAGAAAAGCCTGGCAGGTGGAAACCACACCAGCCCTCCCTTCTCCGTGCCTTTATCCTGTACGTGGCACATCTCTATTCCCCGCGCGTCGCAGCCACCACGCTGGCGCGGGCTCCGCGCCGCTCGGCAAAGAGCAGCAGCACCCGAAACCAGAGCTTTGCTGTCCCAGAACATGGTGGTGGGGTGACGCGCCGACCTCCCCTCCATGAACCCCAGCCGGTCTGTACCTTCCCCCTAAAATACCGCACAAAACTACAGGAGCTGGGAGGATTCTGCAGCTTGAGAGCACACAAGTAAAACCTGAATTATTTAGCATATTTTTTAGTGCAAGCAGGTGTGGGGTTTGAAGCGGTTTGAGTTGGGAATTCTCTGCAGAGGAATTAGGGTCTGGTGGGATTTGAGAGAGCTGGACAAGTTTTCCGTTCCTGTCCTCCTCTTGCTGCCTCTTGACAGCCTTCCCTTTTTTTTTTTTTTTTAAGCTCTGAATTCTTGTTCTCTTTCTTGTGCTTTCCATCCCCCCCCCCCCCCCGAAACTTCCCCCTCTGCCTTTTATTTTGCTGCTTCACCTGCCGAAGCGCCTGCGGATGCTGCTGTAACGATCTATTGAGCACTGACAGCGTGCTTGATGCCGCGTACCGACGGGCGAGGCGATGTGGCCCTTCGTCCCGGGGGACTTGGCAATCTCCTGCAGACACTGACAGTGCAGTTCAGACCGTCACAAGCAACCAGATGCTAGTTCAGCTGGAAACGGAGCCGACGGGGCTCGCCGAAAGGCTTGGCAGGAGGCGAGGGCTGGCTTTGGTTTTGTTAGGGGCTGGAGGGGAGGGGGGGGGGCCGATGCTTTGTGCCTGAGCGGGTTTTGGTGTGTTTATTCAGGGTTTTTTTTATTTTGTTTTTGCTGGTTTTAGAAGGCGAGTGGGTGGTTTGGAAAGCCGCGTGAGCGCTGGAGCAGTGTGCCCTTCATCCCGAAGGCAGAGGACAGGGACGGACGCACAGAGGTGGCTCGGGCAGCTCCGCTGTGAACCACGTCCAAGTGGATTTGGACCAACGTTCCCCTTAAAATCTCTTCCTCCCCCCCCCCCCCCCTCCGTTTTGTTCAGGCATTTGGGACTGTCTGTGTGCGAGCAGACACCGTTCTCCTCCACGGTCTGCTCGACTCCATCTCGCCCAGATTTTTCCTACGGCCTTTGGTGCTGGTTAATCCCCGACTCTGCTCGTAGGGAGGGCTCCTGTGTGCGCCAGCTCAGGGCTGCGACACCAACGGGCCCAGCTCTGCCTGTCCCCAGGGGCACAGGGAAAAGGGCTCTTTGGGCAACAGACGCTAATTCGACGCTGCTCCTGTGCGCACACGGGGCCGAGAGCTGTGACTGCAGCCGCCCTCGCGCCGCAGCGCTTTTGGCTATTTGTGTGCAACCCAAGTAAGCCGGAATGATCCCTACAGCGCTTAAATGGGAATATTTCTATTTTAAAAAAACAAAACAAAAAAAAAATCGCTATTCTTGTACTCGGCTGTTCTTGTCTCTTTGTTTGCAATCCAACAAGACACGAGAGGAAACCCTCGCCACGATTTGGCTGGTAAAAGGTATGCTCCAGCGTGACAAACGGCAAACCATGCCGCGAGCAGTGACCTTAGGGGGCTGGCGGAGAAGGGGTTACTGCATCACATCTCCCTCCTACTCTTTGGGCACAAGCCTTTAGGAAACAAGACATTTGGGTAACAGATGGGTGCTCTGGCAGGTCTGGAAACCTCTCAGGCAAAAGTAAATCCTTCCTTTCCATCAGGAGGTTCAGGCCTTATTCTGCAGAACAGCGTGTACGAGCTGAGCTCCCCTAAGGGAGCAGATTGCCCTCTTCCTCCAGCGCTTGGCTGGATGCCGTCCTGCCACCGGTGCACTGAGCAGCAAAGCAGCCTGGTTGCTTAACCCTCTCTCAGGTGGGTGAGGGGTTGGGGGGGGGGGGGGGGGGGTGCCAAAGGGTGCTTTTCTCACCCACCCGCTCGGCACATCTCCCTCTCGGGCAGGAAAAAGCCGCTGATGGGCGAGCAGTTGTTGTGGTGACGCGACATTACACGTTGCGGCTTCTTTCTGGGAGAGCGGTGCACTCTGCCATTAATTGGAGGGAAAACAATCAGAGACCTGCTGCTTTTGGAGTTTGTTGAAAGCACGGGAAGATGGGGAAATGTTGGTGTTTATGAAACGGCAGCTGGTGCTAAGCTCTGGCAGGGGAGGGGGAGGAGGAGGAGGGAAGCGGTTGTATTTGGGTTCTGGGTCTAATTGGCAAAACTGTAATAATTCTTAGATCAAATACATGATGCATTCAGCCCACTTGCATTTTTAGTCTACTGCGTGTAATAACAAGTCATAACACTGGGGATTTCACGAATAATCATTTCTGCTTGCCTCCCCTTTCAGTGGAGGATTTCCAGAGTGCTTGACGATCGTGCAGTCTCACTCCATCCCCAGAAGGCAAATGAATATTATCTTTATAAAGAGAGATAAGGCAGACTAGACAAAGGCCTGGAATAACTCGGTTAAGTTTATCAGAAAAGCCAATAGCACGATCAGGATTTATGCCCAGGAATTAAGATTCTCGAACCCTTTGGAGAAGGAGACGTCTGTCCTTAGCGCAGCTTGCGTTGGCACCGCAAAACACGGTCTGCGAAGAGGAGAAACTCTTCCCTTAGCACACAGAGCGGCGGTGAAGAGACTTCAAGAGGACTTGAAGGTGCATCAGCTCCCTGGGGAAGGTGGGGGGCTGTGGGCTGGAGCAGGACCCCGGGCACCCGCGCTGCCCCGCCTCTGCTGAGTGACCCGTCCTGAGATCTCGGGCAAGCGCCGTCGCTCTGTTTTCAGCGTGGTGCTGGCCTGGCACTGGCCATAACTACACTATTGCACCCAAAGGTGCTTTTATGCACCCAGAAGAGCAGAACCAGCAACGTTAATGCCTCCAGGAGCTACCTATGGCTGTTGAAATGGGGGATTACAAGCATAAAGGCTTGGCTGACTCACTAGACCTCATTAAAGTCTAATAATCGCCGCAAAGATTGCACACATGCAGCGGCCCTACCCGGTCTGAGCTACTCAAGCTCAGCGAAGGCTCTATTAGCCATTCGGTAATTTGGGCATGAAACGATAAAACGTGTTTATTTGTGTTCTGGAAGCACTTAGGTCAGGATTCTCTCCGCGAGGCTCAAACCTGGTTTAGGAACAGAAGGACCAGGCTTGTCCTGGCAAGGGATGTTACGGGAGCTGCGACGTCACCGGCGACCCAGGGAGCTGTGCTGGAGATTGGGGGGAACGGAAGAAAGAGGAGCAACAAAAATGTAAATGCTTTGAGCTCCCCGTGCCCTCCAAGCAGCATGTTACACGCTCACCCAGCTGCAGAAACTTGAGTATTGCCAGCCTGAAAATGTCATAAAAGAAAACCTGAGATGGGCCATAAAAGCGAGCTAGAGGTAGAAACCGTGAAATGCAGCACAAATGAGGTTTATATTTGTGTTTTGACATCTAAGCCTCCTGAAATCCCACTTCCTTGGGTTTTTGTCTGTTTAAGCCGATGGCTTGTTTTCCTGGAAGCTGCAGTTCTCGACTAACCAAGTGACTCTGACAGCCACCGCTCTGGGATCTCCTCCAAATATGCCAAATTCTGGTGAAAACCTCAGAGGTTGGCACCTCCGCAACGCTGATGCCTTTAAAGAGGTTCTCGTGTCAAGTAGGGCTCTTGTGACAATAACCTTTTGTCGCTCGTTAGTTTGCCCGGAGGCTTTTCACGAACAAACTTCCTTCTTGTTTGAGATCTTGGTGTCTGGCTGGAACCTGCTAAAAATGTTTATGTTTGGCAAAAACCTGACTGACCCCGAGTTGAGGCAAATTGATGCCTTGAAGCTGTTGTAGCAGTGAGAAAGAGCCGATTGTGCCGTCCTTGCATTAAATCGTACCTTCCTGTGAGCTTTGTCCTCTGCAAAATCCTGGAGTAATGCATTAGCACATTTTGGAGGTGATAGCTGGCCCTGAGAGTCTCATTTGAATCTGAGGCCACTGCTGGGTTTTTTGGGTATGGTAAATAGGAAACAGCAGAAAGACAAAGTCTGATTGACTGGAAGATTACAGAGGGAGAAGAGGTCCCAGTAACCTCCAGAGAGATGGATTTAGGTTTATTTGAGGTTGATTAGTCCTAATTTTTATATATATATATATATTTTTTTTTTTACGATACAGGGCAAAAGGAGCACTTGGACTGTGCAGAGTTGAGAAAATGATCTTAATGGGGGAATTGCTCAAATATTAAGCAGCATTTTAAGGAATCATAGAGTCATTTAGGTTGGAAAAGACCTTTGAGATCATCAAGTCCAACTGTCAACCTAATGCTGCCAAGTCCACCACTAAACCAGACGTCTCATCACTTTGGGCCTTAAAACCAGAGGAGGCAGAAGCGATGGGAGCCACCACCCTGGGATGGAGGGTGGTGTTGGGGCTGGGGAGATGAGGAGGTGGTTGTGTTCCTGCAGCAAGGCCGCTGGCTCCTGATTTTTTTTTTTTTTTTTTCTGACTCATCTAATCCCAGTGGCTGGGGAGCCTGATGGACTGGTCCCCAGCAGCTCTAATGAGTTCAATTAATGGCCAGGGGCTGCTGATTGACTTTGGTGGGAGGGTGGAGCAGGCTGTTCTGGGAAGCCAGTTCCTAAATGTGCAGAAACACAGGTTAGCTCGGCTGGGTGACTCATGAAATTTAAATTAGGAGGATTTTGTGGGGAAGAGGAAAAAGTATTAACAAACTAAAGAGAGCTAATTACTGGAGATGGAGAACATTGGCTGTGTAGTTGTGGATGACAGCGGTAAGTAGTTCCCATCAGGGCTTTTCCTGCTTTGGAGACAAAGAGATCAGCGGTCCACTGAGTTGTCAGATGATAAGGGGCTGCATTTTATAAATGGAGATAGGCTCTAATTGCAAAAACGCCTGTGAACGCTTCTGTGGCACTTTGCTGAACCCTGGTGTCACGGAGGATTTTTGAAGTCTGCTTTCCACAGTCATTACACGCTGCTTCGTTTGTAATGAAGTTTGCAACTCACGGAACTTCATTTGGATAAATTTTAGCTCCCCACCCCACCCCCCCAGATGTATTTTATGCCCATCTACTAATGGGGAAAGAAATTAAACCTCGGTTCCTTGTGTAAAATTGCAGCAGAGGCAGTCGCAGGGATTTAACTCCTCCGCTCGAGGAGCAGAAGCGACTCCGTGGCCAACCTCCGCCGCGCAGCGCGGCTCGAGCAACACCCCACAAAGCAAATAATCATAAGCTCTAAGCGAACGCGTTCAAGTACCTCTTGGATGAGTCTCTAACGAGGGAAATTTTACCAAATGAGGTGGTGCAAAGGCTCTGCCTTGCATCTCATTGTGGCAGAGGGCGAGCAGGGGGGGTTAAGGGCAGGCGGAATTAGGGTGTGGGGATTTTTTTTTTTTCCCCTGGTATTGTTTGCCCTCCAGCTCAGCGAAATCCTTCTTTTCTGAGAGCGGGTTGTGACTCTGCTAGCAGGAATCCTCTTCTCCCAAGCCCGAATAATGGCCCGTCCTGGTCTCCTAGTAACTGCGCTGCCACATCACTTTTGACAATGGTGCATCCTTTGTAGCCTGGCTCTCTTCTCCCGCTGTCTGCTCTGTTTCTTCAAATGGCAATTGTCTGAAATTTCTCCAAATGAGCAACTTTTGTGTGTGGTGGTTTTGTTTGTTTCGGTTGTGCTGGCAGAAAGGGCTTTAACGTGTCTTTTTGTGTTCCTTCCTTAAAGCAAGCGTGAACCCTCGGGGAACGCGCTTTTGTGAGATAGCTGTGGTAGGGTTATTTCTTCCCCCCCCCCCCCTCCAATACCAAATATCGCTCCTGTTATTTTCTGAAACGGTGCTCTCAGGGCGTTTTAAACTTTCTGTTCTTGGAGTAAAAGTCTTCTCATTGATTATTGCACTAAAAGGCTTTCTGTGCTCGGTGTATTTTGGAACCGGCCTCTTGTCTAGAAGTAAAAGTGCATATAATGAAACTTCGCCAGCAAACCTCTCTCCAAGCCATAGAGAAGGAATTTGACTTGGGAAGGCTGAAGCATCATAAAACCTGCTCTGGTGGTAACAGCTGCCTTGTAACTCTGCTGGGGTGTAAGGGGATTTGGGGAGCTGGGTGCTGCTCTGGTTATGGGGAGTTTTGGGGGAAAAGGAAGGGGTGGCATGGGGGAGCTGCTTTTTTTTTGACCTTCTCTGTAGGAGGGAATGTGTGCCTAAGTGGAAGCCTGAAGTTTGGACATAGGGGGAAGGGGAGGAGGTTGGGAATACCTATCAGTGGTGCAGAATGAGCCCCTGCACGAGCAACAACAACCCCGTGTCCAGGTGAAAGGCTGAGTCCCGGCAGACCCCAAAGCAAGACCCAACACCCGATTACTAGAAAAGGCGAGTTCAGATGCAGCTGAAGGGAGCTGAATTTGGGCACGGGCCGTGGCGATGCCCTGTGCCTCGTTCACAGCCCCGCCGCTTGCTTTTCCTTCTCCCCTGAGGAGACTGAGATTGCTCTCAGTAAAAACACTTGACCTGCCTCGGTGCCACCGTGAAAACTTTATTCTCTCTCTCAAGGACAGCGTTGTTGTGTTTCTTTGTTTGTTTTTTTTTTCCCCTTCAAAGTAAATTAAATGCTACGGTCGGAGCTCCGCTTCGCACGCACGTACGGGCGCGGGCGCGCACCTTCTCACCGGGGACCGGCGGCGCTCGGAGCCGAGCGTGGCCGGGCCAGGGTGGGAGCGGGCGCTGGGGAGCTGGCAGTGAGACGAAGCGGGGATGAGATGAAGGGGAAACGCGTGAATCACAGCGTGTCGGGGGAAACGCATGAATCATGTTATGGTGGCAGCAGGTTTGACGGATTCCACCGGCATTTCTCTACCTGCGGACCCACAGTTTCAAGTCCCCGAAACCCCCTCACGGTGCCCGGTGTGAGCCGTGGGGCGGTGGCACCCCGGGAAGGTCCCTCGCTGCCCTCCCCGGCTCCCCATTTCCGTCCCAGCAGCCCTTTGCACCCCAACATGGGAAAACTCAGCTCCGGCTCCCATTGCTGCAGAACTCAGAGGTGGGGGAGATGATGTGGCTGCCCGTGGAGGTCGTACAGCCACGGAGAGCATCAGGTGCTTTTCTTCCCCCCGAGGTCTTCCCCTGGCTCCAGGCTGTGTAAGCCTGCTTCTGGAGCCCTCTTTGCCTGGTCACCAACCTTTTTAGGACCACGTGGCCTAGATCCAGGCGAATCCATTATTGCACTGAGAAACACAAGTCCTGATTGTGTGGCTTTACGTCCTATTTGCTGTATCCTAAATTCAGACCCTGCCCTCATGTACCAGTCTCTAAGGACCACGGATCCAGGCCAGGTTTAGCGATGCTGGTACCCCATAGCCTAAAATTCCTCCTCTTGACACTGGAGCTTTTGGGGAAAATGGAAAATCCTCCTCTTCCTTCCTTCCTTCTGGTTTCTAGGGATCGCCGCGCTCCTGCCCCCACTTACAAAACCATCCCCGTCCCTCCCCCCCCGCCCCCCCAGCACCCGCTCGTCACCGGGGCGTCCTGCGATGGGCAGAGAGCGTCATCCCGAGGGGTAGTAGGGCACGTCGCTGTGATAGTTGTAGTCAGGACATACTTTCTGCACCAGCCTGTAGTCTATGCTGTAGAAGGTGATGTAGATGCAGATGACTTTGAAGGGCTTCGAGCAGACCCAGGAGACGTGACTTTGGGTGTGCTCATGGTAGCAGGTCTTAGATGGGTCGTAAGTGCAGAGCGTGGTCTTCTTGGCACGATCCACTTTCTCGTACTCCACGCGGCAGTTGAAGATTTTGGATTCTTTGGCCTCGATGAAGATCTGTTGCTCCAGGTCGAACTCCACTGCCTTGGTGGGGGGGACGAGGCTGACGGAGATGTTCCCTTGCCCGGTAGAGTTGTGTCGGAAGAAGACGTTGACTGTGCCGTTGCCATGATCAACCACCTTCCCGGTGATCAAGAGGTTCAGCTTCACTGTCTTGATGTTGGAATAGAAATCTCCCCAGCCAAAAATCTTTCTGAGCTTGCCTGAGGCTGGCCCCAAGTCCCTCTGTCCTCTGGGGTGTGGAGCAAGGTCCCGTTCAGACAGGTTGTCCAGGATATCCCATAACTCCCGTGAGCTGCTCACCAGCTCCAGGAGAGTCGTGTTCTGCAGTAAGGTTGGAGTTAACAGGGACTTCGGAGAGAGCAGCCCTCTTGTCTTCTGCACTTGAGCTCTCTCTTGGGTCTTGGGTTCACGTTGCACTGCACCTTTCCCTGGTTCTTCTTGGCCACAGATCACCTGAACATAGCGATGGTGGAGAGTGAGAGCTGGGTGATGGGTGCCTGTCCAGAGTCACCCCACCTCTCCAGACATGACCCAGCTATCCTCTTTCCCATCCTTGCTTTCCTTATTTCCCTTTTCTCTTGCCTTTCCTTTCTACCTCTCCCCGTAGTTGATATTTCCCTTCTGGTAACAGTTTTCCCCCGCTCTCATTCTCCTCTCACGGTGCTCGGGGAGTGGGGGAAAGGAGCCGGGACGGGCGCGTTTTGCCCACTGTGGGTGCAGCCGGGCAGTGGCACCTCTCTCGGGGCAGAGCGCTTGCACCCAGGGGATCTCTGCAGATGCCGGGGAGAGGGTGCTATGGGGGGGGGGGGGTTTGCACACCCACGACCAGGGTGCCCTCCTCGTGGCCTGTGCACCGATCTCACTGCTGACAGCACGTCCCGCGAACCTCGCTTCCAACCTCCAAACCATGCCGTGGTCTGTCTGGTGAAGAGACGGAGCTGGGAGCAGTGGGACAGCACGAGGGACAGGCGAAGCGCAGAGGTGAGTTCTCACCCCAGGGAGATGCCCTTCGCCTCCCACAGCCCTGCACGGGCTCCTGTGCAAACTCTCCTCTTGCCAGCCTGGGGGTTCTGCCTGCCACCGGCCACGGACCCCCAAATAAGCACAGATAGGGGCTGGGGGCTGCCTCGCTGTGGGCACCCAGCGGGTACCCAGCAGGCTGGGAGGGCGCCCGGGTGGGAGGCAGGTGCTGCAGCCCCATCGCCCTCGGTGTGGGGCTGCCGAACAGAAACCCACCGTGAGCCCTGGGGGGCGAAGGGCTCCCCTGGCAGAGAAGGCAGCGGGAAAGCCGAGGTCGAGGCCGGCCTGCTGGGCTGGGCTGGAGCTCTATCCCAGCCCGGGGGTGCGGGCAAGCTGCCCCCAGCATCTGTACCAGGGCCGCTGTGCTGGAGCGGGGGGCTGCAGATTTTTGGGGTGATCAGGAGGTACCTTTATCACCAGCCCTGCCTGCCAGCCCCCCCTGCTCGCTGACCACCTACTGCTTGCTGCAAAATAACAGAAGTTTTGGGACGCCTTTTTTTTTCTTCTTTCTTTCAGGGGATGGGGGTTGGGGGGGGGGGGGGGGGGGGGGCGGGCACGACACAAATTAATCTGGGAAACGTTCCTGGCTGTCAACCCCCCTCATCCCTTTGGCAGCCCGACCCCTCCCCAGCCCCCCCTTCCCCAGCCCCAGTGCTCACCAGCAGAGAGATGCTCCCCTGGATGAGGAGGACGATGCAGCTCCGAGGCAGATGCATTTTCCAGCCGGTGCCGCCCGCCTTCGCCGTGTCTCAAATTTAGAGAGGGTTTGGGTGGGTTTTTATATTTTTTTAATTTTTTTTTTTTTTTTTTTTTTTTAATTTTCTCTTTCCCTCCCTTCTTTTTCAGGGAGGGACGTCAGCGAGGGGAAGGGGGGTGTCCCCCTTTATAAGCCCGTTCCTAGGCTCCCCCCTCCCCGGCCCATGGTGGCTCCGGCAGCTCCCACCCCGCTGTGCCGGACCGGGCGGCGGGGGGCGGCTTCACCTGCTGCCGCTGCCGCTCCTGTCCCCCTGCCTGTCCCCCTGCCTGTCCCCCTGCCTGTCCCCCTGCCTGCCCCTCCTCCTGCCCCCTTGCCTGTCCCCCTGTCTGCCTCTCTGCTGCCTGCTCCCCTGCCTGTCCCCCTGCTCCCCTGCCTGCCCCCCTGCTCCTCACTGCCTGCCCCCCTGCCTGCTCCCCTGCCTGCCCCCCTGCCTGCCCCCCTGCCTGCTCCCCTGCCTGCTCCCCTGCCTGCTCCCCTGCCTGCTCCCCTGCCTTCTTCTCGCTGCCTGCTCCCCTGCCTGCCCCCCTGCCTGCCCCCCTGCCTGCTCCCCTGCCTGCTCCTCGCTGCCTGCCCCCCTGCCTGCCCCCCTGCCTGCTCCCCTGCCTTCTTCTCGCTGCCTGCTCCCCTGCCTGCCCCCCTGCCTGCACCCCTGCTCCTCGCTGCCTGCTCCCCTGCCTGTCCCCTGCCTGCTCCCCTGCCTGCTCCTCGCTGCCTGCCCCCCTGCCTGCTCCCCTGCCTGCCCCCCTGCCTGCACCCCTGCTCCTCGCTGCCTGCTCCCCTGCCTGCTCCCCTGCCTGTCCCCTGCCTGCTCCCCTGCCTGTTCCTCGCTGCCTCGTCGGAGACTCACTGAAACTCCGCTCCATCCCCTCCTCGCTCCCTCCCCCGCCAGGTGCTGGCAGCAGAGCGGCCCCTCCGAGCGTAACCCTTTGCTGCCTGCGACCCAGGCCAGCCAGCCCGGGGCGAGGGGGGGGTGTGTCCCCAGGGGCTGCTGGGGGGCCCGAGGGGCTCAGCGGGCTCTGGCAGGGTGCGGGGGGGGGGGGCACTGGAGGGCTGGGGAGCCGTCGTGTGAAGGGGTCCCCATCGCTCCCCGCAGAGGAGCAGCAGGAGAACTGGGACGAAGGGAGCGAACTGGGGGGGGGGGGGGGGGGGGGGGGCAGCTGGGGGGACCCACGGGGGTCACTGGCTCTGCCCTCGGAAACGGCTTTATCACACGCCAGGGGACCAGGCAGGACTGTGGCATTACCCTCTGCTCTTCCCCATCGCGTTCCCTCCAGTCCAACCATCAGGAAAAGGCAAAAAGCTGCTTCTCCCACCAGTGTGTGTGCCCCCCCCCGCCCCGTGTGGCTGCGGGACCCGGGTGCGGGTATGGCAAAGGGAGGCACGGTGGGACAGGGCGGCTGTGCCCTTTGGGAGGTGATGGATGAAGCGAGGGGAGATTCTTTTGGGCCTGGATTTATCGGGGAGGTTTAATCTTTGTTCCTCTAATACTGGCTCCTGCAGTGATGCTTCCTCCCCCATCGCGTGGCCGTGCAGCCTTCTTTCCCTCCCCAACCACAAAATCACTAAAACTAGAGAGAATCATAGTATTTCCAGGGTCTTTTGATTTTGGGGGTCAGTGTGTGGCACCTTCTACCTGCTCAAAATGGATATAGAGCCTTTTCCTCCTCCCCAGAGGGTCCGGTATCTCCTTTGCAAGACAGGCAGGCCATGTGGAAAGCTGCTTTTGAATTTATTTGTGATTTTTTTGGTCATGGACATTCACATGTAAGTCTGGAAAATAACATTCTCCCCTCCCCTCTGTGTGGCAGGGGTGGGAGGTGGGGAATCATAGCTGTGCCAGGGCACTGCTCTTCTTCAATTTGGGAGATCATAAAAGGAACAAGGAAACACAGATCCTGTTCCCCCAAGCCGGGCGGTTTGGTTTCTATTTTATCCCAGAAGCAAGGGGATGTCAGGCTGTATTGTGCTTCAAAAGGGAACAGAAGCCTCTGGTTTGCTGTTAGAGCAAGACAGATTTGCTCGCGGTGGGTTTTGTCCGACTGAAGGCAGCAGTTGTCCTTTTCCCACCTTTCAGCAGGAGAAGCTGCTGTACCAAGAAGTAACTTGCCAGGGACAGGACTAGAATTAAACCTGGTATTTTCTCACCCCCCCAGGCAATGACTTCTCTTCTTTACACCACTTTACCTTCCTCTCTATCTTTTTTATACTCCCCCTTTTCCTGAGCTGCTCTGGAAAGCCAGATCTTGCAGCGACGCTAAAGATGGAACAAACTACGGGGGAAAGAGCACGTTGTGAGATGCAGGATGCTCTCACCGAACGCCCTGCGAGCGTTCCCATCTGCACAGCAACCTGGTCCAGATTTTGACTGCGATTGTGGCGCTGGGATCTGGACAGGGAGGTTTCTCCTGCAGTTTTGGGGAGGGGAGGAAGGTGAGTGACAGATCTGCGTGGTGGCTGCTGCCCGCTGCCTGTCACCTCCTGGGTTTGTTGGAAATGTGAATCAGGTTGGAAATACCATCTCGGACAGATGCCACAGGAGTTACCTGGAGGGGGGGGGGGGTGAATCACTTTTTACCTGCTATTGAGCAACTTGCTTGATGTCGATGGCACTTGCTTCCCTGGAGTGGTGTCATTTTGGGGCCTGGGAAGACAAGACATGTCCTTCACACCAGTGGAGGGTGAGGAGCCCGGTGAGCCCAGTTCCCCTGTCCGACCTGCGCCAAAGGGGGCAAAGGAGTGACGAATCCCTGAAAAAAACGCTTCCAGGTAGCCGGGGCTATTAAATTTCAGAATATTCATCCAAGAGTAGTGCTGGAAGGACCCTGGGGCCTCCTAAAGCCGTAAGGAACACAGCGTTGGAGGATATACGGCAGCACTAACGCTGTCCTGGCCCCAGCGGCGTGCTGGATAACTTTAATAGGCTGCACGTCTCTAACTACTGTGATTTCGATGAAAGATCTTCATAAAACTTCCAAATGCCTGTGCCATCACCTGCTTTTCAATCACTCCAAGCACTGCATCTCCTGCACAGCCTTCCCAGAGCCGGCTGGGCCGGGTCCACGCCACCCCCTCACCGTGCTGGATGCATCCCACCTATTCCCACACAGGTTCCCGGTGGCGAAATGCTTTTGGGGAGCAGCTCCGCGGCTCCGATTTTGGCCCCTTGCGACTCAGTGAGGCTGAGCTGAGGTCAGCGCAGCTCAGGACGAGGAGGAAGAACAAGGGATAAAAATGATTTAATGTGACTTTCTGAGTTTCCTGGTGTTTGGAGGGAGCTGGGGACTGGAGTGGCATAAAGAAGGACTGATTTAGGAGCTGCTCTAGCTCATCTTGTGCTGCGATGGCTCCCTCCGGAGCTGCTTAAATAGCCCGTGCGTGGTGAATGTGGGGCTGGCGCTTCCACCTTCCCCGGGGCGCTGGTGGGGATGTCTCCCCCAGTCCAGCCTGGGCACATGTCCCAGCCTGTGTGGCCCATCTAAAGGGTCTCCTGCACCTCCCATGCAGAAACAGGACCTCGTTGGTGGAAATAAAACCATCCAGGCAAGTCCTGGGCCAGCATTTAGGGACAGGTTTCTTTTGAAACACTGGTGAATATAATCCTGGTGTTGAAAAATTGGATGGGATTGGGGTGGGAGGAGGTAACGAAAAGGCTGGGTGCTGCTTTCTGCACAGCTAAAGAAGACTCTTGTCCCTGCTGCTTTTTCCCCACGAAGGTCCCAGGCCAGGATGGTGGCGGGTTTGGAAGGGGCGTCCCAGCCTCTCGCTGGGATGGGGTGAGTTAGTGCCAAGGTTTTGGCTCTGGCTTTGCTCAGCTCGGCTGCTCAGAATCCGCAGCTCAGGCTGGTGGGTGCCAAAGTGGGTTTGGCAAGTTTATTCTGCAGGGTTTTGCCAATAAAGAAAAGTCCAGTGACCAAACCTGCTCGTTGCCCTGCGTGGGCTTCTCCCAGCAGGTAAGACGGGCTCCTGGGGTGCGATTACCGGGGGGTGACGCGGCTTTTCCAGCTGCATTTCTTTGTGCAGCACCCAGCACGCAGGTCCAGCCACCCCGCCAGGGCTCCAGGGGCGGCTCCAAAAATACGCTCTAGATTGTGCAAACTTCCAGAATCGATTACCCGCGTGTTTCTAGTGCTTTTTGTCCCAGGTCCAGGGGATCCTGCTCTCTGGGAGGGATGCTCTTGCCATTGCAGCGAGCAGGGGCTGATTTTGGAGGGGGGAAAGGAGGACGCAGCCTCTCGCACCTCGCCCGTCCCGCCTGGAGGAAGCAACCGGGGCTACAGGGGAGCACCTGAGATGTATTTTTGGGTTTTTTTTTAGGGGTGATTTCTCTGCAAGTTGAATTGAACGAAGCCTTGGCTGTGCTGCCAGGCCCTTTCTCCCCTGCGCTGCTCAGCCCAGCTCCGCTGTTCTTTTCCTGGGTTTCTATTGCCCTCTAGTGGGACCCTGTGCTCAGCCTGGGGGGGCTGCAGGGGGCTCAGCTCTGCCGAGAAATCGCAGATTTGAGCGCCAGGAGGGAGCGAAATGGGGAGGGGAGAGGCTCTGGCAAACACCTCCCGTTTGCCGAAGCAGTTTTCTATTAACGGGTCTTATTTTTGGCAGCGTTTTTTTTCACCTGGCATTATTAACCTCAGCAGAATGAAAGCTAGAAGGAGATTAGAAAGACAGAAAAAAAGGCTGGAAAGGGGGATTTTTAAGCAGAAAGGTTGCAGTGACCTGAGGTGCAGGTGTGCAGTGGTGGGGGAGAGGCTGGCTCTTGGCAGCATCACTACCAGTAGTAGCGAGGAAGAGGATTTGCGGTTCTCTGCGGCACGGTGCTGCCGGGCATCTTCCCCCGGTAACGTGCCACAAACACCCGCGTACGCAGGGGCAGCTTAGCCACCGTGGGGTCCTGGTGGCTTTTGCAGGACGCCAGGCAGGTGCCTCGAAGGTTCATCACCAAAGGGAAAGGGCTCAGTTCTCTTGTGCTGTGGAGACGTGGAGCTGCCTGGTGGGTCCGGTACCCCCACGCCCATAACCCCCACGGTGCTGCTCTCGCAAAGCTGGAGCAGCTGCACGTAAAGCAGCGCTGTCAGGACCGTGAGTGCCAAAGACCAAAAAAAAAAAAAAACAAACCAAACAAACCCCAAAAAACCCAGCCCTGAGAGTGAAGATGCTCTGGGAGAGACAGCAAAGATCGGGAGGTCAGGGAGACTGGCTGATGCAGAGACTGAAAAGAACCAAGGGAGCATGGCGAGAGTGGGAGCCCAAGCCTTCAAACGCCTGACAGCTGGAAGGGGAGGAAGATAATTAATTCAGGTGTTGATTAAGAGGCCTATAGAGCCCGAGATGCTGTGCATCCCCTGATACAGCCCTTTCCCCCTTCCAGTTACTCTCAGAAAGAGGCTGCCAGCCTTATTTTTATTTCACAGCCCGACACCCCAAGGTTATTTGGCCACAGCGGTGAGATTTCAGCTCAGCTCTGCTGAGCCACGGTTCAGTGCTCTGTCTCCTGCCTCGTCTCCAGGAGCTGCTGGACGTTCTCTGCCTTCCTCGGCGGGGCTGGTGAGGAGGGATGTGCTGCCAACGCCCAGGGAGCTGGTGGATGCTGTTGGCACCCAGAAATATATGAAATGTGGTTAATTCATACTTTGCTGTCACAGAGCCTTTCATTAGCAGGTATCAAAAGATTTCTCCAGGCTGGTAAATACGGTTATTCCAGATTGATTTGAGTTTCAGGGCCTTGGAACAAAACTGGGGGGAGAAGGCAGGTTCCTGGGTGCCAGTCAGCTGCACCTTGCTGCATCCTCTGCAGGACAAGCAGATTTCCCCCCCCTCCCCACCCCCCAAAGTATCACTGTATGTGTGCGTGTGTGTCTGCTGGTGTTCACATACATAACGCAGCTCCATTTTATTATTTTTTTTTTAGAAATGTATATGAAAGGGACGTTCGTGCCCTGGGCTCCAGCGCTGTCCTGGGGAAAGTTCTCTTAAAACCCTCGTCCGAATTCAGCTGCTAGACAGGAGGTTTGGAGCTGATGACCCCGTCTCTGGCTGAGCTCAGCCCTTCTCCACATCCAGCTGAACCCTCCCAGCCAGGTAAGATCTGTCTTGCTGGGGCTTGTAAACTGGGTACCTCCAAAGATCAGTTTGGTTTTGCCCTCGGAATGCGTTAGGCTGCTTTGTTGGACACTAAAATATAGAATAATGTTGCTCCTGGGGAAATTATCTCTAAATCCTGTTTCTTGCACTGCCCCAGCTCTCTGCTCTCTTCCCAGCCGTGTACATGGGTCTTTCCCCTCCCTTTTCCAGCAACGAAGAACAATCATTTCCAAAAGGTGACGCCTCATTGCAGAGCATTCGCCTAGTGCCGAGACCTCTTGGCTAAGGCTGTGGGAGCCTGTTTGGATTTTTAAGGGGGAAAACAAATTAAAAGGTTCCTCCCCGCTTCCTTTTTCTCTTGCAGACACCTGCAGGCAACGGGGTTTTGCTAAAGAGCTGGGGGAGATGGTTTGGCAAGGCTTTGCCTAAAAATAGAGCAAATCTGGGGGTTCAGGTGAAGCTGGAACACAATATTTCACGATGTGGATGCGATTGGGGGTGCGCCGCTGCGTCTGGGGGTGGTGAGGTGGGGTACACCCCTGTGGGGAGCAGGAGGACGGGCTGGGGAAGGGCTGGGGGTAAATCCTGCCTTTGCAGGGACGCTGCGAGCCGAGCGAGCCCTTCTGCTGTGCGACTGCAGAGGGTAGCAGGGAGCCGCTCTGGGCAGCGCCTGGATTCTGGGGGCACCCACGGCTGCAAGGGGGGGTTGCAAGGGCAGCGAACCCCAAAACCTGCTGGCCTGGGAGTGGTGGCTGCTGCCCAAAACCACCGACCACACCACGGTGGTATTTACAGCCCAGATCGTGCGTGAAAATTGAATAATCTAGGAAAAGGTAAAACACCATCCTGCAAGCAAAAATCATGTTTATCCTGGGAAAGATGAGCACCCGGCAAGGACGAGTGTGCCCTGTTTTGCTGTTCTACGGGGGGTTTGGATGTTGTTTTCATCTCCATCTCCTTTGGGTTTCTCTGTGTTGGCTCATTTGGGTTTCTCAGCCCAAAGGGGAGAGAAAAGAATTTTCTTGCCTCTGTTCTCAGGGGGGGGTTTGGAAAGAGGGTCCCCGCTGGTGTGGGGTGCTGGGCGTTACAGCTGCCCCAAGGGTGCTCAGCTCCAGGCTGAGGGGCTCAGTGGGTCACCCCCACCCCGGGTTGGGGCTGGGTGGCTCTGATTTCCCTTCCCACCCTCCTGAATAGCATTTCAAAAAAATAACCAAAGAGGCAACTGGAGTCTCTCTGGGAAAAGAAATAATCCCGGGGAAGACAAAGCAGTGCCAAAGGAGTGTTTCTGCAGAGGTGGGGTTTGGAGCCATGAGCAGCCCTTCCCTGCGTTTTGGGTGCAGAATGCAGGATTTTTCTCAAAGCAAGGCTTTAGTTTTACCTGCAAATCCTCCCATAGGGCAGCAGCGCACGTGCAGGCAGCCGATACAACCCCAGTGCCTCGAAACCACAAACCTCAGGGGGAAAAAAAAAAAAAAAAAAAGTCATTTATCCTGCCCGTTCAGGCGATGCGGGGTGTGCTGCTGGATGGACCGCTGGTGGAGGTGACGGTTCGCATCTCACGCAGCATCTCCTTCCTTCGGAGCAGGACGGAGATTAACAGCTCGTTTCTGCTGGGCTCAGCAAAGAGCAACGCCACCGGCTTCCCAGGGCACATGGGAAATGATAAATTGGAGATGAAAAGGGTTCACGTCCCAGTAACATTTTACCGGGTCACGTCCCGTATTTACATCACGGCCCTATCACTGTGAAAAGGCAAGCTAAACGCGATACGATCTGTTGGCACAAAAACTGCACGGCTTGCAGCCGTCGGGGTTTCTTGCCCGGCTCTCGGAGCGGGGCAGCGGCTGAATGAAATTAAAATGATCAGTAAAAATGCTGCGATGCCTCTGGCTGGGGCTGAGTTGTTTGCATGCCTTTGAAAGGACAGGAGGAGAAGGAAAAAATAAAGAACTCTGCGTGCAAAATGCCCTCGGTGCTATTTTAGTCCGGACAGAGGAGAGGCCGAAATCTTCACAGTTTGCTGCTCGAGCTGCAAGGAGAGGAAAAAAACCTCTTAGCAGCAAATCTCGGAGGCTCAAAGCTCTGCTTTGGCCCCAAAAGAGCAACTGTCTGCTGCTCTGCTAATACTTAAGTCGTGGCTGCTGGAGTCAAGGGGTTTGTGCTGGGATCTCACCTCGCGTTTTAAATGGGCTGTAAACACCTGACGTTTGCAGAGAGAGGTTGGGAAGGATGACTGGCGTGTATCTAACGGCAGAGGAAGGAGGTGGCCCCACCAGGCCCCTTGAATTAACACGGCTTTGCTAGAGAAATCTTAATTTCTCAGGAAGGAAGATGGTTGAACTTCTCAGATGCCTCTTCCCAAGCGCGTGCAGGCAGGGATTCCCATTTCTCTCACCTCCAACAACTCCGTTCCCCCCCACTCCCAGCTCCTCTCTAGATAAGAGCTGCTTTAGACAAACTTCCCCCCTTGGCCCTGTCCCCCTCTGCATCTTCCCGTGCTCCTGCCTCTCTGCTTCCCTGGGCTGGCTGCGGAGGGGAGATAAGCCCTGTCTGGGAGCCGTGTAATAATGCTGATGATTAATATTTCTTAATGCTGGAGTGGGCAGGACACATGGTGGGGCTTTTTCCTCACAGAAAAATTTGCCTTATTGTCATATAAATAGGGATAATGAAGCAGGGAGGGTGTTTTGGGATGAGAACTGGCGAAAAGGGGGCGGAAAGGGTAATTTTTTTTTTTCCTGAAAATCTGGGAAAAGGGGGAAAACTGTCTTTTTTTTTTTTTTTTTCCTTCTCCTCCCTGGAAATATTCCAGCTGCTCATTCCGAGCAGTCCAGCAGGCCACCGGGGCTCTGGCACTGGCCCCATTTTCCATGCCACCCCATTATCATTTTTCCCAGAGCTTCTCACCTCCAGGCTGGGCCGTAAACCCTCAGGACTTTTCCAGCCTCATCTCAAAACGCTCTTCCCTCCCTTGCTGAGACTCACCCTGCTCTCAGGGGGGACGACACGAGTCCTCCAGGGCTGGGCCAGGCCAGGGAGCCCCGGGTGCCACAGGCTTCTCAGCCCACCCGTTGGCTCCGGGGTTGTGGCTTCGCCTCGTGTCAAAGCAGGAAAAAAAAATCAGGGTGAGGGGCCCCTTTGCTGATGTTTTACGTCTGCCCGGGCGCGGTGGGGTTTCTGGGGAGAGGTCATTTCTTCTAGGAGACCAGCACAGGCAGCTCCTCGAAAGGGTTCTCCTACCCTAAACCTCATCTGATTATTTTTTTTTTCGGCTGCGTTGGCTGATCTAAGAAGAAATCCCTGCCTCCAAATCCGACCTTGCCCATCGCTGCTGGAGGCCGGGGGGGGAGATATCCCACCCGGGGCTACACGCTCTGCCAGCATCAGTGGGGTGCAGGGTGCTGCACGTAGCAGGGCCACCCACCCCGCTCCCCCCCCTCCCCGTGCTGCTCTTCAGCATCGATCGTGCTCTGCCCGGCCACTCGGCGAGACTTCAAATGACTTCGCTGACCTGAGGGCGTGGAAATACACTTTTGCGACGGCAAAGAGCCGTGGGGAGCAGCTGAGCCCTCTCGCAGGCTTAGCTCCTGACACCCCCCCCCCCCCCCCAAATTTCCTCGTCATAATTAAAAATGTGCTTTTCAGCAGCCTGAGCGGAGCGAAGGGCCAGCAGGCGAGGCGGAGGGCAGGTAGCCGGTGGTGCGTTTCCAGCGCTCGCACTCCATCAGGAGCCTGGGTCGGGTCCAAGGCGGGGGCGGCCGGTGCTGGCCGAGCGCAGCCCTCCCGCCCCGGCGGGCTCGGGAGCCGAGCTGCTTTCCGTCCCGGGGATCAGATTGCCCGTAGAAAGATGGCCTGGGCCAGGTGTCTTGGGCTTGGTTTGGGGTGGAGGTGGGGGGATTTGGCCACCGGGCTGGGGGGGGGACACATGCAGGAGGAGGGGGGCAAATGGGGCAGGGGCTCAGTGCTTTAAAGAACCGGGGTGACCACGCGTTGCGTTGCACGTGGGGCTTTAAACACCATCTCTGGGTGCTGTGGGGGCAGACCAGCATCAGCCCTGCCCTCCCCTTGGCATTTGGGGGCTCCCCGTGGGGTAACGTGTGTCTGAAACCCTGCGCTTTTGGGGGGGGGGGCTTTGCCTTCTCAGCCCCTTCTTTCTATCGTGGCACTGATCTTCATCCCCCATCCAGCTCAGCGGTGATGGAAAGGCTGACCCGAGCTGTTCCAGCCCAGTCCCCTTTGCTATTGCTGAGCCTTCAGCTGCGACCTGGGGTCAGGGGGGGGTCCTGGGGGGCTCAGCCCAGAGCAAGAAGCACTTCTGATTCAAACACAGGGTCCTGCAGGCTCGTCCTCAGGAGAGATGCAGGCTGAGAGCAGCCAGATGGGGTCGGGGGGGGGTGTGTTCAACCCAAACCCACGTGCTGAGACGTAGCCCAGGGTTGCACTTGGCTTCCTCCCCAAAATAAGGCACCGCCTGGAACCCCAAATGAAAATACGGCAGCAATTGCATATGCCCCGCTGCCCCCCGGCTCCGCTCATCCCTTGACCCTCCAGCTGCCTTATCCCCACTGGAAAACAACAAATCCAGCCAAAAAGCTGCAAATCTCCCCCCTCGACACCTGCACTTCCAGCCCAGCCTTGTCCCCAAGGAGGGGACTGGGCCAGGCAGGCAGCAGGTCCCAGCTCCTGGCGGGTGCATGGGGCTGGACAGGGCTGTGATTGATGAGCGATTTCCCTGCCCTCCGGGGCCGTGGTGTCACAGCTTTGCTTGTTCAAGGGCTTTGAGGCAATTTCCACCTTTCTTTAGGCTCTGCGTTTCAGTTCGGTGGGTTTTAAGCCTTCCTGCTCTGCTCGAGAAGGCTGGAGGGTCAGTGGAGGGAAAAGCGGCTTTTAATGAGAAAAGAGGCTGCAACACTGTTCTCAGCATTGCTTTTTCGGTGGGATAGTGCCCATTTTACCCCCAAACCGACCCGTTTGCTGCCTCCAAACCCCTTTCCCACAGCCAAACCCCGCTCTCGCTGTCGCAGGAGGAGGCAGCGTGTGGCGCGTTGTGCGAGCTTGTGTTGACAAGCTCAGGCTCCCCAGGGAATAACCCAGATGGATTTGCTCTTAGAAAAACCGTGCTTCGGATAACGATGCGGCTTTCCTAATTACTCCAATGGCCGGATCCCAGACAGCGTAGAGCAGCTCGTGGATCAGGGCCAGTCTGAAGCAGCTGAAGCTCTGGGTCCGTTGATGCTCCAATTCACGGGACGAAGCAGCGAGCGGCCTCTGTCCGATCGCCTCGAGCTCTAGCAGCAGCAAAGGGAGCGATTCATGGGAGCTAGGGAGGAAGGAGGATTTATCAGATCAGAAAGCCTCCCAGTGAATGCAAGATTGTTTTTTCTCTCCGAACTAGCCGAAGCTGAGCCTCAGTGGGTGTTGGGGGATGCTTGCTTAAGGGTGACATCCCAGACTAACCTTGGGAGAAACCCGTGAAACTGGAGCATATAAAGGTCATGGGGACCATTGGTGGCTCTGTGGGGTTGCTTACGGTCCTTCTCCAGGTTGGGGGAGGCCACATCCCCATCGTCCTTCCTGCTGGTGGAGGATTCCCGCCTGTCCTTCATCCGTAGGCAAGTGGCTGGGGGTCGGGGCGCAGCTCCCCACCGCTGACCACCTCCTACTGAAAGCTGTGGTCAGAGGCCATGCCTCTGGCCAGCGGAGCCACACACCCTGGAGAGAGGGAGCCCCGGCTTTCCTTCCTCTGCCAGCGCCTGTTTATGCATTTTATCCAATTACTGTTTAATGCAAAATGCATAAGGAGCCCTTGGAGCGGGGACAGAAACCCATGGCTCGGCTTTGTCCTCCTCATCAGCGGAGCCGACCCTTTAGGACAATTTCCAGCCTCAGCTGAATGACTTCATGAGAAGATTTCTCTGTCTTCTTCTTTTTTTTTTTTTCTTTTTTTTTTTTTTTTTTTTTAATTTAGTTCCAACCAGTGACTGGTTATTTTTTTCCTCCGATTTAGGAATAAAAACCATGTCTGGAGGCTGAATTTGCTTCACTTAAACATCCCACCGCTGCGTCTCAGCTAGGCTCTTTGCTGCTAGATTAAAAGCTTTTGCACCGGGGAATTGGGGCTGCTTTCAAGAGGTCTTGAGCTGGCCCACCTCAAACACCGAAAATCACAGGGGGGCTCTTTGAAAACATAAGCCAACACCGGCACCGTGGCTTCCCGGCTAACCCGGCAGGGTCTGCGCTGCCGGCTGTCGCTTGACCGGAGACAGGAAAGAAACAGCTTGTACACCCGAGCCCTGTTGTGGCTTTTGAGGTTTTAGCAAGTTAAAGCAACAAATTGTCCATTTAAGTGAAACCTACACTGCAGCCCGGTTCCCAGGGGAGCCCCAGATCCCGAGCCAAAATCTGAGAGAGCAGCGGGAGAAAAATCAATCATTATTATAGGAAATCGAGCAAACTCCAAAGCTCTCTTTCCCTTCTTCCCTTGGCAAATCCCTTATTTTGGCTCAGGTTTTCCCATTCTTGTTTCTAAAGCGGACAAAGAGGTAGGGGATGGGGATGCATTTCCCTGCCCCCACAGCCAGCTTTTACCCCAAAGGAGAGGCTGAACTAGGACCCCAAAATCGATTCTTTTAATAGAGATGCGCCCTGTGGGATGATTAACTACAGACCTTTTGCAAGCCCGGCAAAGAATTTTTCCAACTTAATTGGATTTGCTTTCCCTATTTCTGCAGCTTGTGTGCTGCTTATTTTGTTATTTATAGAAAACATCTGTCTGAGTGTCGGCCAGCTCTTAGGTGAGAAACTGGGGCTTGGTGGTTTCTTTGCTCTACACGGCTGGGGCGAAACACCAGCTCTGCTGGAAGAAGTAGTGCTGACCCCGCTAGGTCCTTTTGGGAGAACAGTGGCAGGTTTTATGGGTGATGAGCCTCCTTGCACCCAACGGCAGCAGGATGGCAGGGTAAAAACCCCCATTGCATGAAAAAAGTAGGTAAATCCTGGCTGAAAAAGAGACTTCCAGGAAGGCAGCAGCTTCCTACACCCCAGTCCTGTTGACTGGGCAGGGAAAAGTCAGGGATCGTTCTTCCAGGTAAGCAAAGCCGCAGGATGAGAGTGATGTAATGCTGACTAAGCCAGTTATTATAGCTGTGATTAACCCTGGTAATTAATCTGAGGGATTGAAACGTGGTAGAGGTCAACATTTTCAAAGCTGGCTGGGAGACGAGGAGATGTAATTGCTTTGCAGAGGTTAATTCTCCCCACCTGCACCCCTCCCAGCACCTGCTTCTGCAAATCTTTAGTGGTTTGGGGAAGCTTTTTTCTCATCTTTCCTACTTTCTGGGAGCTGAGGCTGAAGGGGTCTGTGCCGGCGATGGCAGCAGTACAGACAAACCCTCCCTCTCCCTTTCTATGCCTGACCGGGCTGGGGCAGTGAGATGGGGTCCGGGACCAGATGTGCGCAGCCGATGGGACAACCCGGCTGCAAATCCCTGGATGTGAAATCGCTTTGCTGGATGGGAAAGGGGAGAGAAGGGAGCCAGGGGGGTGGATTAATTGGGTAAGATCATGCAGCGAATTTATGGCAGCTGGAAATCAGATGCATCCTCCCCGGTGCTCCGTTAACCCCAAAGCATCCCACTTGCTTCCCCGAGCACCTTTCTGAAAGCTTTGCCTGGCATGTAACAGCAAGTAGGTAAGAGCTGAGCTCGCAAACACCTTTTATCCTGGTGCTTTTGGATTGCAAAAAAAAGTCGTGTGCAATTTTTTTCGGAGCTTTGGTGGCTTTTATTTGTGAGACCGTGAAGAGGCACTTCGTTCACCGGCTGCGGGGACCCGTGGTGCCGGCACACGGTGCTGTCTGGATGTTTTTATCTGTATCACGAGGCACCGCTGGCCAAAGGAGCCCTTGGTTTGTGAACAGAGGATCGGCTACTGATAGCAAAGTGATTTGCAGTGAGGCTTAGGCCAGCCAGCTCCAGGAGTGCTTTTACGTGACAGCCTAATGGTTATTAATTTGTTTGGAATTTACTGTAATGCTATTAATCCTGGTAGGCTTGTTGGGTGTTTAATGCAAATATTTTAAGTGCTTCTGTGGGATTTTTTTCCCTGGAACGGCGTGTTTAGCCGCACAACCCACATGCAAGTAGGAGCTCCTGTTTTGATGGAAATTTCAATGAATTTCCTCCCTCCCTGGGTTGCAGTGGCTGTAACTCAGCCATGCTCTTCCTCATCCCCTTGGGCAGGGCTCCCCAGGCTTGTCCGGCATCCCTATCCTCTCTGCCCTGAGGTTTCAAATTCCTCTTCTCTTTTCCAGCTCTGAACATCTTTCATCTCCTCTTTTTTTGCAAAAGCCACCAAATTGCCCACGTCCCCGGCTGGCTGCCCCGTGCTGGCTCTGCCTAACCCGCTCCCATGGGTCAGCCCCTTCATTTCTCCCTCGCTTTGATTCCTCCCTTTGCGTAGCTGGCTGACAAGCTGAGCTGCAACCATGTGGTTCTGTTTAGGTGGCCTGACAGATTGAGGTTTCCAGCTTTCTTGGTGGGAAACACAGCTCCAAAAGCCTGGAAACGTGTGAAGGTTGCAATCTGATTCCGGCTGCGCTCCCCTCTCCCCCTCCTCTCTGTCCCTGCAGGGAGAGCACAGCTGATGCCAAAGGTAGGGGGAAAGGAAAAAAAATTAAAAAATCCAAACCTCCCAGGGAAACTGGGAATATATGTAGGACTTTATCCAAAGATCGATTAAATAAATCACAGGCTGGGACTGTGAGAGCGGCAAGTTGCTTTGGAGGGATCAGCTCCCAAATCCGCGGCTGGAGCGAGCTGGCTCGGGGGGCTGCACAGCCGGCACCCTAAACTGGGGGGGGTGAGATATTAGCTGAGTCCCAGGGAGGGCATGTGTTTTCCACGCATGGGCAACGAGCCCCTGGCTCAACCCCCCTCCAAAGAGGTTCAAGCCTGGTGTGGGCGAGCAGAGCTGCCTCGGGGCTTCACCACCCCATGGCAGAGGGAAGGGCAGAGCAGCCTGGGGCGCCCGTGGCTCCTTCGCCGCCATCCCCGGAGCTCGCAGCATCGCCACGGGTGGGCTGATGCCTCTGCTCCCCTCCCGGGCCAGTGGGCTGGTGCTGATGGGAGACAAAGAGCCCTTTGAAGTATTTGGAGATGTGAGTCAAGGGTTGGCCGTGCCTCTGTGCCGAGGGGTGAGGGCCGTGGCGAGCTGCCCGCCTCAACGGGTGGCTTTAGCCAAAATTTCTGTCTTTGCTCCGTGTGGAGCTCCTCCGAGGGAAGCGAAGCCACATGCCTGGCGTTTTGGCCAGCTGAGGAGTGTCACCCCCCGTTGCTCAGGATCGTGGTCACCCCTGGCAGCGCCCCTGGCCCCCCTGTGTGTCCCCGTGTGTGGCGGGCTGCTCGGTGGGCATCTCAGCTCAGCCGTTGGGGGGGGTCTTGCACAGCTCATCGCCCTGGGTGTGTGTGTGTCTTGCTGGAGCTTGGGCTGTCAGCCTCCCTTGGCCGGAGGAAAGCGAGCGGGTCGCCTCTTGTGACCCTCTCACCGAGCCAAATATCAGGGCTTGGCTCCCGCTGCGGCTGAGCACATGCAACCATTTCCTTCCCAGCCGAAAAAGCCTTTCTGGGAATGAGGGGGAGAGAGAAAGAGGTGCTTTCCACTCTTCCCTTCCCCAGAGCATTTGGGAATAGGTGGGTCTGGAAATACCCACCAACGCGAGTGCCTCCCTATCGCCCACCGGGGTGCAGCTGGGTGATGCCAACCACGTGTGGACGGATCCCTCCCCACGCTTCCACCGTTGCAGCCCCGTGGCTCCCCCCCCCCCAGGGGACGAGGGGAGTGGGAGAAGGAGGGTTTGCAAAGTGGGATCGCTGGTGTTTACAGGGTCGAACACGATGCCGCCCGGGGATAACTGGCGTGAGGTTCCTCTCGATATCAGTTCACAAGAAAATTGTCCAGGGACAGCCCTGCCTTTTTGCTGAATGATTCCTGATGGGAGCTGAGTGTTTGCCAGGAAAGGGATGGATGGAGAGCGTGCTTGTCCCCAGGCTCTACTAACAGAGCCCAGCTCGTTCCCGGCAGCCTGGCAGCCACCGCTTCGGTCTCCCGGCCCATTCGGAGAGCAACGGGAGAGGGCGAAGGCGAGGACTGTACCTGCACCCTGAAACTGGGGTGCTCCGTGGGGTGGTGGGGACGAAACCCAGGGAGACGGGAGAGGTAGGAGGGATTTTGGTTTCAGAGCAGAGGAAGGAGCCGGGGGTCCTGCTCTGAAGCAGCACGTGTTGCGGGAGCGCCCAGGCAAGCTGGGCTGATCTTTGGCCACCATGCCCGGGTGGCTGCGGCTGCTGCTGGCCAGATGTTCTGTCATTTCACTCGGTTTGGTTCCCAGCGTCTGCTCCTGCCATCAGCCGGGCCCCCAAGCCTCACTCTCCGCGGGCGGCAGATTCCCCTCCTGCCTTCACCGGACGGGGCCAAGAATAACACACGTTGGTGGCGAAACGCCTGGGTCTCCTCTTAACCCCCCCACGAGTCTCCTGACTCGTGATGGGCTGTGGGAGGACGGGAGCCCCAATGCCTGCGGAAGGTCGGGACTGGGAGGGAGAGGCAAATAACAGGGCTGGGGAAGGCATGCAGGAGGCAGGGCTGCTGGAAAGGTGCAGCAGCGGGGTAGGGAATAATCCAGGGTATTTATAGGATTCCCATCCCTCCGTGTTCAGCATCTCACTCGCACAGGCAGACTGTCCCCAGCCGGGAACCCAGGGCACGGTGAGGTTAAGCACCGAGGGTTCGTGCCTCTTGGTCTCCAAGAGAAAAATCAGTGTCAAAAGCAAAATCTTCAGCGCCAGGGTAGGAGGAATGGTCTTACAAAAATAAATACTGCGGGTTACACGAGTTAGTGTCTTTTTCTGGAGGAACTGAGTGTTTACATGAGTGCTTGGAGCCTTGGCTGTGCTTCACGCTCGCGGAAAGGGTCCTGGAGGAGAGGCTGAGGCTGAGCTCCAGTTAATTAAGATTAGGCTGTCGTTTGGAGGCCTGGCTCTGCCCTCGGCTGCGGGGCTGCGATGTTTCCCTTTGACACACATGGGGCTGGCTGCTGACAGAGAGCAGACTCGGGAGAAGACGGGCTATGAGCAGTTTGGCTGATGACTTTGCTCTGTTAATTGGGTGTCTTGGGGTGCTACGCTGCTTTCAGAGAGCCTGCGAAAGCTGCTGGTGGTTGGATCGAGCATGAAGTCGTGCCTGGAGACTGGCCAGGCATCCCTCGGGATGCCTGGAGGTCCCGGCACTGGGTGGTCCCTGCCCAAAGCTGGGGCTGTCGGTGGGGTGAGCTCAGCCCCCAGCAGACCGCAGCATCGGTGGCCGGGAGTGCTGCCAGCACCTTCTCTGTTCCCTAACTAGTGGCATTATCCACACATTCGGGCGTCCCTGGTGTTGGGAGAAGGATGTCACTTGTTCCTCGTGCTTATTCTTCCTTTTGAAGTCATAATCCTCCCAGTCTGACATCACAGCCGCTACTGCCGCAGCTAATCGCGATGCCATGCGGGCAGGTGGGAGCAGCTCGCGGGCAGAGGAACCCAACGGACCTCGCTCGGGCGCCAAAGCCCCATCCAGCTGTCCCGAGGGTGGGGGGGGAGCCGCAAACGTGATACGGGGCCAGAATCAATTCGGCTCGATGCCTTCTCGGTGCGAGGCCGGCGGCTTGGAGAGAGCAGCATCTCCTTGTCCTCTTTCCCCCAGGGAATTCCAACAAGGAGAAAGCGGCTCCTGCAAGCTGCTTGCTGCTGGCAGGTGACCCTTCGTTTCATGGGGTCGGGAGCAGGGCTCCGGAGCAGAGCTCTGCTCTTTGATTTGCTTTGCAAAGACAACCAAATGGTGTTAAGTGCTTGTAATCCCAGTATAAACACGGCCCGACTGCTGGTGTGCCATCGCTGGCTTGTTTAACACTTTCTAAAGTGCTTTAAGAAAGACAGCTCTGCTCGGTGCAAGCTTTTGGGATCTGGGTGCCAAAAAGCCTTTAACAACATCATTACACTTTTCCAGGATACGATGTGAAAGATCCCACCCCGACACAGGTCACGGCTGTGGGTCTTTGCTATTAACTTATCACTCGTTTAACTGTTCTCAGTCTTCTTTTATCCCCTTTTATCCCCCCTTTGAATAAACCTCGTGTTCCAGGTGCCGGAGCGGGAGCAGACGCTGGATCTATGGAGGTGTTGGGTTCCCACAGTGCAGCCACCACCTTCCCCACACAGGGGCCCTTATCGGATGCTGCAAAACAAACAAACAAACTAATGGAGGAAACCAAAAGCCCAGAGGGCAAAGAGGGAAGGGATGGGGAGGAGGCTGTGCCGGGAGAATATAGATTTCTCGCTCACATCTTCTAAGGATCTTCAGTTGGTCGGTGGTAGCAAACGATCCCGCGGGGACTCTCATTTTTCCAGGGGTTGCCGTCACAGCGTGGGATCCACGGTTGCTTCTGGTTGTTGCATCGCTCCAGAAGGCTGAAGCGAAAGGGCACGTCCCAAACCCGTGGGCGAGCGTGGCGAGCGTGGCCTCGTGCCCCCAGCAGCCGTGCGGGCAGCTTTCCTTTTGCCGGCTTCGTCCCAGAGCTGTTTTGCTGTTGTTTTCTTGTTTATCGATGGCAGCAGAGGTCTGGGTTGCTTCCTTTAATCTTTCTTATTGCTCTGCTCCCCGCCGGGGGCAGACAGATTTATTGCTGATCCTGTATTCTGGTTTTGCCTCCTAACGTCTGTGTTAACTCTTCCCTCGGCCATCAGGAACAGCACGGCTGGCCCCAAGCCGGGTCTGCGGTGCTTCAGCCCGGGCAAGAGTTTCTGGACTGAGCTCGGAGGCGAGTGGGTGACGGCGCTGAGCGTTTTGCCGTATTGCAACGGTGGGTGGGATGTCCGTGTCGCTGGGCAGGAGATCTCCTCCTCCTCTGAGGACGTACAGCATGTCTATGTTGTGCTTTGTGTATCAGACTTTCCCACGTTGTTGTCCCATCCATCCTGTCCCCATATTTACCTGCCACCTCCCAGGCTGGGACCTCTGCCCAGAAGAAAGGCGATATTTGTGTTAGGAAGCCGCGGTTGCCACTACGAGAGCGTGGATGGATGGAGCAGATCAGCTCCTGTTGGCTCTCCAGAAGCTGAGGTACCTGCTGGGGCCAAACGCCCTGTCAGCATCTCCTCCGGGAGCTCTGCCTTAGACGGGTTATCCTTGCTGCTGCCTCTTGTGCAGGCACGAAGGGGTTTCCGTGGGTTTGGGAAGCCGGTCTGCCTGCTAGCAAGGCCGGAGTTTCCAAATGGAAACCTTGGGCCGCTCCCCAGTGATGTTGTTTTATTGGTTTTGAAGACTTGAGCTCTTTGCTGGAAATATTGGGGCATCTTTAAAGATCCCTGCAAGTCCTGCCTGGGGTCATACACTGATTTTTACCAGGCTTCTCCTTCTGCTGCGGCGGAGGGAGGAAAGCTTTCTCTTTACCCTGCTCTTAGGTGACTGGTGTGATAATTGGGTCTAAATTGATTCGAACCATTTCCTGTAAGTCTCTAGGGAATAAATTTCCCAGATCAATGGATGCCACTAGCAGTGGCTGGAAAGCCTGCTGCCCTAAGCAGGGCTAGGAGGAGCATTTCATTGAATCTGAAATGGCTCCCACTTGTCACAATTAATCTGGGTTTGAGTGAGGACCTCGTTTTCCTGGGTGCTGCTGCTCTGCACATGGATTCCTGTGATCTAACGAGTAGGATTAAATCAAGATTTTTGGAACGTGGTGGGTGCAGGTGCTGCCGTAGCCTCTCTGTCCCCAGCACACAGCGGCTGGTGGCAAAAAGGGGCTGTTTTTTGGGCAGACACAAGGGGTGGCACGCTGTCTGCGCACCAGGAGCTTGTCCATCCTGCCTCCTGCCTCTCCAACTGAAGGTGAAAATCCAGCAAAAGCACCCGTTGAGCCCAGATCCACCTCTGAGTGCAATGAAGCGTTTTTAGGTACATTTGTGGCATTTCCACAAGTCCAACCCCACACCCCAAAACACCTCCCAGACCTTTCCCCCAAGATTCCCTCTCCTTTTGGCTTTGCTTGCTGCTTTTTTGCATGGTCCCACGAGCAGGTCTGGGGAGTTTGCTCCGCCCTGACCGCAGTACCGGGGTCTGACAGGCTGCAAAACTGGCACTGAGTTTTCCCAGGGAGGTTTCCTGCCACCTCCAAGGTCCCAGTTTAAACCATTTAGAAACCAGAAATGCTTTTGGGTGCAAAAATTCTCCCAGGGCTCCCAGGTGCATCCCCACTGCTCCATTCCTGTGCCTGGCTGCTGTGAAACACAAGCCTTTGCTGAATTAAATGGGACAGGGAGAGGATCTGGGGAAATATCCCTCCTGCATAGCAAACGAATCCCATTACATCTGCTGCTTTCAGACCCTGCCCCGCTCGATCCAAACCTGCTCCCTCCAGAGCTCAGACCCACGGCTGGAGATTTATTTGCTCTTGGATGCAGCTCTCTCCTGTTATGTGTCTTCCAGGGGCTATTTTACAATGATTTCTTGCCTTCACCTTCTCACCAGCTCTGCGGATGGTGTTTACTAAGTGTATTTTAATGTATTCACCTTTCACCTCCTGACTAGACACGTATTGATCCGATATAGATCCCCGGGAAAGGCTGTGAAGGGGATGGGGACCCGCAGCTGGGTTGGGGAAAGGGGACAGCGGCAGCTGGGGACGAGCCAGTGGCAGGGCTCAGTGTGAAGATGACCAGTTTTGACAGCTCGTCCATGCTAGGAAATGGATCCACAGCCCTGAAAATACAGATAATGGTATTGTTGCTCTTGGGGGCGGTGCTGGCGACAGAAATTTGGGAGAGGAGCTGAGTGCTTGCCTTCCACCGTGGCTCTGCGGTGTCTGGTGGGGCATGGCAAGGGCATTTATCCACAGAACAACTTCTGATCCCACTGCAGCCCAGAGCTGGTGCCTGGTGCAAGCAAGTCCTTCGGGACGCTGTGTTAGCCCAGTTGCATCGTGTGGATCCCTTTGCTCATGGGATGCTGCACCATCCCCTCATTTCCCAGGCATATATGTTTGGGAAAGAGCACCCATGGAGCTGATTTCTCCAAGGTTTCCCTGGGACCGTGGCCAACGTGTCAGTGTGCCTTGAGGAGCTCCTGGAGCTTTCTTTAATCCTTGGGCAGATTTTATTGGCGATCTGTGGGCAGAAATGCTGAGGCATGGTGAAGGCTGCACATCCAACGAGACACTGGTGCACACGCTGCTGGGGCTGCCGAGCAAGAAACATGTGCAACCATAAACCATAGCCTGGGGAAAGGGGCCGTGCTAATCTTGGACCTGAAATTGGGAGCCATGGGAGGTAAGAGGTAAAAGCTGAGACGTCCCAGCTGTTGCCTGCCATGCCTTGCTAATGTCACAGGGAAAAGGCATTTCTGTAGGGTCACAGGAGTCACTTCATGTCTGGGGTCCTCGCTGTCCGCAGGGCAGGTGGAGGGGACCAGGACAAGCTCTTTCCGGCAGATTTTGTGCCTCGGGGTCCCCTCCAGCTTTCCCCAGTGTCTGCCCAGACCGCACAGCTGGGCTGCAGCCCCGACGACCCTTCCCACCACTCGTCGGGGCCAGGGAAACCTCCGGGCTCCTTTTCTGAGCTGCTTCAGCCCTTTCAGAGTCTCCCACGGCCTCAGCGCTGATCGAGCCTCCTTGCTGCAACGAGCTGGCGGGGAAGGCGGAGAGCGAGCGGGCTGCGCATCCAAAAACTGTATGATAATGCCCTAAAATAAATAGGATGCAGCAACCCAGCAGCGCTCGGCGGTGTCAGGGGAGCCAAGTGATGCTCCAGCACAGATGGGACAGGCAGCCACCCCACGGGTGTCTCTGAGGCCATTTCCCAGGGAGACTGAGCTGAGGAGGGGGTTGTGGCAGCCCTGCCCCATCCCTGCAGCCCGCAGCCTGCAGTGAAGGGTCCCCAGGAGCAGAGGGAGGGGGGTGGGGGCAGCACGACCTCCTCCAAAGAGCATCCGTGCAGGCGAGCAGCCATGAAGCGAGCCCGAACCCCCCCATGGGATTGTCTGCACCGAGCCCCCCCAGCTCAGTTCTTGCTCCAGATTTTCTCTCTCTCTGGGGGGGGGTGGGCAGAGGAGGTGGAAAGCTAAACCCCGAGGTCGTCCGTGCAAAGGGAGGGTTGGAGGATAGACTGGCTTAAAGGTCATCGAAAATGTTCCCTCTCTCATGTATTTTTTTTGGTTAAACAGGAAGCTGGGTTTCCATTCCACCCCAAATCTTCGCAGAATGTGGCTGTTTTTATAGCAGCTTTTATTTATTTGTTTCTTCCTTTTGTTGGGAACCGGAGAGTTTGCAGCTGACGGAAAGCAGGGGAAGTGTCAGCTGCTAGAAAATGGAATTGTAAGCATATGCAGTGACTTTCACTGAAAACCTAAAACCTCCTCCCAAGGGGAAGCAGCGGGGGGAGCAGGGTTGGAAAATGGGATAATGTTTCCTCCTGTTCCCACTTGTGCCAGTGCTGGACTTTGTTTGAGAAAAGGTGATGATTTACCCGGGGTGATCCCCAGGCTGGGGGCCTATGGGCTGATTTATGGAGCAGTAAAACTGAGCAGTCTTGTCTTCATCATGGGTTGGGTTTTCTCTCCCCCAGAAAAGCTCTAGACGTTATCTTCCTTCCGGCAAAAATCCCAGCCAAGCAGAAAAGCCCTCCCAGCTACTTACAGCCTCGTCTTCCCTGCGAAACACCGCCCCAAACTCAAATTCCCGCGGTCCGACACCCTGCACAGACCCAGCCAGGGATGCGTGGCCAAAACACATCACGCATCTGCAGATCCCTGGGGATGCCACGCCGGGAATCGGGTGGTTTGGCACCCTCCTTGCCTTGCCCAGGTGATGGATAACGGATCCGTATCTGCCCCGACCCTGCTCACCTGCATCCCCCTGGGACTCCCTGCAGCTCTCCATCCAGCCGGGGCTGCCAGGAGAGAGCCAGGTGTAGCAAGAGTTTAATTTGTTTTAAATTAATGTGGGAGGTGTGAGGGGAGGCTGGAAGGTGAAGAGAATATTTTCTGAGAAAAACGACCTTCTTGGTTCCTTCAGGAAGCTCTTGCTGCATCCGGGAGGAAGGGAGAGGTCTGCGAGGTCACTTCAATTAGGGGTAATAAAGCTCTTTTCCTTGCCCCTCTGTCCTAGGGAAGCGTGGCACTGAAGGGATCATGGGTTTAACCTGCTGATTGTTTGGGTGAGCCTTCTCCCACCCCAAATATGCGAAGAGAGCTTGTGGTCACTGGTGGCAGGAGCAGCAAGAGCAGGACCTGGGGAAACCCCTGGAGATGCAGGCTCGGGGATGCAACGCAACGGGGTGCTGGTTATTCACGTCCCGTGGGGCTTCTGCTAGCAAAGAGGGGAGGTAAAAAAGAAAAACCATGCAAAATCTTCCACAAGCTCCACAAGTGCAGTGGTGTCTTTGGGATGAGGTCCCGCTGTTGGATTTTCCTGGGATAAGACCCTGGCACCAGGGATCAGGCGGCGCTTTGCTGTCCACCAGGGATCAGGCGGTGCTTTGCTGTTTAACCTGCTGAGAGACGTTGTTTTGGGGAAGGCTGGGGATGCCAAGGCTCATCCCCCCAGGGTCAGCAGGCAGAGGCTTTGCCTGGAATGAGCTGGGGGGAGCAGTGTGTTTTGGGGGTGCCATGAAGGTGTTGGGGAGGGGGACATTCCCAGGCTCTTCCGTGCTCTGGAGAAAAAGCAGGGCTTGGCAAAAGGCAGCTCCCTCTGCTGTTTCACTTTGCCCAGCAATGCCAAACCAAGATAGTCGGGGTCTCCCACCTCCAGTTTTGCCTCTTGCCCAAACACCCCTCTCAGCTCTTGAGTGATTGAGCTGGCCTTTGGGTGGCATGTGGGGCAAGCTCAAGCGTTGAAGTCAGCAGGTTTGCTCCGGGGGGGTTCCCCATGCAAACAACATAACGTAAGTGAAATTGTGAGTCAATTCCTGACACTAAAAGCGGTACCGGCTTGGGATTCCTCACCGAGAGAAGTTCCTAGAGCGGTTTAGGAGATGCCCTGAAAAAATTTCCTATGACTGTGATCTCACTGTGAGGTTATTAAAAGACCCTTAACGTCCCGGCAGAGGAAGTGATCCATGCGGCGGGCAGGCTCCTACCAGGGACCCGCAGTTGCCCAGGCTGCCTGTTGGCCAGCCACAGGAGGGAAGGGCCCACACTTGGTGTCACTGGAAATTCACCTTCCTCGTGCCTGAGTCACGTCACAGGTGATGGACTTTCTCTCTAGTTCTTTTTTTTTTGGAGGAAAAAAACCCCAGCTGTTTTACCAGACTGGCGTCTGCTCTGTGCTAAAGCAACTTCCTCAACCTGCCGTCCAGGAATTGAGCTGTGACGAGGGAAACGTACCCAGAGACGCAAGTGGGGAGAGGTCAAAAGCTCTCGGCTGCAATGCCAGCCTGGTGGGGAAAGCCTGCGGGGTGACCTCAGTGCCAAAAGCCTGTCGGGGACAGACAAACCGCCGGCCAATGTTTTGCCGCAGCCCCGGAGCATCGCGATTCTCTTCCTGGCTGCTCCATCCCCTGTGCCCTGGAGCAGCCCCACGTCTGGGGCTAAACCATTCCCAGCTGCTTCCCCTCCTTGCAAACTGGGGCATGGGTCCCGCTGCGAACGGGGGGGCTGATCCCGCTGCCTGGCCAGGATGGAGGATGCTGCCGGCAGCACGTGCCCCGCCAGCTCCTTCGAGGCATCGGGGGCTCGGAGCTGAAGTGACAGCCGGAACTACAAATGCCCACGGGTCCTAGAGGCAGCTGGCGTTAAGCTCCTTCAAGACACTTCATCTCGCAGCTCAGGCAGCGACGGCGTTTTCCCAGTCCCAGCATCGCCCCTTTTTCGCACGCGATGGCGAGACTCCGCGGGGACACGGTGCCGTCGCGTCCCCGCGTACATCAAGCAGCCGGAGAGGTTTCGATGAGCTGGCGTGCCACAAAAATCACGGCGTGGCCTCTCAGCGCTGAGTAGAAGAGGCAGAGCTGGGAGCAAGCCGCCGCTTCCCCGCCACCCCTAGAAACGCAGGAGCAGGTCCGGATCATCGCCCCCACGGTCCCTATCGCATCCCGGGGCTCTTCCCAGCAGCTTCGTGCTGCCGTGGCCCCGTGGGCAAAGTGGGTCTGGGGACGGGGGTTTGTGTCACTGGAGCCATTTCCTAAGGGAAGAGGGGCACGGCAGTGGGCACGGGGAAATCAGAGCGTAGCTCTGGCCCTGCCTGGGAAGGATTTACACCCGGAGGCACGTTGCGTCACGCGTGCTCAGTGCACACACGTTGCCCTCGCTCCTGCTTTATACTCCAGCCATTCATAGCTGGGATGAGTCAGAGGGAGAGATTTCTCAATTCAGATAAAAATTTTGAGGTCATTTTTCAAGTCCCTGCTTTTGTGGCTGCAGAAAATGCTGCGGGAGAAACACAAAACCATGTGAAACTTGTTGAGGTTTCAGCTTTGTTTTGAGCACAAAACTCGGACCAGATTTCTGCAGGGGCTGTTGCTGTACTGGCCGCCCTCCCCGCAGCCTGGAAACCAGAATTAGACCTGGATTTTTTCCCTTTTCTATTTATTCACTGCAAACTCTTTGAATGCCTTCTAATTTTGGTGCCTTTCATTCAGCCAAGGAGCAAACCGAGTCACCTGATGGATGAAATATTTTCTTGATAAGAAACTTTTTCCCTTTTCTATTTATTCACTGCAAACTCTTTGAATGCCTTCTAATTTTGGTGCCTTTCATTCAGCCAAGGAGCAAACCGAGTCACCTGATGGATGAAATATTTTCTTGATAAGACATTTTTTCCCTATTGTTTTGCTCCCTGAGGCTCCCAAGACCCGTCTGTCCCGGCCAGCTGCTGGTCCTCACGGAAATATTTGCTATAACTAAACGTTACACAGCTGTTTCTCACTAGCGCATTCTTCAGAGGTGGATTATTTGTCATTCCCCAGCTTAATAATAATAATCCGTTAATGCATTTTTGTCATCCAATGAAGGAACAAAATGCTCCCATGTGTTTTTACAGCAATGGTGCTTTTCCGCACAAGCAGACGGGGTTCAGGCTCTCCCCGCACCCTTGCCCGACTAAATACACTAAACAACTCCCGCAGCGCCAAGTATTAAGTCTTATAATATGACGGGGTGGGTCAGAAGTGTGTTAAAACCACTGCCTAACAAGCATATAAAAGAGATGTGAAAGGGAAGGGAAAAGCGAACGTTTCCGACATGCCAGTGGCCACGGGGATCCCCTCCTCTCCCCCCCCGCAACTTGTGCTTCCTGGGAATCTTGCGAAAATATTTGTTTTTAATTCTGCGCTGGATCAGATGCTGTCCCACGAACGGGGGAGTTTGCGGTTCCCTCAGTGCACGCTCGATGTTTTGCAGCCGGCGGGCTGTGGGCAGATGTTCTCGTCCAGATCCAGATGTGCTGCACGAAGCTCTCGCCTTCCCCTCCCCAGGCACCGGGGCTTTGCTGGAGCATCTCTCGGGGAATATCCTGAGCATCTCTGGGGAACAAAATCATCCTTTCGGTGGGTCGTTGGGTCTCTAATGAAAAGGGACCGCTCTGCCTTGGTCCCTTCTCTTCCTCGGGTAGGGAGGGGTCTAAGCCCGGTGCCAGCTTCTGGCAGCAGAAACGGGACATTTTGCCCTTTTTTGTTGTCGTTTCTGCTGTTGCCAGCGCCCTGGAGCCAGGCAGGGGCTGGGGACGAGGGTTTTCTCCATCCCTTGCCGTAAGGAGGCAACTACAGCTGCCGTCAGCCCCCGGACTGCCACAACCGCAGCATTGTATAGTTACAGCCTGGCCAAAAATCTCCTTGGCAGCCGGGACGGAGCGCTGGAGCAGGCTGAGCTCCTCCCCGGCCACCCCTGCTGGCAGCACCCATGCCGGCCAGCGAAAGCCGGCCTTGCTCAGCCCCAACTGCCGTCCCGGCGGTCCCTGCAAAACAGGGAGAGCCCTGGCAGGGTCACGGGTGTCAGTGGGGACGGCTGAGCCCTGGGGTAGCTGGCGGGGTTCTGCAGGGACTCGGCTGTGTCACCCACCCTGGCCAGGCGCCTCTGGAGACCCACTGCGACCGATGTTACGTCATCCTCCCTGCCAGCGCTTTTGGGTCGAAACTCAGTGGTTTGTCTGCAGTTCCCGGGTCAGTGGCTTTGCCAGGACAGAGGAGCCGGTGACCAGGAACCCAGGGAAGGGTTTGGAAACCCAACCTTGCGTTCTGACTCTGACAGAAGGTTTTCTGCTCAACTTCACTCAAATCTCCCCGTGGCAGAAGCCAGTGCCGCACGTTGGGGTGCTGCAAATACACGCATTAAAGTTTTGGGGACACGGCTGGGAGTGAGGGAGGTCTGGGGGGGTCACCGAAGCACCTGGGGTGGTGGCAGCCGGAGCTGTCCCTGCCACGCAACACTGGAAATGAAGGGTCAAATTCACCGGCAGCGAAACCGCTGGGAGCTGGAGGCAGCGTGTGAACGCAGCGCAGAGCAAGCGTCGATGCCAAAATTCGGGCGACTCGCTGCGCTTCAAGGAAATGAAAAAGCGCTTTCTCCTGTTCTTGCTTATCCAAACGCTCACAGCCTCAGCTGGCCCGGTACGCCGGAGGAATCGGTGTTCGGAGCAGGCTTGGACTTTTGATTTGTTTCTTACGGCTTCCTGTCCTGATGAGAAAGGAGAAGTTATTTTGGGAACGTCACGAAAGAAACCCGAGAGGTGACCGAAGCATCAGCAGGGCGGGCAGGAGCGGCGGGGGCAGCCAGACACAATATTTCTCCTACCTGCAGGAGAGATGCTCCAGAGGCTGTTTGCCTTTGATTCCTTCTCCCCACTGCTTCTCAGTGCAATGAAGAGCAATTATCCTCTCCATAAAAGCCTCCTCATTTCAGGGGACTTACAGTAACTTCAAAGAAGGGGCAGGTTTCTCTCGGGAACAAAGTCATCGTTTTCAGTGGGTTGTCAGGTCTCTGATGAAAAGCACCGTCTAATGCTCGCTGCTGGGTGCTGGACCTCTGCTCTGTCCCCATACTCCCAGTTTTGTTCAAAGCACACGTCCCCAGAGGAAGACGCTTTCTGTGCACTAATCCCACACTGCAGGATCCCGTCCCCAACCGGGCTGAGACTGGGAGTGTTGAAACCCACCTTGCATGGAGCGATGGAGATGCCCACAGCCACGCAGGGATCTGCCACGTCTCCCAGTCCTCCGCCATCGAAGGGGCCTGTGGGGAAAGCACAGAAACACCCACCTTTCCAGCTCCTTAGTCCCAGACAAATATTGCTTCTCCTTCCGAGGAAAAGGCAGCATTACCAGAGCCAAGGCTCGGAATGTCGGAGTGAGCAGCGCTTGGTTGGAGCAATGCATTTTTTTCCCTCCCCAGCCCCTGTTCGGAGCCTCCTGTGTTAAGAAATAACCTTTCCTGAAAGCCAAGAAATGCTGTCGCGGCCGGGAGACGCTTTTCATCCCTCCCTGGCAGAGCACTGGCCCTGAGCTGCATGTGCAAGGGCCAAGCAGCACTTTTCGTGTGGTTTCTTGCAATTAGGAGATGCCTCCCAGGCGCTGCGGGGCCCACGAGGGTCAGGCTGAGCTCGGGGCTCGAGGGTGGTGGGGAGATGGCAGCAGAGGAATTAACCTGTATTTAATCACCACAGTGAGCTGTCTGGGATGCAGCCTGGTTTCCCAGGGCGCTCCCGTTGCTGGGGTTGCCCGGGATTGAGCTGCTTGGCAAAACCAGTGCACCCATTGAGGGATGTAACGTGCCGAAGGAGTACCCCATCGCATCCAAAGGGGCAGGGCTGCCTGGGGAAGCACAGGAAAAGCTGTGCAAGGACCAAGCCGAGGGGAACGGCTGTGATTTTGGAGGAGTCGGAGCTGCCCTGGCTGCGCTACCCCGTACAGTGATGGGAGGGAGCGGGTTGAGTTGCAAAGAGGCAGAAGGCACCGGAGAAACCCTCAGGTTTCGGGTGCTGAAGGGCTGAGCCTTGTCTCCCTGCTGGCTCTGATCTTATCTCACCAGGCAGTCTGCTCGGGGCAGGGGCTGTCTCTGACTCCACCAGTGATGGGGAGGAGATGAAAGCGCCGTGGGCTGGGCTGTATCCCCATTTGGGGACCCCCAGCCCCCTGCCGCCAGCACCTTTGTCCGTGGGGTAACCATAGCCGGCAGCCGGGGCCGCCGGTGAGGGATGAAGCAGGAAGGAGAGGGGAGATGGGTGTAATTTGGTAACTCTACCTTCCTACTCTTCATCCGGACAAAGGGGGTGATTACAGCCGCCCAGGCTGGGATTACGGCGGGGAGGTGCAGAAAGGCCAGTGACTCCCCTCCCCTCCCCCTCCCCTTCCCCTTGCATCCCCCTCCTTGGGTCCAAAATGTCTCTGCCCACCCCCAGAGGCCAGCAAGGTCTGTAACCCCTGTGTATGGCGGGGAGCAAACGAAACACGAACTCCCCTGGTTTTGTGCTGATGCTCTGCAGCTTCAAGCCACCAATTCCTCTAACCCAAAACTCCCAACCTCTGGATTCAGCCATTGTTTACTCCCCCGTCTCCAGAGCTTGGTCTTTATCCCCAGAGCCAAACATCCCGTGTTTTCCCAACATCCATTTCCCTCCCACATCAGCATCTTCCCTCTCAACCCGTCACTGGGGCTTTGCGTTCATGCAGCAGAGGCTGAGCACAGCAGCCTGGGGGTGATGGGCCACCGGGGGATGGGGAGGGAGATGGGGATGGGCAGAAAATCTTGGCAGAAGCACACAGATCCTCATTTCTGGCACCCTTAATGATGCTTCAATGTGCATGCAGTCCGGCCTGAGTGCTGGCTTCCAGCTTGTGCCTCGCTCAGCCCTGACACACAGATGGGTGTGGGAATGGTGGGGGGCTCCACTGCACCCTCGTGTCACGTTCACTGGGGATTAGGGAGCTGCTGAGCAAAGCAAACCCTGCGTGGGGAGACCACGGGCATCTGCCTCATCGCCCTTCCCGGCAGCAGGGCTGGTCTTGGCAAAGCTGCAGCCACGGCCCAGTGCGTCCCATCATCCAGCTGGAATTCCCCCTGGCTGTGATTTAACCCCTTGCTTCTTCTTTTGGCTAAAAAGGCATGGGGGTGACAATCCTGCAGCAGGTTTCCATGCCCTGGGGTACTCCCCAGCACTGCGTGCCGCTCACTCCTGGATTAAACAGCCCCGAGACCTTCTGTTCCCCCTTAACGGTGGAGATTCGCCCCTTGGTTGCTCCATCCTGCCCTTCTCCAGCACAGCGAGGGGACCTGTCTCGGGTTTTGTAGCAATCTGAGCTGCAATCGCCCCTCCTTTGGCTGAGCAGCAGGAGAAGGGTCACATAACCGTGGGGCTGGTGGGGGAACACCTCGGGGCTGGCGATGGAGACCAGGTGGCCCCGCTTGCTGCCCGGTCCAGGCAGGAGGCTGGTGAGGGGACGGGAAGGAAAAGTGGAGAGGGAGGAGGTGGTGCGGTCAGGACTGCTTGCTGGAGGGGATTAAAGGCTCAATCTTGAGTCAAGAGAAGGAAATTAGAATCAAATCAGCTTCTAGCGCCTGCTGGAAATCGGGGCGGGATTTATGGCTGGGGGCCAGGTGGGTCAGGGCATTCTGTGGCTTCCCCCGAGGGTCCCGGAGGGTGACAAAGGGGGTTGTGGTCCCTCCTTGCTCCTCTCCCACTGCTGCAGAGGGTGGGGGGGGCCCAGGAAGAGCCTGGGCTGGAGGTGACCCCCCGCTATGGGGACCGATGGGCTCCCTGCAGTCTCTGGGCTTTGCAGAGCTCTTTGGCACGGATGGACCAAAATGTCCTCAGCCGTGCCTGGAGCCAGGGAAAGGGGCAGGGGGTGGCGAGGGAAGGACAGAGAAAGGCGTCAGGGCTGAGCTGGGCTGGATCTGGCCACCCGCAGCCCACCACGTCCTGCGGGAGCTGGGTCCCCACGGGCGCTGGGTACGGCTGTCGTAGGGGAGGCAGGGATGCCCCGATGCCCTGGGGCAGCACCCGCGGGTGCCATGGGGGTGGCCGGTGGGTGCTCAGAGCTGAACCCAGGGGCTGAGCGTGGACAGGAGCCACGAGATAAACCGCATCACCTGCTGCTCCCTTCTTGTCTCTTCTCTGACATTCACACCTTCCTTCTTTCCAAGCAGGCAGCCGTGTTTCCAAGCCCAGGACCACGTCCTCTCTTTTCCCTGCTCCCTCTCTCCCCAAAGCCAACATTTCCAAACCTTTCCTGACCCCATTCATCACTTCGCTCAGCCTCCATCCTCTTCTTCCTCCCCTCTCCCCTTTAGTTTTTCCTGCCTGCAGCCTCTCAGCTCAGCATCCCACCAGCCTGCCCGGAGCCTCATCCTCTTCATCACCAAGCGGGGCTGAAGTCCCAGAGCATCACTGTACCCCCACACCAGCACCCCAGGGTGCCCTGTGGCTCTGCCCCCCGCCTGCCCCGGCCACGCAGCAGGGGTGGAAATGGGGCGCCTGGCAGGAACCGCCTGTAAAATGAAGAAAGTTAATCACGGAGATAATTGAAACCAGCGGCCATGGCTGGAGAGTGAGTGGCTTTTTCTGAGCTGAAGGGGGGGAAGGAAGGGGGTGGGAAGCTGGGACTGGAGAGGGGTGGTGGTGGGGGGGTGTCTTTGGGGTTTTGTGTGGGGTTTTTTTTAAGCCAGGGAACAAATCCATATGGTCGTACGGGCAATTCCCAGGAAATTTTAGCCTGGGCTCAATCATAAATGTTTCAATCCTTTCACTTCAAGTGTAAAATTGAGGCTTTTTGGAAGGAACCCGGTTGGTTGGTGGCTCTTTCCTGGGGCTGTGCAGGCAGCCCTGCCCGGGGAGGGGGGGGGGTGTCCCCAGAGGCATGTGGCTGCGATCGAGCCCCCCCCAAGCAGCATCTGTGGGGCCCAAATATATTTCTCACCCAGCCCTGGAGAACAGGACTGTGCTGCCCAGCCCACAGCCCCCTGGGTGCCCTTAACCTGGGCTCTCGGGAGAAAGGAGCTGGGGAAGGGGTGGCAGCACATCACCCCCCCCCCCGCCCCCATCCCCAGCCACGCTCCTGGGCACGGTGTGGGATTGTGGCACCCATGGAAGTCTCCTCGCTTTTCATCCCCCTTCCAGCAGCACTGGGTGCCTGGGAGCACCTTGCAGGAGCAGCAAAGGCGGGTGGGGAAGGGAAGGCAATGTCTGGAAAGACCCCTGAGCCCAGAGCCTGGCCACGGGGGTGACAAGGGGGTGGCCTCTCTCTTGGAGGGGGCTGTGGGTGCTGGGGTCCCATGCCTGGGTTAGATGGGCATCGCCAGCGCCCGGTGACTTCGTTCCCCTCCTCACTAATCTTCTCACAACCTCGTTCCACTAATCCTGCTCAAACCCCCCCCAGCCCAGGCTTCCCCCCACAGGGGACCAAGTGTGTGGGTACTTCTGCTCACACCAGGTTTTAGCCCCAAAAATGCCATTTTGGTGCCTCTGGCCTCAGATCACCGGGATGGGTGAGGGGCAGCAAGGATGCCCTTGACCTGCGTGGTGTCGGCGCGTGGGTGGGATGCTGCTTCCCTTGGGCTATTTTGGAAAACCCTGGCTTGGGCTTGGGCTGGGGCTGGTGGTGGTGGTGATCTGCCCGCAGATCTGCAACTGTTTTACGCCTCCAGTTTTTTGACCTTGCAGTTGTGTGTGCATTGCCTTGGGTATTTTCCAGGGTTGAGCCGAAGCATCTCTCCAGAAAGCCCTGATTATTCCAGGCTGAAAAGCAGGTCTGATGCAATTAGAGATGGAACAAAACCCTTCCAGCTACGGAGCCACGCAAGGGAAATAGGGGGGAGAATTTGTGTGGGATGGATTTGAGCTTTAAGACAGGCTGGACCTGTGGAGAGGGAGACTTTCCCCCTTGCTCAGGAGCTGAGCAAAATCCTCACTGACCTCACATCAGTTATCTTTTACTCTTCAAGCTTGATGAATATGAGTGAGAATTGGGTTTTGTCATGAGGCTGCCATGGTGGTGACCCATCCCTGGCAGCACGGGGACATGAAGTGATGCACAGAGCTGGAAAGAAGTAGCTGCACCAAGATTTTTGGAGGACAGGCTGCAAAACCAGCTCCTTCCCCGACGTCTGTCCACTGAGCGGGGGACAAGGATGTGCCCGGGAATGGGAAGGGAGATCATGCACGAGGGTCACTGCTGGTGCATTGGAGTTGGCCGCTGTTTGCTGCCTTCCCACGGCTTGCCTGGCGCCCAGCCCGGCCTCCCTAGTTGGAAAACCAGAAATCTGTATTTCTGAGTACTTAACCTGGCAGTTTTGCAAAGTGGAGCGCAGCCTCCAGTCCCGGCTGTTGGTCGTTGGAGTTTTGCGATGCAAAACTCTGGTGACCGTCATCTGGGACTGGAGGCTGTGCTTCACTCGTTTTGTTCCGAAGAGTTTCGTTTTGCATCTAATGAAAATTTTATTCTGGATTTTTTTGTTTTGTTTCTAAAACAAAGAGACATTTCTAACACACAGCAGCTGGAGATAAAAAAAAAAAAAGAATAAAATATTTATTTTAAAATGAGTAATAAACTAACCTGGGAGCTTGTATCTGAGGAGGATTTATAGTCACTCTGTTTTTCAGATGGGGAAAATGAGTCACCAACTAATGGCCAAGGAGAGCTGATGAACTGGCATGAATTGCATGGGTTTTTTTTTCCCTTTCCAGGGAATTAAAACCTCCTTACCATGCTTCCACTCTGGTTCTCAGCCTGGTTTTGCACCCAAGTGGTGCAATTTTCCCAGGAGAGGGCTGGCACGCTCGCCCTGGGAGCAAGGGACCCTGCAAGCTTCCTCTGAAGCAGCAATGTCCTGGCTGAAGCTCATCTTCAGTTTGTTTGGGAATTAAAATGTCCTTCATCTGTCCCATCCTCCCTTGGAAAAAGGAGAAAGTCAATTCTTCCAGACCCCTCAAAGGCTTTTTCCTGATCTCGGTGATTTTCTCTTCAGCCGCGTTTGGAAGGAAACCAACCCGACCGCTTTCTCCCAGTCTCTGTAAGTCATTCCCCCACCCCTTTCCCTTTCATACTTAAATAAAGGAAATAATTAAAAGAATAGGAAAATGAGCTGTTGGCAAGTTTCCTACAAAATTGCTCGGCGCTAGGGTGCTGCACAGAGCTTGAAGCCTTTCGCAGGAGCAGGGTGGACTTTCAGGGAGCTGCTGTGATGCCTCTGTCGTAGGGATTTGGCCACTTTGGTGGCTCTCTGCACCCTTCCCCACACTCTGACTTGGCAGTTTGCTGTCTCTTTGCCAGAACAAAACCACCACTTAATACCCAGGTGGCTTCTTTTCAGCCTTTGGATGAAGCCAGCCTTTGCACAGGAGCCTGCAATGTCAGTGCAGTTACCAGCCAGCAGCAATTTGTGTCTCAGGGTGATGTTTGAAGGAAACCAGAGTGTTTTGCCCTATTTACCCCACAGCTTGCCTGGCTGGGGATTACTTTGGGGCTCCCTAGGCAGCTCCACTGTACCCTCACTCTTGTGTCGCTGGGCTGGAGATGGGTTTTCTCAGCATACTGCCAGCAACACCTCGTACCCCCTGTGCCAGACCCTCTGCGCTGGGTCTTGCTGAGATGATTCAACCGGAATCACATGTGCTTGGAGGGAACCACTGCCTTGCCCTGGCCACTGTATCCCCTCTCACGCTGTCTCCCTTGCTAACTCCCCCCCCAAGCACATCCATCTGGGGCTGTTTAACCTCTCCCTGCTCCCTCCAGGAAGGCCACATCCATTACAGTGAAGCCCCATCACCACCTCTCTTGGATTGCACCCAGCTGCAGCAAAGCAGAATCACCTGGGGGAAATTTGGGGAAGAAGAAGAAGAAGAAGAAGAAGGGCAGGGCTTTCCCTTTCCTCTCCTCTCCCTTTGCCACCTGTCGCTGCTGGTGGTAGCAGTGCTGTCCCTCCTTCCCCGGTGAGTGAGATGCAATGTCTCTTAGATGCATTTGAATTAGGGGTGGTTTCGAGTGAGGTGGCTGCAGGGGCTGCTTTTGGCTCTGGCGCTGCTCAGATGTCCTTGTCCTGTGATATCACATGCCAGGACACCCCCATCCCCCTCCCCTGTGTCCCCTACCCCACGTGGGGTGGTGGGGACACCTTGAGATGCAGAGACCTTCCCATCTCTGCCCTGCCTTGCCAGGCACCTGGGCATGTTGCTTTTTTCACCTCTGGCTTGTCCCCTTGCCTTTTGGGCCAGGTTTATCTTGGGCCAGGTTTATCTTGGGCCAGGTTTATCCTGCCCCCGCGGGCACAGCCCTGGTTTCTGTGGGAGCTTCTGGGTGCTGCAACAGCATCCGCAAGTAGTCAAGTTTTGGACCACGCACGTGCTCCCCCACAGAGAGCATCCCCTTGCGATGCCGGCTCAGCCCCATCTCTCCTGGTCTGGGCTGTGGGGCTGGAAAAGCCTCAGGTGAGGCACTAAGAGCAGGTTAGATGGGAAAGGCTGCCGTGCTGCTCTCCCAGGGGCCAGTAGCCCCCAGTTTGATCCCACCGGCCTCCGAGCAGCCCCTACTCTCGCATGGCACGAGGCAGCCTCGGGGCCCTGCCGTGCCCAGGGCTGGCACACGGCCACCACCCCAGCACACCCGGCTTTGCCGTCGACCTGCTTCCCATTATTTGGGAATGTGGCTCTTGCCGGCATATGGGAGGCAGATTTTGCCTGGGGGTGCGAAGGGGAGAGATGAGACTGCTGATGCCGGCGCTGACCTGCGTGCCCTGCTCGGGGCAGGTACCGCGGGGCTGTTTGCGGCTCGGGGTTGTCTCTGGGGTCAGGGAACAAAGCATCTCCACATCTCCCCTCCCTGTGGCTGGCGGCACCCCCAAATCCATGCTGAATTGCCCGGGAAACCTGCAAGAACACTTGCTCAGTTTGCTTCTGGAGGCAGACAGATGGATGGGGAAGAAATATAGGTGAGATTAGCATTTGTCAGCTGCAGCTGGGCGCCGTGAGCTGTTGTTTCACTTGCAAAGCCCTGCTGCTATTCTGGAAGCTCAGCTTTCTTTTCCCATCTTTGTCCCTCTGCAAAGGGAAGGTCCCAGCTCCCAGTAGGGGCCAGGAGTTGGATCAAAAGCATCTCGGTGCGTCGTGGAGTTTTAATGTGTGGGTTTGTTTGGGTTTTATCCTTTTTCTCCGTGACTGGTGAGGTTCTCTGAGATCTTGTGCTGGGAATGGAGAGTCGTTTAGCGAAGTGGTGGTTCTTTGCTGGGGGTGACGGTGGCCGGAGTGGGCACGTGGATCCAGTGCTGGTCTGTCCCTGTGCTCCAGTGTTGGTGGCTGCCCTTCTCCTGCTCCCAACCCCCCCCCCCCCACCCCGAGCCAGCCCCCAGCCTGGGGGACCCCCTCCAGAGCTCCTTACAGCAGATGTGAGATTAAGCAGGGGGCTGCTCTCTCCCTCCCCAGGCATCCATAAAGAAGGGAAGGAAGTTTTCCAGGGCCTTTGCCCTAGCCCTGCTCACCAGCCGATGCAAACATCAGGCTCCTTTCCAGATCTTATTGTTCCTTTTTCCTCCCCCCCGCCGCCATCCCGCCGCACTAACCATAAATCAGGTTGCTCTCCCTCAGGACCAGCTAATGCAGCTGATCCCACACGTGAAGACCACCTCACAAAGCTCCTTCCCTCCCTCTTCCTGCCAGCACAGCTTCAGCCAGGGATGCAGGACGAGGGGAAAGAGGATGATTTTTTGCCCCACCCCAGGTCCTGCCCGCTGGCTCCGGGCACTGCAGGCAGAAAGCGCAGCCCAGCTCCACTCCTCTTCTCCATTCCAGCCTCTTTCCCAGGGGAGGACGAGGATTAAGAGGAAGCAGATTAAACCTAATGGATTGATTGCAATTATTTTCCCTTGTTTATTTGCAGCACTGTATGGGAGCCTGAAAAAAGGGAAGCAAACGCTCTTTATGCGTGTGCAGTCCTGGTCCTCATTACGTTTCCTTCTAGAGAGCGACCCGGGCCAGCCAAAAATAAAACCAGCTACATTTGAGCGTCCTATTTCAAGCTCTTATAAACTGCGATGTGCACATACTTCTGTGTGCAAACCCACACGCAATCCTGTGTGAAGCAGCTCCAACACCAGCCCCGTGGGGTCCCAGCTGCCCTCGCCCACGTGTCCCACATTCACTGGGGACACGCACCCTCCTGGGAGCTGTCGGAAGCTCTTTGGGGCAAGAGCCAACCTCTTGTTCGGGGGAAGTTTTGCCTGTCTGCATGTCGGGGGGGGTGGGTTTCCTCCTAATTTGGCTGCCTGAGGGCTGTGTGGGTATTTAGCATCAGAAATATACTCTGGGTATCCCTTCGCCTACCCGGAGCTGAGCCCTCCAAGCCTTTCCTGGACTTGGTGCAAAAAATTTGCCCCCACATAAATAAACCTCCCTGGGTCTGGGGGTTTTGTGTAGGATCTCGGGAGGCTGATCCTGCACTTTGGGGTGCTGAGGGCAGCGTTGCTAACGGCACCGGGGTGCAGAAATAGGCACCTTGTACCTAAAATGGCAAATGGTTCAAAATAAGTGGACTTGAGCCTTTTTATAGCCTTTTACAGCAGCTGAAGTAACTTGGAGGGGCAGGAGGAGGAAGCTATCTTATTTTTCTGGGTTGGTTTGTGGTTTTTTTCTTTTTTTCCCCAACATTGAAGGTTTCTCTGGAGTGCACTGTCTGTGCCCTCGCAGGGAGCGGGGTGGGCAGCGCTGGGGGGATGCTTGGGACATAAGCTGCTGTACAAAGCTGGATAAGTCGTGTGAAGCTCCCGACGGCGCGTTCCTGGCTGGGGTCTGAGTCTCCTCCGCGTGCTCCTGAGAAATCCGCCTCCACCAGATAAGATCGGACTTTACATTCCTGCTGTTCATGAGGTTAAAACAGGAGGATGGAGAAGCCAGAAGAGAAAAAACCTTCGCCCTTGAAGGCTTTGAGGCTGCCGTTCCTATCGTGGGTTTACAAACCTCACTTCGTGGGGTAAGGGGCGAGGAAAAAACCCAGCAGCACGCCAAGGTAGTGATGCTTTTTATTGGCATCTGACGGATACACAAGGACAGCTACCCCCCCGGCCGGCGCGGCGGCCCGCCACCCCCCGTGCATCGCCCTCCCGCCTCATGCTGCTCACACCCCACCCGCAACCCCCCCAAACTCCTTCTACGACGGCTATTTCTTCACCGTAAAACTTCCTAATAAATCAGCACTGGTATTACGGGGGGGGCGAGTGGGGAAACACACGGTCTTTGTACAACAGAAACATTAGAAAAGGACACAAAACGTACCAACGAGCACTAACTTTGGCTTTGTTTTCCCTCCTGTTTTGTTGGTTTTCTTTTTTTTTAATTTTTTATTTATTTCCTGCAACCAGGGATTTGAGGCATCCCCCGGCTTCTCTTTGGATGCTGAGTTTGTCTCAGTTTCCTCAGCCCTGAGGAAATCCCTTTACTATGGCAATTGAAACCTGAGACCATGGCGATATTGTCCTGAAGAAAAGCGATTTCCAGCTGGCAAGGTACGGCCAGGTTGGCTTGTCAGACTGAATCGGGCAGTTTGTTTTGCTTTTGATCCGGGCACTCCATTCCAGTTGCCCTTAGTTCATATTTAAGTCGCTTCACCATAAAAAAAGGGACCAATGGAAACAACCTGACGATCACCAATGTTTAAACTCATCCAAAAGCATCCCTGTGGATGGCTTGGTCTGGCAGGAGCTGGCGCCCCAGACGGGGATTTGCAAACTGGAGCTGCCCGCTGCCGGTGACGTTGCAAATTTGGGGCAGTTTCCTTGGATTTTTAGTGATGGGAGAGCTTTAGGGCTCGAGACGTGGGACTCGCAGCCCTGTCGGGGCCAAGAGTTTCTAACCAACGGGTTCGGCGTGGGCAGCCGGCGGCCAAAGTGTCGCAGGGGTTGTTCCTCCAAAGGGATCCTTGCACTTCTGCTCCATGAGGGCAGGAGGCGTCGAATATCCCATCCTGGAGATCCAGATTCACCCTGTGCTGCTTTATCATCCAAAGCACAGGGAGCCAAATTCCCAAAAGCTTTTGAAGGACCTGGGTACTCAAATCCTATTGACGCAGGCTCCGGTCCCTCGGAAAGAGCTGAGTTCTCCCTCCTGACACCCGGCAGCTCTGCCAGGAACAGCCGAGTCCTTTCATGTTCCCAAGTTTCTCATGGACCTGCTGCAGCGATTTTTTGGGGTGTGCACGCTTCCCTGCCTCCCCGTTAAGTCTTTAAGGCCAGAAACGTGGTGGGACCGAAGGCTTGGGCTGCAAAACGAAAGCTCGCCTTGCAGGTGAAAAGGCTGTGAGGAAGAGCAGGGGGGTGGGGGCGAGCGCCGTCACCCCATGTCACACGTAGAAACATCGAGCAGTTAGTAAAATGACACAATATTATTTACAAGTCTTGCTTATCTCCTTAAGCAAGGGAAGGAAAATCACCTTCTACCTTCAGGAAAGAGTCTCTGAATCCGAGGGTGAAGGGGGAGTCTGTAGGCACAGACGTACCTGGCACTGGTGCCACGCACCAGCTCCACTTGCAGTCCTTCCTCTGCAAAAACCTCATGATGCTCCAGGCAGGCAAGACATCAAAGCCGTAGCTGTGTTGGGGACAACCCCCAGGACCACGCTGGTTGCCCGCTGGCAGCTCACGGGGGAAACAGGGTGCTCGCCTGCCTGGTGGCTGCTCGCCAGCATCACCCACGAGTGAGCTGGGTTCTGGGTGGGGAGCTGATATGCCAAGAAAATGCACTTCTGGCTCTGGAGGTGGTGAGTGATGTCCCCTCCCCGGGGTTGAGGTGGGGTCCCTGCAGAAGGAGGTGCTGGGGCCACCCAAGGATGCCCCAGGGAGGCAGTTGGTGCACCAAGGGTGGGCAGCACCCTCTGCATGCCCGGACAGAGGTGAAGGGCCCACAGGGGAGCGGGCAGGGGCATTTCTGAGCCACCCTTCACAGTGCTGGAAGAGAAGGAGCCCTTACAAGCAGGAGGTTGGGACCACCAGCCCTGGCCAGGTCTGTAGGTGAGGAGGCACAGTGCAATCGTGGCAGGGTGGCTTTGCTCCCGGGTCGGTGCAGCGCAGGGATGCGGGAGCTGGTGCCGGGGGAAGGATGAGCAGAGCCCTTTTGTCGTGTCCCCGCCATGGGCAGGCACTTTTTCAGCCCTTTAGACCTCCAGCATCCCCCCCCCCATCCCATGGAGATCCAACGCTGGGGAAGAGGTGGCACCCAGATGTCTGGTCTTCAATGTTCAGCTGGTCCTGGTCGCTTCTCACTGAGACCAAACGCCGGCAGCTCCGTGGAGCATGCGTGGGTGCTGCGCCCCCTGAATTTCACAGTGTAGGTTGAGCTGTTGGAAGCCGAGTCCTTTCCCCCAGCCCACCCCTCCCCCACAGCACAGCCCCACCGTAGGACCAGCCCCCTCCCCAAATCCTGCTACAGCAGCTCCAGTTCCCTCCGTGCCCACCCCAGCCCTGCCCTTCCCCTGGGTTTGGGGAAAGCAGCTGGATTTCAGGGCGTTGGAGGGGAACAGGAGATAGCGGTGGGGTGGGCTGAGGAGGAAGGGCAGGAGGAAGAGGAGGACTGGAGCCCCAAGGAGGAAGGTGAAGGGGCTGGAAGGGGAGAGAGGAGAGGGCTGAGAGCGCGGTGCTCGTGCCTGCAATGTCTGTCCAGCCTCACGGGGCTGCAGAAGATGCTCCGGCAGCAAACGGGCGTTGAGTGGGGCTGACCCTGCGCCAGACCCGCTTACGGGCTGCCGGGGGGAGGCGGCGTTGGGAGGGGGCGATACCGAAAACAGGAGCTCAGTGCATAAAGGACTGTAAATTGGGGGGGCCCGGGGAGCCCCCGCTTCCTTCCTACCCTCCTCTCTGGGTCTCTCGGTGCCAGGGAGGGGAGAGGGAAGGGGGAAGGGGACCCCGCGGGGCCACCCCGGGCCACCCTTCAGACGGGAGAGGTGGCAGTGGACTCGCTGTACAAGCTCTCGGCGATGTCCCCGCGCTGGATCTTGCGCAGGGCAGCGAGCAGGGTGTCGAGGGTGGCCGTCTCCTTGGAGGACCAGTCGGCCAGGAGAGCCCGGACGGGCGATTCCTCCCGGGTGAAGGAGTCTATGAGGTCCTCTTTGTAGCCCAGCTCCCCGGCCAGCTGCCTCCACGTCTCCTCCGCAGAGCTGCTCAGCAGCTTCTCCACCTCCTCCTGCTTGCTGGGTGGCAGGGTGATGTAGAGGTTCCCATCTCCCTTGGGTGCTGGGAAGGACGAGGTGGTGTTAAGCCCATCCCCGGGGTGCCCTTGCCCACCCTGCAGCACCCAGTTTGCCCTACCTGGTCCCTGGGTGCTCTGGCTGGGCGGCTGCTGGTCGTGCAGGCTTTGGCTGTCCACCGAGATGCCGCTGTCGCTGTGCAGCTTCTCTCCCTCCGGCGAAGGTGTCTGGTTCACCGGGCGGTTGTTGGCCCCTTGTTTGTTCTGTTTGCAGTTGTTCCACCTGCAGGGAGAAGAGCAGGGAGGTGACAGCCAGTGGTGACGTCCCCCAGGCTGGGAGCAGATTTGTTGCTTTTCCCTCCCTTTCCTGGGATGACTTTTCCCAGGGAAAAGCATTTCTCCTACAGTCTCTGGTTCTACTTCTCCAGCACGGTAGCCAGATGGGTTTAAATCAGTGTTTGAAGGTGCCAAGTGAGTGCTGAGCTCCTGAGCTTTGCGAGGGACCAGGGCAGGGCTGCATGGATCTGCTGCAAAAATGCAGCTGCACTGCTGGAGCATGCAGAGGTCCCGGGGCTGCCTGTGGGTCCCATCCCATCCCTCCCTCAGGGTGCCTCCAGCCCAGGGTACCTGGGGAGCCGGCCCTGGCCTGCCCGGGGCCAGGTGCAAACCCAGCGTGTTGGGGATGAGCCGCTGAGCGTGATCGTCTGCGACGGCTGCCCACAGCATGCCAGAAAGAGCAGGGGCCAGGCAGGGAGGGGCTGCAACGAGGGCTCCCCCACCCTGCTGCCATCTCCTTCTTTCACCCCTGATTTCTCATGAAGTTTTGGAAATCCACCTCCTACCCACCCAGCCTGGTCCCATCCCTCCCTTGTTGGTGACAGCTCCGGCTGTGGAAGCTCTGAGGTGAGGGACGCAGGCTGTTTCCCACTACCCAAATCCTCTGCTGTGACCCCACGGTGCTGTCTTGGTCCTCTACCTTTTGAAAGCGATGTAGGCCACCAGCCCCACCACCACGGCCGCCAGGATGGAGCAGTAGACGGGGATGAGGTTGTCGGCAGTGCCGCGGCTCACGACGGGCTGCGAGCTGCCCATGACGGTGGTGACGGTGTCTGCCAGGGTGCTGGGCATCACTTCGGTGTTGAAAGGGTCCCTGGTGATGGGTTCAGGGCTGTCAGAACCCACCAGGGATGGCGCGTGTGTTGTCCAGCGAGGGTGGAGGTCTGCCAGGCAGGAGAAAAGAAAGGAGAATAGTCATGCAACTTGTAACGGGCTGTGGTGGGTGAATTGGTGAAGGGACAATGCTCTCTGCAGGGATCTTCTTCCAAAGGCTTCAGGGCTTGCAGATGTGCCAGCTCTGCCCCATCCCCTTGTCCCCAGGTTTGTCCTTGCAAACCATCTCATCCCCTGGTGCCAGACAGCACCAGCCTCCCTGGTCCCCAGGAGAAGCTGAAGCCAACTCCTGCCCCAAATGGTTGGTGGTGCCTGGTCATGGCTGGACATGGACATGGCTTTGGAACATCTTCTTTCCCAGCACTGGGTTTGCTCGAGTCCTGCAGCTCTTCCCACCATCTGCCCACCCAGACTGAGCCCTGGGCTCCCCATCACCAGTACCAAAGCCCAGGGAAGCAGCCCCAGCTGCCCCCCACCCACCGCACATCTGCACTGGGACATGTGTCAGGCAACCCAACTGCCTCCACAGCTCGTATGGAGCCCGGCTCATCCTCTGCCAGCAGCACCAGGGCCTGGATTTGTCCCTTTCCCAGCCCCTGCCTGCAGCCATGCACCCCACCAGCCCGGCCCCATTTGGGAGTGACCCTGTTCCCGCCACACCCAGGCGTGTCCCACGGAGAGAGTGGATACGTCTTGACTTGCCCTGGGAAAACGCTCCCACCTGTGGCTGCCCCATCCCCTCCCTTGGATGCCGGCTCCCTCCCAAACCCCCCCTCATGCCCCTCTCCGGGGGCTCGTCCTGTGCCGGCTAGCAGAGCCCCGTGGCGCTGAGCCGCATCCGACGGGCTGGCAAGGCCGGAGCGGGTGCCATGAGAGGCAACTGGCATCTTGCCCTGCCGGCCCTCCCGGCCACGGCCCCCGGTCGGACCCCGCTGCCCTTTGGGAGCGGCACTTCGGTGGCCATCGCGGCCGTTTCCGGCGGGGCCCCGCTGGCGGCTAACAAAGCTGGCCCTGTGCTCCTTGACTTATGGCTCCATTTACTCGACCCTTTCAAGGGAGCTGCGCTGGCTGCCCCCACGCTGTGAATCAGCGGCGGCCGGGACAAAGCTCTTTTCTCCCCAGCCTGGCTCGGGGCAGGGAATCACGCTCCTGCAGCCAAGGAGCAACCGGGTTGTCCCCCCGCCAAAGCAACCCTGCGCACGGCAGCGGGGCGCTGGCTGGCACGGCGAGGGGCGGCTGCTGGTGACTGATGCTCTCCTCCTTCCCCTGGGCACCAAACCCTCCTGGGCTGCGGGGCTGGCTCTTCCCCGGCTCCTCAGGGCACTTAACTTCCATCAGAATTTGCTGCCAAGTTCCCCCCGACGAAGGCTTGGGTTGCAGCGAGCCTGGCATCCAAGCCTGGTGAACCTTTTGGCTCCAATCACTGTTCCTGGACACCAAAAGCCACCCAGCAGAGTGCCTGCCCCTGCAGCAGCATCCTGCTGGGAGCTTGGCCAAGGAAGCCCCTGGAAAGGGCTGGGCAGACCCTGGGGCCGGGTATTTGCAAGGGAGATGCAATGCTCGTGGCAAGTGCCGCCTCTGTAGGAAGCTGTGCACTGAAACGCCCAAGGGCTGGGGGTCTCAGCTGGACAACCAGGGTCCTCTCCTCCGAGCCCAGGGATGTGCCCCTGCCTTCCCGTTGCTGTGTGCAAAGGGAAACTGAGGCAGGGAGGGCTACGGGAGGCCCTGCGAACCCAACTCTCGCAACGCCTCTCCCTGGAAGAGGCGGCGTTACCTCTGCATTCGGCATCCGAGATGGCCGTGCACTCCTTCACCAGCACCTCGTTCTCCTCGCAGGTGGTGCAGGGCAGGCAGGGGTCCACAAAGTTGGCTTCACTGGAGAAGGTGCCCTCGGGACACTCCTCGCAGACCGTGTCCTGCGAGTCCTGGCAGGGGAACATGAGGCCGAAGCCCACCTCGCACACCCGGCACTCCTTGCAGCTCCCGCTCGCCTCGTCCTGGTAGTAGCCGTAGGCGCAGCGGCACACGGCGTCGTCCGACTCCACACAGGGCGCCGACATGCTCTGCAGCCCCACGCACTGTGTGCAGGGCTTGCACGGCTCCGTGGCGCTCACTGTGTCCGAGTAGGTGACGCCTGGCGGGGGACAAAGGGTGAGGGACAAAAAGGTGAGCAGAGTCCCAGCACGGCGTCCCTGTCCCCTGGCACTGGATTCGTCCCCTCACCAAGTGGTGCTGGGCCAGGGAGATGGGCTTGTGTAGCGGCTGCTGGCTGGGACCATCTCCCCTTTCACCATTTGCCCCGTCCTCTCAGCCAGAGGGAGAGGTGTGTGTCCCACACACCCAACACCACCCAGCACCGCCCCCCCCCAGCCCGCAGGCTCCATTTCTCTTTAACAGCTACACCCTTTCTCCAGCAATTCCCAGCTCCCAGTGCAATTCCCAGTGAGCAATTCCCCAGTGGGGATCCAGCCTTTGAGCTCCTGCCGCCTGGGCAGGGCGGGATGCTGCCCACCACGTGCCCACCCCAGCGCTCGGTGTCCCCAGGGAAGCATCCCTGCCCAGAGCACCCCCCCCATTTTTGGCCTCCAGCTGGTCCCCGTGGGCATCCTCCAGCCACCGCTGCTCCCCAGCATCCCAAACACTTTCTCCTCCGCATCCCGCCTGGGGCACGGGGGTCCCTCGGGGCATCACCACCCTGTGCCCCCCTCCTTGTCCTCGTGTCCCTGACACGAGGTGTGATGCGAGCAGGAGGTTACTACACTAATCGCTGACTCTCGTCTGACCCCGGGGCTTCTTGCTCTCCAGTTTCATCCTGTAGGACTGACTTTGCCGGGGAAATCAATCCTCCTCCCGCAGCCCAGCAAGCCATCCCTGCGCCCCCTCCCTCCCCCTGCCTGCTCCCAAAGGTGTTTGAAGATATTTTTAGCCGGAGAAGACGGGTCAGCTCCCATCCTGGAGGGCACAGCTGCTGTCCCTGCATCGGCTGCCTCCCATCGATACCCCCGCAGCCCGTGCTGCCACAACGCCCCATCTTCTCTTGTCCAAAACACTGGGGGGAAAGTCCAACCTCCTGGATGGAGAAGGTGTCAGGGAGCTCAACCGCAACCCCTCCGCTAGCCCTGCTCCTCGGGAAGGCAATCCAGCCATGTGCTGATCTTTAATTACCTGCCTGTCTCCCGAGGATGAGCATGGGAGACAGCAATTCCCAGTGGCCTCCAGCCTCCCTGGGTGACCAAGGAGAGTCGGAGCCACGGACAGGCTCAGGGCAGAGCTGTTCTGGTACTTAATTTTTGGCTGTTTTCAAGATAGAGGGGAAGGAAGAGCCCTGAGATCATGGTGATGGGCAGTGTTAGCATTGCCTGCGCAAGAGGAGCGGGATGGAGGGGCCAGTCCAGCCTCGACGGCTGCTTTCCCACCATGGCTCAGCTGCAGCAAACCCTGAGCAGCGACAGCCGTGACATTTCCAACCCCCCAACCTCTCCCCCTGCCTCGTGCCTGTGTTTTGGGTGTCCTGCTCCTCTCTTGGGGCCAGCCCCATGCCCTCCCTGGAACTGCAGGACCCCAGCGATGAACCCGCTGCTGCTGCTGCTAGCCCTGAGCTGCCACCTTGGCTCTACCCTGGGGTGGGCAAGTAGCCCCTGCCCCACTGCCCAGCCGAGCGAGCAGAGCCAGGGCAGCCCGGGGTCGGCCGCCGGCACGCACAGCTCCCATTAACCTGGGCTCATCCTTTGCATTATTCTGAATTATTGATAGGCACCATTAGAGCGGGGAAGTGGCCAGGAAAGGCATACGGCTGAGTGGGCACATTTTCAGTGGCAGCAAGGTATCTGAGCTGAGCAATTACAGCCGAGATTCAAACAGGGCCCCCTCCCTCCCGCCCGCAGCGATGGAGGCTGGCGAGGGGGATAAATAAATCATGAGGCAGCCATCAGGGGTGGCTGGTGAGGAGGGGTGGAAGAAGGAAAATTATAATTTTAAAAAAATAAAGAAGCACAAGTGGCCATTTGGGCTGATACAACGACCATCTCCTCTGGCCCCTCCAGCCCCCGTGGGCTTTGGCAGGGCCGGTGCTTTAGTGGCAGCAAATTTTTGCGGAAGAATTTGGCTGGTGAGTCGGGAAGATATCCAAGGCAAGAGCTCGGAGGCAGCCCGGGGTGGAGGTGGGGATCTCGGCGGCCCAGGGCTGTGCCCACATTCCTCCCCGCCGGCTCACGCTTGGCAGGCAGGGCGCTTTGCCGGGACCGGGGCTGCCTGCACCTGCCCAGCGCCTGCGGCAGCGGGATCCGACGTGAGCCCAGGTCCAAAAAGACCCCCTTCCCATCCCAGCAAGGGCTGACAATGGGGTTTGCAGGTCTCTCTCCCCACCCTGAAATCCTACTCTGGGCTCAGAGAAGAGCTGGGGGAGCATTTGCCCCCTTGCAGCCATGATCACCCCCCACCCAGCAGCTTCCAGCTGATGAGATTTTGAGGATTAGGCTCTGCTGCGTTAATGAATGAATGCAGACTTCAGCTGGGGCAGGGCTGGGGGTATAAAGCAGAAGGTTGGCTGAAGGTTTTACTCTGGTGGTGGTTCCCCAGTTCATCTGCTGCTCTGTTTTTTTGGTGGTTTTTTGTTTGTTTGGTTTGTTTTGTTTTGTTTTTTTAAGGCAGTGAGGAGCCTGAGCTCCCTGTTAGGTGCTGCATCTTATCATCAGGATGATAGAGGCCTGATCCTGCCCTGGGCTGTACATGATGCTGGTGCGTAGTTGGGCAAGTGAGGAGGGTCTGATGTAGTAGCTATTCCCAAGCAAGGGGTGGCAGGGCTGTGAGCTGCGGGTGAAGGGGTGTGGGGGAAACTGAGGCATGAAGAGAGGGGGACTGGCAGCTGCCTGGAGGCCAGAAGCACTCAGCTTTGCTGGTCCATCAGCAGCGGAGCTAAGCAGGGCATGAAGCGCTGCCCCTGGGGCTTTGCTCTCAGCCTGTGTATGATCCTGGGAAGCTTTGGGGCTGCAGCGTTTGCTCCTGGCTGTTCTCGTGCCTGCAGGGATGGAGGAAAACCCCCAGACCCTTTTGTCCTGGTACTTTGCAGCTCAGCTGCTTGACCCAACAGAGCTGCTGCCTGATGTTAAGCAGCATGAGCTTCCAGCACCGCACCCAGGTCACGGTCCTGGTCTCTCCACAACCTCCACACCCTGTGTTCTCCAAGGAGGGTAGAAATTGCCTTTATCCCCCCCTAGTTCCCCAAAAGAAATCAGGGAGACAAGCCCTCTGCCAGCCTGGTTGTGCAGGGGGGTTGGCAAACGGGCTCGTCAGAGCATTCCCAGGACCACAAAGCAACCCGGGAGCTGGAGCCTGGTGCCCTGGGCCACGTTCCCTGCAGGGATGGATGTGGCACAGTGGATGCCCTGGCACTTTGAAGCAAGATGGGTCTGAGCCCACCTCAGGGTTATCCCGTACGGCAGCCCCAAGGTTGCAGCCAGGGGGGGATTCAGCCCCTGCAGCCAGGCGCAGGGAGGGTGAGCGCCGTTCATCGATTTTGCAGGAAAGCAGAGGTATTTTTAGCGCTGCCCTGAGTTTGCTCTGTCCCCTGCTCCATGCTGGTGCTGCTCTGCTTATACTGCTTCTCGCCTCCTCTTTGCTGCCCCAGAGTCATGCTCTGTCCCTTCCCCCTCTCAGATCACATCCCTGGAGCAATCCGGGCTTGGCTGGCACAGCTTTTCCTGCAAATACTTGTCCTTAGGCCTTCAAAGGGTTTGCAGCAGTAAATTTGAAGGGCAGATTGCTTATGCCTATCATGGCATTGTTTAAACAGTAATAGTTGGAGCATTTCATCTGTAAGTATTTAAGCAGGTCTCCAGCACACATCTCCAACCGACATTTATGAAGCATTTGACATAGGCAATGTGCCTGGAGCTGGCCAGGAGAAAACTGTTCCCGGCTCTCTTGGGGGCCTCCGTGACTCGCTTCTCCCCTCTCAAACTTGCTTTTGTTTTGTAGTCTTCACAAGGTTTAAGATTACAAAAAAAAAAAAAGGAAAAAAAAATACAGGTGGCTCATTGGGAGACATCCCCATGGCTGGACCAGACTGACATGCAGTCAGCGTGGGGAGGGGAATTTTTCAGAGATAAATGCTGGCCATGAGCCAGTAGCCATCAGGAGGGGAAAGGTACTGGAAGGGGGATCTGTAAAGGTGCCTGGTACCAACGGGTCCCAAAAGAGAGGGAGATTCTGCATCCATGGCTGGGATTTGCAGGGCAGATGCTTTGGGGAAATGTTGGAAGTAACCGTGGTGTCAGCACGGAGATGGGCGGCCGGGGAAGGCTGTGTGTGAGGTGGAGCTGATCTGGGCAAGGGCTGTGCCCAGGGAAATTGAGGTCAACAGCACAAATCGTGGCCAGGTGACACTTCCAGGAGGGAATGAGGATGCCCATGAGGAGACTCAAGTACTTGTAAATGCTCCCAGTCCCCGAAGGCGCCCCCTCCAGCCCCTTTGTGGCACTCTGCGGAGGGGAGCGGGTACTCACTGTCCAGGCAGGGCTCGCAGACGGTCTGGTTGACCCCGCAGGGCTGCACCACCCCCTCTCCCAGGTTGCAGGCTTTGCAGCACTCCCCGCTTGTCGTGTACATCTTGGTGAAGCACTTGTCCTTGGAGCCCCAGGTGGGTCCCTGGGAGAGAAAACAGAGCCAGGAGGTGACCCTTGTTATGGGACCCTCCCTGCAAGGGCGGGTGGAGAGGTGTTGCATCCAGGCAGGGTCTCACTATGGGGTGGATATCGCACGGTGGGACTAAAGGGAGCTCACGTATTAAATACAGATCTTGGGGGAAGTTACTTTCCTAGGCAGAGTTCCTCATCAGGAAAGTCCCTGTCAAGTTCTACAGCTGCAAGAAGGGCAGGAAAGCCCCGTGGTCTGGACTGGTAGGTATTTTGGGGAGGGTGGGGCTTTTTCTGCAGGGTTTCAATGTTGTTTGTTCTTGTCTCTCACCTGAGCCACCTCCTCTAAGGTTGCTTTGCCACCCTGAAGGGCTCAGCCCTTCCCACCCTGGGGGAACGCAGGGCACTGCCTCCAGGCTGGCAGCAGGGAGACCCGCCTGCCACGATGGAGGGTTTGGAGAGCTTGGGTGGCAGCTCTGCACAGCGCTCCTGGTGCACACGGGGATTGAAAACCAGACCCCACAGTGGAAACGAAGACTGGAGAGAGCACAGAGAGCTTCGGCAGCATTACTGTCTTATGGAAGTAAGTGACCCTGCTCACAAAACCTGTCAGCACATATGGAAGGAATAAACATGCCATGAGCGGCGGGGTCAGAGCAATCCTGCACAGCCTGGGGAGCGGGGTGCTTTAGCAGGATGGCTGCTCCCCAAAACACCTCTTGGCCGGGGCCGTGCGGCACAAGAAGCATCTCTGCCTGGGTGCAGGGTTGAGGAGATGCTGGCGGTGATCTGAGCTCTGCGCGGGCTCCTTTTGCTCCCTCTGCTCGCAGGCAGGTGTGTTCTAGGGTTGGCCCATCCCTTTGCCACCCGACTAAGCCTGATTTTTTTGGGGTGGGGGAAGAAACTCAGCTGAGGCTTGGAGGAGCTTCCCCCTCCCAGTGCATCTGGATGCCTCGTCAGCCAGTTGGCCGCCTCCTCGCACAATGCGGCGTTATGAACTCGCTGTGCATCATCCGGCAGCATCCGGCCCGGCTGAGACAATGGAGCGCCAATTATAGGCATCTGAATGACAAAGTGCTCCAATTACCCTGCGCTTGAAAGCTGTGTGCTCTCCTCCCTGGCGCTGCCCAGGCTGGCATCCCTCTCCTGCGCTGGGCCCCAGTTGGGCAGGCAGGAGAGCTTGGGTTGGGGAGGGAAGGTTTCCCAGCATCCCCTCCCTCAAAACGACAGCTGGGAAAGTTTGGGGGTGAGGAAGGGGCTCGCTTTGCAGCGGGCTGGCTGCACGCCTCTCCTGCAGGACAGATCCTGCTGTTGGGGTTTTGCTGCTCCATCCCCTTGCAGCGTGTCTCGCCTGCTTGGGCAGGGGTTTGTGTCCCCCTCCCACCTCCCACCTCCCCATGGTTGTGGCAGCAGCAGCCGTGAGCGGGGCTGGGGGAGCAGCCGAACGTGCCTGGCTATAAATAGGGCTGGGAAGGCTGGGGCAAGCGCAGCTGGGGCCGGCAGCAGCCAGCTCTCCCACGCCGCAGGCAGCTGCGAGCGGCTCCGTGAGCCCAAGGGGATGGGACTCGGCCACGTTGCTTCCTCTGCGTGACACCTGGACCCCCAGCAGCTGACCCCAGGGACCCCCTCTGGCCACATGGCTGCTCCCCGTAAGGTTTCCAGGAGCGGCGATGCCTCCCCCCTCCCCTGCCAGTTACCCCCCTTTCTGCGCTCCTAAATGCTGTAGAAAATGCAACTTCCAGTCCCAGGTGCTGCTGCCCCCTGCCCTGCCTGCATTTCCCTTTCAATTCTCTATCTCAAGCACTGAAACACCCATAAAGATTAACACACTTATGAGAGTGGCACATGGTCTGCATTAGCCCACTGAAATGTGCATGTTATTAACGCAACTCCTGTTGACAAAGCCGCAGGTATTAACACTATAAAGCATTTTGACAGCTGGACCAAGGAGGGGGGGCACGGACAGAGGGTGCGAGCAACACCTCTGTAAGCTTTTAATCATTTTTGGGGTCATGTCAGTGGGGTTTTTGTGTCCTAGCAGATGCCACCGGTTGAGGAGATGGCCTCAGAGGGAGCTATGCGTAGCGGGAGATCGGCACAGCACCAGTAGCTCCAGCGCCCTGGCACAGAAAATCGCTTCACACCGGAGCGGGGAAGGGAGGGGATGCTACCTCTGGAGATGGGCCCAGCGGCAAGCCTGGATCTGAACCACCCATGAGCCTGACAGACAGGCTCTGCCTTTCTTGGCGAAGCACCCTGTCTAGGAAAGGCCAAACCCCTGGCTCCGAGCAAGCCCCAAATTTTGGGCAGCAGAGAAAGCCACGTCTGAGGTCTGCAGGTCCGGCCAACCCTCGACACGGCAGGACTGGGAGGGCTCTCCCTCTTCCCATGTGGAGCTACTGGCCAAGCAGCACGGGTCAAGAGCCACGAACACGGGGTGCCTGGGGTTTGGGGTGGCCACAGCTGTGGGTGCACATCTGGACCTGCCCGGGTGAGGGCTCAGGGGAGCAGCTGGGCTCCCCCTGTGCACACCCCCAGCCCCCCCCCCCCCCCCCCCCCCCCCAGCTCAGCAGGTGTAATCCTGGGGGGGCAGATCCAGCCCCAAGGCAGCGGGTGCCCCGGCTGGGGACCGCTGGGCTCAGCCCTGCCCTGGGGAGGTGGCTGCGGAGATTTGGGGGACGCTGAAACCCATCCCTGCTGCACCATGGGTGTACAGGGGAAGGAGACCCTCCAGCACGGAGCTGCAAACGCCGCTGTCCTGCTCAATCTCTGCGTGAAACCGCTAAAGCACCGGCTTTAATATCCTGCCCGAAAGGTGTCCTGCTCCTAACGGAATCTCTGGGACCCCCGGCAAATCCTCCCCCAACAAAAGCCCTGTTTCTGCCCCAGGTAGGTGGGTCCATCCCCGTGTGTCCACCCCGCTGCCCTTCTCAAGGTGTCTCCCTCTCTTCTGTCCCCACCCAGTACCCCCAAGTTTTGTCTCTGGCACACGCCGAGGCTGTGCCCGTCCCGGGGGCTCATGCTGGAGGGGGGAAGAGGGTCTCACCCACCGCTCTGGTCAGCGATTTTGGAGCTGGGAAGGTCTAAGGGAGATTTTGGGGATGTGGGATGGCAGGAGATGAGGGCACTGGGCTGGGGGGAGGGGGGGGGAGCTTCTCCCCGCTCCCCAACGGAGGGCTCTGTCATCCTTTTCTCCCGGGTGAAAGCGATGACAGCGCTCGGTGCCGCGGGATCAGAAGGGATGGCACAAGCCATCCCTGGCCACCTCCCCGGGCCCCCTCCCTCCGCACCCAAAAGTGTTCTGCCTGCACCCCCGGGCCCCCCCCCCCCCAGCCCTTCTGCCCGGTGCCCCCGGGACCCTCCAGCCCCGCACGACGGTCCACCCCCACCCCCCCCGCCTCTGCCTGCCCCGGACCCTCGGGGCTCTCCATCCCGGTACATGCGGGACCCTCCGCGTCTGCCAGCCTGGTACCCCCGGGACCCTCCCAAAACCCCCTGTGCGCTACCCCCGGGAGCCTCCATCCCACCCCCGCCCGGTGCCTCCAGGAGCCGGTACCCCGGGGACCCTCTGTGCTCCCCCCCCGGGATGCCGCAGCCCCGCACTCACCGCCGGCAGCAGGAGCAGCAGCAGCGGCAGGAGCCCGGCCATGGTGTGCGGGGGCGGCGGGGCCGGTCACCCCCCCCCCGAGAGCCGGTGCGCGGCCGGGCTGCCCTCCCTCTGCCGCCCGCCGCCTCGGCGGCAGCCAGAAAAGGGCTGCAAGTCCCTCCTCCTCCTCCTCCTCCTCCTCCTCCTCCTCCTCCTCCTCTCCGCCCCCGGAGCATCACGGCGAGCGGCCGAGCCAGCACCCTCCTCCACCGGCACACAAAGCCCAGGCCCCCCCCCGCAATCCCCCCCACCCCCCCCTCCCCCGCCACCCTCCCACAAAGCGCTTTTTGGCGTGCGCTCGGTCTCTGTCCAGCCAGCTCTCTCCGGCCCTCAATTGTTCACACCCATCCATTCCGTGGCCGCGCATCCTCCTCGGCTGTCCGGCTGTCCATCCATCTCTCTCCGGCCCCTCAAACACCCCCATCCATCCGTCTGTCCATCCGTCCGTCTGTCCCTGCACACCCCGCTCCAGCCCTCCACCTGTCCCCATCCCCGTGATGGGTTGGTTAATGATATTGCAGCGGGGCCCTGGCTGGGATGGGGTGACCCAACCTCCTCCAGCTGCGTGGGACAAGGGACAACATCCCACGGGTGCCTGGACTGGGGACACCCCCAGGACCCAGACCCCAAGGTCTGTCACAGCCATTTGGGTGACACAGAGAAGCCCCCAGCAGGGAGCACGCAGGTGATGCTGGGGTGTCCGAACCTGCCACCTCCTTTTTAATCAACCCTTGGCAGTAAAAATACCCATATTGATGTCCTTCGGTTCCTAAAACTCTCCCTGGGGGCTGCTCTCCTCTGCCCCGGCACTTCCAGCTTCTCACAGGATGACTCTGCCTGGAGTCCTGCCCAGCCCAGACCCCAAGGTGATGGCAGCTGGAAATGTCACAGCCAGTCCCTCGTCCTGGCGAAGCCTTGGTGTGTCAGCACCAGAAACGCTTTGTGGGGCTCACTGGAAAAACGAAGTGGGCTTTTGTGCGAAAGGGTTGCTGGAAACGGCCCAGATGTGCCATCGCTGGCCCCTGGAGTGGCTCCTGCGGCCGGGACAGAGGAGAGACGCCTTCACTCTCCAACTTTGTCCACCGCACAGTGGGTTTGGCCTCGTCTCCTGCCAACGCCAGGCTTTTCCTCACCCCTCCAGGCTCTGCAGGTGCCTTTTGGGTTCACCATAGCGATGCTTGGGTCCAGCCTTCCCCACCCCTCCGGCCATTCGAGCCCCCCCAGCTCCTGACAGCTCCGCAGGCTCTTCCCTTGGGTCACATCTCTCCCTCTGGGCAGCGAAGTGCCCGGGGCTGAGCCCAGCCTGGCTGGATTTCCTCTTGAAAAGCAAATTATCGACCTCCTGAGACGCAGGAGGTCAGCTGCTCCTGACCGGCTCACGCTGCTCCGCCGGGCAGCCGGGAAGGGCTTTAAGGCAAGTCCCTCGTTCACAGCCTTGCCTTTCAATGAGATTAAACCGAAGCCAAAGCTGCTGTTTGTTCTCTGGCACGGAGCCGCGGGGACACACGTGTGAGCCACATGGCGATGGGTTCGCTGGCCAGAAAGCCGTGCCGGGACCAGGTGGGAACGGGGCAGGATGCGCCCGGGGCTGTGGGATGCCCACCCGCAGGTCGGATGGGCAGGGAGGGAAGCGATAAGCCAAGCATCCCGCGCTCTTTTTAACACACCGAGGGGGGGCAAAGCTGCCTGCAGACATACGGCAGGGCCGGTCTCCCACAATTAATTTGCCTTTGCCGCTCTGCCGCGGCGAGGGGCGACCCCAGCTGCTTTCCTTGGCCCCTTTGGTAAATCTTCTCCCCCCCCCGTGGGGTTTTGGGCTGCGGCCTCCCACCACGGGATGCTCTTGCCAGGGACGCAGGGCTTGGGGCAGGTGGTCCCTAAGCCTCCCTCCCTGCCACCGCCTTGCACAACAGCCTGGTGCTGCTGTGGGGTTCACCCCCAGAAAAAAAAACGAGTGCTGGCGATGTAAAGCTGAGCCCGGGAGACAGAGACGGCCGCTCAGCTGGGCTGCATCTGCACAAGGCTGGGCTGGAGGCCAGCAAAGGTAAATGAAAACTTCTGCTCCCATCCTAACCCTCCGCGGCTCCTTTGGTGAAGAGACTCGCTAGCGCTTTTTTATTAAATCCCCTGCACACTTCTTTGGTTTTTTTCTGTCCCAAAAAGGTTATGTCCCTTTTCTGGCTCCATGAGATGACAAAGACTCTCTTAAAAGTCTGCTGTCACCTCTTGGAATTAAAACCAAAAGCCCCAGGGGTTTATTTGCTGGGGGAGCATCCTTCAGGCTGCTGGGGGGAGGCGGCATTCTGCCGTATTGCAACCCCTAAGGTCAACCAAAAGCTACATCCACCTGCCATCGGCTCTGTCACACTCCTGGGGTGGCTTGTGGCCATTGGGGGGGGGGGGGCTCAAAATTGGGTCTCAGCGATGCTGCTGGTCCCGCGCTGCCACAGCGGGATGATGCCGCCGGGGCTGGCAGAGCAGAGCGGGGGTTGCCTTGCTGAGAGCAGGTTGGGGAATGATTTGGTGACAAGCTGCCCGTTTGTAATAAGAAAAAGAGCTTCAGGGTTTTTTTTTGTTGGCTCCCGACCTCCCTTCAGGCTGGAGGGGGGTCACGCACGGGGGATGTTCCCCACCGGCGGGGCAATCTGGGGGTCCCAGCTGCTTGGCTGCTGGCACCTGGGCGGCATTGCTGCCTGAGAGAGAGAGAGACAGCCGTCTGCCAGCGTGCCTCCTCACCCCCGAAAAGGGAAGGTTTAATTAGCAGAAGTGCAATTACAGCTTGGTGAAATGTTGAATTAAGTCCCTCTCAAGGACAGAGCATGCAACATCCTTGGAGTGACCGTCTCTCCCCCTTATTATCTTCCTTCAGGCTCGTTCAGCTCTTCCTCCAACCATTTCCAAAGGCCAGAGGTGTCCAAGCAAACCCAGGCGATGGTTTTCCCCTCTCCTACCACCCGCGAGGACTCATCAGAACCCCCAGAAACGGCACAAGTTAAACACTCAGCGCAAGCTTCAAACTTTTTATTGATTTTACTAAAAAGCATAGGTAATTACTTTCCCGACAAAGACAGTAACACCGTAATGGTGAGTTATAAATAACAATGAATAAATAATACACATTGGGAAAATATCATCCCGGCTGTTCACGGCCAGGGCTGAAAATACAAATAACGGGCTGCAAGGAAAAGCCTGGGAGGGGGGGGAGCGAACGGGCCCCTGCGCCTTGGGCTGGGACTGGTTTCGGAGCAGGGGATGGGTCCTGGCGCATGGCAGAGCTTGGCTGCTCCAGGGGAAGGCGAGGGGGACCTTGTGCCTGTGTCGTGCTGGGAATAGTCCATTTTGGGGGAGAAAAGGAGGAAATTTGGGGTGGAAATCAGGCTCTGGGGTTATTGCTGCTGGCTTCAGTGAGGGGCTTTGCTTTGCCAGGAGCCACGGGAGCTTTCCTCAACGGACGGTCTCTGCGAGGTGGAAAGGAATTTGTGGCAATAAGGCATCTTTGAGAAAACTCATTATTTTTTTTTCAATGGAAAAAGGAGAAAAGAGGAGAGACAGAAAAAAAATCATTTTGTTTGAACTCTCTAGGCCAGCTTTGCTGAGAAATTCACACCTTGGGCCACTTGGCAAGAGCCAAGCCCACGTCTGGAGAGCAGGAAGCTGAGGGCTCCCGTGGTCCTTGGGCCTCTGGCTCTCCTTGCGATCGATGGGATTTAGGCACTTAAAAGCTTTTGAGGAGGGAGGCCAAGGTCGGCTCTCGTGCAGCAGGCGGGCGCTTTGCTCCCATCCTCTGCCAGCTCCAAAACCACCCACTTATTCTCCAGGACGGAGGGATGGGAAGATCAGCTCCGTCTCGAACCGCAATTTAACAACTGCCGAGCATCTTCCCTGGCTGAAGCGTAGTAAATGCCGGGTGGCTCCGGGCTCGTACGCCCACAGTGGAGTTTTACCATTCAGGGAAAAACTCTCTTGATTTAGACAGCCAGGGAGGGACCGCCGTGGATACCTCCCCCTTTCCCCTTACTCGAGCCTTGTGCCTGCTCATCCTACCTGCGCTGTGCTTCGGGTGCAGCCTGCAAAAACCAGGGAGCTCTCGGAAAAAGCAATGTCCATGCTCTGCAGGGAGTTATCCCTGTGGGGATGGGGCTCAGTTATTCCCGTGGGGATGGGGCTCAACCAGACCGTGGCATCCCAACCAGGTTGTTCAGATGTTGCCCTCCTGGCTCGGGGTGGGAGATGACGCCGTTCCAGCACAGGCTGGGCCAGGATCAAACCGCAGCCCCAACCCTCTGTACGTACCGGGATGGCCACAGCCCACCGGTGTCAGCGATGCTGGTGCGGGGGGATCAGGGCGTTGGAGGAACTGGCAGCGCTGGGGATGTGCACGGCAGTGGGACGGGGGGGGGGGCACGTGGCTAGGTGGATTTGGGCTACAGGGCCACCCTGGTGCTGTCTGGGGACTCCTGAGCAGAGATTTCAGTTGGGTTTTGTCCCCCAGACCCCCTCGAGGCGTGGATGTGGCCTGAAATTGCTGCCGGGCACCTTGCTGGGGGAAGATTCAAAGCACCCCAAAAGCACAGCTCTGGGGTAGGAGGGATCCAGCATTCCCCAAACTCACCAAAAAAACTGATTTCCATTACTATCAAAGTGTCCCAATCTGGTTTCCATTACACTCCATGATTCCCATGCCTGTAATTTCTCCTAATGCCTCTCTCCATCCCCCCCCTACCCTTTTTCACTTGCTAATCCCCAGCCTGACGGCTCCCAGCCTCCCTCCCTTTCCTTTTTTCTTTCTTTAACTGTCTTGCCAGCGTGATCCATCACCCTGTCCACAGTAGGGGGGATTCATGGTAGCGGCTGAGATGAATCTTTGGTTCCTTATAAGGACCGACCAAAGGAATCTCCGGCGAGCGGAGACCACGATGTCCGGGAAACTCGATCCCTCCTCGGGACGGAGCCACGGCAAAATCCTGAGACAGTAAAACTAGACCGTGGTTCCCTGCCTGAGAAAGAATCAAGATTTTGTACAATTTAAAATAACACTGACAGGGCCAGGCGGGGGAGAGAAAATCGCTCCTCGTGGCGCATATAATAAAGGACATAAATATGTCCGCGGCAGCAACATTATCAATATTTTTCTGCTTAAGGTATTGATTGATTCCACATGCCAGGGGCAGGGCTGGCTTTCTTCTCACCAGCCCAGCTTTTGGGAACTGATTGATTCAGTTTTGTTGCTGATGGATCAAGAATTCTGCCGTTAGGAGGAAACGAATGTCAAAGCCGTCGTGGCATCGATAAGGACAGAGCAAGGCATGTGGTGCGGGTTGAAGGACTTGGGGGGAGTATTTTTTTTCCCTTGAGTCATAGCTGGGCTTTTTACTGGTTTTATTTTTATTTTGGGAATGGACATTTTTTTAAATAGCTTCAACGCTTAGCAAATTGAAGAAAAGAGAAAAGAAAAGAAAAGAGAAGAGAAAAGAGAAGAGAAAAGAGAAAAGAGAAGAGAAAAGAGAAGAGAAAAGAGAAAAGAGAAGAGAAAAGAGAAGAGAAAAGAGAAGAGAAAAGAGAAGAGAAAAGAGAAAAGAGAAGAGAGAAGAGAAAAGAGAAGAGAAAAGAGAAGAGAAAAGAGAAGAGAAAAGAGAAAAGAGAAGAGAAGAAAAGAGAAAAGAAAATAGAAGAAAAGAGAAAAGAAAATAGAAGAAAAGAGAAGAGAAAAGAGAAAAGAGAAAAGAAAAGAGAAAAGAGAAAAGAAAATAGAAGAAAAGAGAAAAGAAAAAAGAAAATAGAAGAAAAGAGAAAAGAAAATAGAAGAAAAGAGAAAAGAAAAGAGAAAAGAAAATAGAAGAAAAGAGAAAAGAAAAGAGAAAAGAAAATAGAAGAAAAGAGAAAAGAAAAGAGAAAAGAGAAAAGAAAATAGAAGAAAAGAGAAAAGAAAAGAGAAAAGAGAAAAGAAAATAGAAGAAAAGAGAAAAGAAAAGAGAAAAGAGAAAAGAAAAGAGAAAAGAGAAAAGAAAATAGAAGAAAAGAGAAAAGAAAAGAGAAAAGAGAAAAGAAAATAGAAGAAAAGAGAAAAGAAAAGAGAAAAGAGAAAAGAAAATAGAAGAAAAGAGAAAAGAAAAGAGAAAAGAGAAAAGAAAATAGAAGAAAAGAGAAAAGAAAAGAGAAAAGAGAAAAGAAAATAGAAGAAAAGAGAAAAGAAAAGAGAAAAGAGAAAAGAAAATAGAAGAAAAGAGAAAAGAAAAGAGAAAAGAGAATAGAAAAGAAAAAAGAAAAGAAATTAGAAGACATTTTGGTTGGGAGGGACCTACAACGATCATCTCATCCAACTGTGGGATGCTTTTCCATCTGGTTTTCAGAGCACATGTAGCCCAGACAAGATCCAGCAGGATGTTTGGCTCCCTCTTCCCTTCTCCCAGCACCTGGCTCACACCAAGCAGGGCTAATATTAGTGGTTATGCTAGAAATATCACCTGCTAACTCTGCCGGGCCTCAGTTTCCCCATGTGTAAAGCAGGGAAGCAGATCCCTGCCTCTCTCACCGATATCTGGAAAGATAAGCTGTTTATTTGCCCAGTGCCCAGAGATCCTGGCCCTCTATTTATTAATTGCTGAAACTGTAAGTGCTGGTTTACAGATCAGGGTGTTTTCTGCTTTGCCGGTCCCAGGGCTGTTTTCAGGCTCCGTAAGGACACAGCGGCAGCTTGCCATGAGGACGGGGACATCCAGGCACCCCGGGGGGTCGCTCAGCTTTGTTGGAGCTGGACAACCATCCGCAGCCAAAGAAAACCTGCAGGTTTTCCCCCTGCTCCCGGCTCTCAGGAAGCCGCCGAGGCTCCAATTTGGGGGCGAGATTCCCCTCTTTGCTCCCCAAAACCTTTGCTGCCAAAGTCACGAACGCATCAGCCGCCATCCCGCTGGGGCCACCTGCGCGTTTGCACCGGCCGCTTTCTGCATCTCAGCCCCATCCCAGCCCTTTTCCGACAGCAAGATCCATCGCTGCGGCTGCCCCGCTGCCCATCACTCATCCTGCCTCCCCAGGGCAGCGGCCCTAAAGGTTGTGGGTCTTTAAATCACCTTAATTTCCCCTTTCCAGGCATTTCTGGCAGCGAGCAAAACAGGGGGTGGCTGGTTCAGGAGAGGAAGAAAGGGGCAGGGGCTTGGGAGGGGGGTCTGAGCCCTTTCCTGGAGCGTGACGGGGTTTCTACAAGGCTGGTCCAGGGAAAAGCAGCTCCGGCAGCGCCGGGGCGAGGGGGTGAGCCAGCCTGATGGTTGTAATCTGCCGGGGATGTGCCGAACAGCTGCAACGCTCCAGCCCCGTTTATTTTCCTTCTCCCTGGGGGTCCCCCGAGTCCCCTGTTTGGTTTCGCTCTCGCTGAAATCACTGGTGAAATCTTCATCAGCCGCCGAGCAGGGCCGGGGTGAATGAAATGCCTTTCCAACACCTTCCTCCATCCCATCCCCGCGGAGACCCCGGGGCCCCCCTGACACCAGCCAACCCAGCCCAACCCAGCACCCCTTCCCTGCTCAGAAAGGGGAAATGATGAATCCCTCCTCCTGGGGCTGAACGAAGCCTCTCCTCCAAGATTTCCTCAAAGTCAGGGATAATAAACTCAACCAAATTACAGCTTCCTCAAATAAATGGGATAATAAACTCAACCAGATTACAGCTTCCTAACGAACTCAGACTTCTCCTCGCTGTGACTCTCCATCCCAGCAGCTACAGCCCTTCGGTGCCAGACAGTGCCCCGCTCTCATGGATGTGGGGCAAACCTGAGCAGAGAGAGCCCAAATACAACCCCATTTTCTCCTTTTACACACCCAAATCACACAGCCTGTGAGTGCAAGGAGAAAGCAGGGTACCCGCGGCGTCGGGGGCGCTCCTGTCTCCTCTGCTTTTGATTAAAATGCAAAATGTTTTGGAGCACGTAGCGGGAAACAAAGAGCCAGGGACCCGCCTTTGTTTTCTCAGAATAATGATGCCGTCAATGATGTCGGCTGACAGGGGGGGTCTCGAGTGACGCCCCATGGCCGCGGTCCTCAGATCGCCATGTGGTTCCTCCCATCCCGTCTCCCTGATGGATGGCCCTTTCCCGTCGCCTTTAGCGAGGGCAAAAGGTGCTGCCTGTGCCTCCCCCTGGGATTTGGGGGTGACTTTGGGCTTTCCTTGCCTGGGCCGGCTCAGGGGAGGCTCTTCCATCCCGCGGGGTGAGGAGAGGTCGGTGCAGCTCTGACCGCTGGGTCTTTACAGCCCAAACCTTCGCTTTCATCAAGGGATATGGCCTTTTGGGAGCTGTCTGGCCACACTTCCCTCCTCCCCGCTCCAGTCCATGCTTGCCCTGGCAGACACCATCCATCCATCCATCCGTCCATCCATGTATCCATCCATCTGGCACGATGCTCTCCAGCATCCAGCACTTTCCTCCCGCACCCACCCAATGCTCCCCCGGTGCAGGGGGGGATTTGACCCTGGCAGAGGTGCCAAATCCGGCTCCTCTCAGAGATGCCGAAAGGGACAAAGGGGAAGGAGAAGAGGCCGAGATTGCAAATGAAGCCCGAGCTGCCGCTCAGAGATACCGTCCCTATGGCAACTGCTGCCAGCGCCCGAGCCGCAGCATCCTCTTCATCTCCTCCTCTGCGCGTCTACGCACAAAAGTGGGGCTGGAAACCTCCAGGGGAGGGTGGAGAGGGGCTGGAGAGGGGCTGAAGACCAGGTGCCATCGCAGGGCTGTGAAGAGGGGTGAGAAATCAGGGAATCAGGGGGCAGGGGTGCTGCCTGGAGAGCAGGCAGCCCCACGTGCTGCTCTGGGAGATGCTGGATGGCCAGACCCCAAATGCTTCCTTCCACCTCTCCTCTGCCATCCCCAGGAGGCTGATTTGGGGACAACCTGGGATTTAAGCCTTTGTGTCACTGGATGGAGACCCTTCCCTTGGCTTTTTCCCCATTTCTCCAAAACCTCACATTTGGCAGGATACTAGAGACCTTCACAGCCTGAGCTGATGACACCGCGAATGGTCAGGCAAGCCCGGAGATGGGAAGCCCTGCAGGGTTTGAGCCCAGCTGGATTGAATCAAAGACTTTTAAGGCAGGTGGGACAAAGGAGATGACGCTGGGAGGGCAAAGGCATTGCACCTGATATAAAAGCAAAACTTTCCTGAATGTCCTTGGGATGTTGTTCCAGAAGACCCCCCAAGCTTTTCACTTTACCCTTTTGAAAGTGGTGAAGGTTGGAGCCTGAGAGCTGTGGTGGGTCCTTCCCGGAGCTCATCTGGATGCATTAACCAGCAGCAATGTGGTTGGGAGAAATGCATTTGCATCCATCTCCCTGCAGGACAGTGGCTCCGATCAGTGCCTAGCAGCGAAGTGCTTGTCAAGGTGAAGCTCCTGGGAGCGTAATGAGGAGAGGGGCTTCTCTGAGCCTTCCAGGCTCATTAATATTCCTGCAGGGAATAAATCTTCAAGGAGAATTATGGCTCTGTGCCGAGGGAGGGAGTGGGCTGGGGGTGAGAGATGTGGGCAAACACAGCTGCTGTCCTTTGGGGAATTCTGCCCCCCAGGAGGAGGGTGAAGCGGGACCCGTCGTCCCTGGGGAAATGCTAAACTGGGGCTGGGTCTGACTTCTCCCACAGGCAAAGCTGGTGCTTGAGGCTTCCTGTATGTTATCCACGTGGGATCTGGCAGAAATGAGCCCGGAGATGAGGAGGGTACGTGCCGAAGGCTGAGCCGCAGCGGGTGACTGCAGTGTGCTGGTGTGAGACTGGGCTGACTGGGACGGCGGCTCTCGTCCCCACTAAGCTGAGCCTGGCGTGGCTCTGGAGCGGGTGCTCGGTGCGATGGCCACCTTTTCCCCCCTCCCCCCGTGTCCCCGGAGCCTCTTCCCAGCAACTGTGATTGAATCAGAAGGGAGCTAATTTCCCAGTCTGCTGAGATGATGAGGTAAACTAATTGCTGCCTTCGTTCCCTATGCAAATCAGCCAGCCGCTGGCCCTCGCAACAAAGCCCAGAGCATCTGCAGGAGCGGGCTGAAAGCGGGGCCGGGAGCTGCCCCGCTCTCCCGTTTCGGGTGGGAGCCGTTGGGCTTCGTGCGCTGCCTTCTGCTAACGCAGCACTGCTGCACCCGTAGCATCCATACGTGCCCCGTGTGCGTGGCACCTGCAGCTCTGTGTCCCCCCCCAACACCTTGCCCTGCCTGTACCCAACCCAGCTCCTGCCCCTTCAGTTCAATCAACTCAATTATAGCACTTGGGGTTTTATAATTAACTGTTTCTCAGTGGGTTATGGCAGGTTTAGTGGCTGTTTGCTGGGGGGTCGGCTGCCCGTGTAGAGCAGAAGCAAGGAGGGAAAAGAAGGAAACTGCACATTGCAAACGTCTTGAGCCCTGGAAATCAGGTGAGAGCTCTATAAAGGTCAGATAAATGAAGATCAATGGGATAAGGGTAATCTGATTGGGAGGAACAGCGCTGTCTCCGCGGGGAAGCGGGCCTTTCAGACCTGCTGGAATTCTCCAAGTAAACAACGCCGAGGACAAGGAGGAAATTGGTAAAGGTAATTTTATTCTGGCTTCTAGAAGGGTTTTAATGAGGTCCATAACATGACAGCAATAAGGAAACGCAGCTGGTGCTTGTGACAGCGGGGCTGGGCAAGCAGGGGAGCAGAAAATCCACCCGGGAGAAGTGATGCCCGTTTTGGGGCGAGCGCCTCCTGGGCTTGCTTGGCGGGTGTGGAGAGGTGAAGGCAACCAGCCCTGGGGTGCTTTAAATGGGGCTACAGCTCGGGATGCACGTGGAGGTGGATCCCTCCAAGGTCTGCACATAAGTTTGCTGACCCGGAAAAATCCCGTGCTGGGCTGCCAGGGGCTCTGCCGGCCCCGTGGGATGGGGAAAGGTGGGTGCAGGAGGCTTTGTAAGCCACGTGTGGTTTGCTGCAACGTCTCCAAGAGCCACGCTGCCCCATCCTCGCTGCTTTGGAGGAGCAGGGGTGGGATGCCTGGGCTGCGAGGCTGAGCCTTCAGACTCCCCGGGGACGCATGAGACATGCTGAAAGCAAACAAACCATTATCCGCCGTCCCTGTCGCCAAAAGCCTTCCTCTGCGTCCGCTCGGCCGCGCACAAACAGCACAACAAACAAGCAGGCGTGTGCAGGGTTGGGGGGTGAGGGTGGGGGAGCCGCCGTCCCCGGGACTGCCATGGTTTGGGGGTTGTGGGGTTTTTTTTTCTGAATTTCTGCTGGAATCGGCTGAGCTGAGCGCAGGCAAGCCGGGAGGAATGCTCTTGAAGGCGGCAGGATGGTGAGGAGAAGGAGGAGGGCGCGATGCTCACTGTGCAGGGCAAGGGGTGAGCTTGGGGGCTGGGTTTCTGGCTGAGATGTTGGAGATGGGGGTGAGCACCCCGCTGTGTAGATGCAAGGAATTAAACCAAGCCCCTATTTCCCCTCTTGTGCGCATCAGAAGGTGGTAAGAGCAGCTCAGGGTGGCTTTTCCTTCATCCACCTCCCTCTCCAAGAGCCAGGGGACCCATTTGCCACCACTCTGGGAGGGGCTGGAGGTGGGCTGAGCTACAAACCCCCTTATTTTGCCCTCTGGGTCCTGCTGGCAGCCCCGGCTGGGGAAGGGATGGACGTGGCAGCCCCGGTTGAAACCAGAGCTGCGGCCACTGGCAGTGACTGGGGGCTGGCTGCTGCTTTTGAAAATCTCCTTGTTTTAAAAGCATTACGGCTCCCTGGCTAATAAAAGCGAGGGATTTGCTGAAGCCGCTCGAGGTCCCATTTTCTCTGGAACCCATTTCTATGGCATGAATCACCGAGCGGAATGAACTCAATTAGTTCAGACAGAGGCAGGAGATAAATCAGGGTCCCATTAGGAAGCCCTGAGGTTAATTTATGGCTTGGAGCAGCGCTGGCTGTCTCCCTTCTCTCCCTATATGCAACCTGCTCCAGAGCAAGCTGAGCAGCAGGGTGGGATCACTGTTATCTTTCCCCACAGTGGAAGATGCACTGGAGTTATTCAACCAGCTCGCAGACCTTGCCTTGACCAGATGACCCAGATCTGGAGAAGAGGAGCGGCTTTCCTCGCAGGGAGCCTCATTCACCCGTTTGCTCATTCATCCGTCGCAGGTTTCCTGCAAAGGGATGCTTGGAAGAAAGCCGCAGCCTTCCAGGAAATCTGGGCTGGAGCTTCCCTTGCAGCAAGCCATAGCCTGGATGCCGGAGGCTTTGCCCTGTTAAATCCGTGTAGGGGCGACGAGCTCCTTGGGCCGCATCCCGCTTCCCCCGCTTGCGGTCTCGGGGGTGCTTGTTGGGTGATCGGATCCCCGTTAGCAGCTGAGGTGCTGCTGGGTGCTCTCTCTGAGCGCCCGCTGATGGAGGCAGAGCTCCGGGAGTGGGGAGATGAACCTGGATTTAGCCTCCCTGACTGATTCATCAAGGCTTGAACCCGCAGCGAGGTTGAGGGGCCCTCGCTGTGTGCTCTGGAAGCTGCATTTCTACCCTGGGCATCAGACCGAGATGCTTCTATGAATAATGTAGCTGCTCTGGTCTCCTTCCAGTCAATGGAGAGGGACAGGAATCTTCCGGGGACAATTTATATCTTAGATGGGCTGAATCATTGCCCGGGAAGAAAGAGGCATGTCCATCCCTTGCTGAGGGATCTTTAAGGCAGACAACAGCTCAGGGCGGCTCAGGAGGAGGATTTCTCTTTGTGCACGTACCCAACTTCACTTACACCCCTGAGCCAGGGTTTTCCAGGGCACGTAGGATGCCAAAAGCCTGCCCTTTGCTGTACAGACAACGGGAAAGCCACTGGCCAGCTCGGGGTGCTTGAGCCCTGGACCTGAACTTCTCCACAAGCGGCTCCCCCGGAGCGAAGGGCTGCCTGGGAGGCTCCTGGGGAAGCACAGCTCCTTCCACAAGTGTTTTCACTGGGAAGGCGCTTGGGTGTCTTGCCAGAGCATCCCTGCTGATGGTGCAGGGCGTTGGAGCTGCAGGCTGTGGTGGGCCCAGGGGGATCAGCGCCCTGGCTCAGGCCACGGAGGTGGTTTTTACTCTGGGGGTCCCCAGCTGCTGTCACTGAGTTTGAAGAGAAACCACAGAGCGCTAATGGGCTGCTTCAGGCAAGTCCCCCTGGGAACAGGGCGAGCGGGGTGCCTGCCTGCTCTGGCCGCAGTGGGCAGAATGAAAAAAAAAAAACACTCCACAGATGGATGGTGCATTTGGAACATCAGCATCCCAGGGATCTAATTACGGAGCATCCCGCTCCCTTCCTCCTCGTTGCAGCCCCGCAGGCTCTCGGGGAGCGGGTTGTGCCGCTGCGGAGCGAGGGAGGAAACCGGCTGCCGGGAACCGTGCCGCGCGGGAGCCCTCGGCGGAGGGGCCTCTGGCCGCAACCGGAGCGACGCGGTGAGGGCTGCAGCCTCGTGCTGGCGGGGTGGCTGGTGGCCAGTGGGCAGGAGCAGACCCCCAGCCTCTTCCTTGCGTGGGGATGGGCCCCTCTGAGCTCACTGCATCCCCCCTCCAAGTCCCTGAGGCTGCGCAGGTGGGATCCTGGGGGAATCTGCTGGAAAACAGCTTTTCCCGTGCCATCCTTTCTCCCTGCAAGGGATCTATTTAAACAAAAAAAAAAAGCCCATTGCCCTCTACCCAAACCCACAAAGCTTCCAGTTGGTTTTGGCTTGAGGTCTTTGCTGAGGATGGGAATGTGACCCACTGTGTCAGGTCCTGTCTCTGCAGCCTGAGTGCTTGGCTTGATTATTCCGGATAAACAACTCGCCCGAAACACGGCGGCTGTTTCCCTGCTCTGCTTTTCTGATCTCTCCCCCTCGGTTGGTTTTCTGGCTGCTGCTGCTGTGGAGGCAGACAGCTCTTGGAAAGCTTGCGCTGATGCTTTCTGCGGGTTGCCCTGGGTCAAAGGCAGCTGCTGGGCTGGGAGTTGTGCATCTTCTGCTCGTGGGAGGTTTCTGTGGGACATCCAGAGTAAGGAAATGATGCTGAGGCTGAAGGGGAGCTGGCAGCGTGGCTGTTAGACTGTCTGCTCCTGCGTGGCTTCATCTTTGGGGCTCTGCACTGCAGGTCACCCACCCCCCAAAAGTGCCTGCACCCATGCAGCCCCTGCTGCCACTTTGCCTGGTCCTGCCCGCCCCAGTGACAGCTGCGAAGGTGCCGTGACCCCTCCTGAGCAGGGATCTGCTCCTGGTTCGGCCAGGGAGGCCATGGTGAGCGGGACAAGGTGCTGGGGGTGAGAGCCATGCCACCTGGCTCGGCATCCAGCCTGCTGCCACCCTCCTGCACCTCCAAAGGATGTTGAAATGAAACCAAACCATCCTGCGTGCTTTTTACCCCCACAATTGCATTTAATTAAAAAGGAAAGGAAAAAAAAAGGCATCAGTGCAATACTCCCATCTGTACGGAGCTTTGGTGAAAGCTTTGCTCACTCTGCACGGAAACCCTTGAGCCCAAAGCACTTTGAGCAGGGGATTGTTCTCCCCAACTCTAACCACGTCTGTTGGGCAGAAAGCAGCTCAGGCACGTTCCTCTCGAGGGAAACCTTCCCCACGTGTTTCCTCCAGCCCCTGTCTTTGTCAGAGCTCCTACAAGGACACAATTGCCCCTTCCCCCCCTTGTGATGCCGCGTGGGGACCCACCTACACCTGCTCCCAGGTTCACAGGGTCCCGCTTTCTCTGCAGCCGTCCGGACCTCGGGGAGGCAGCCAGGGGGTTGCGGTAAAATAGGAAACCTTGGGAAAAACTCCCATGAATGTGTCCCTGGGCTGAAAGCAGAGGAACCCGAGAGGACTCGGCCATGCACACACTGGGGAAGGGCCTCTCCGTCACGGGCGGTTAGCCCGTGCTCCCCGGGGAGCCGTGCAGAGCCGGGGGTTTGGGCAATCTGCTACGAGTTCCCAAAGATTTTAAAGCCAGGGGGGGATTTTAGGAAAAGCAGCAGCTTTGCTCCTGGCTCCTCTGGAAATAGCATCTCCCTCCCTCACTGCCAGCTGCCCACGGCAGGGATGCTTTCCCCGGGAACAGCTATAAAAAGGGGGGGGGGGGGTCCCCTCTGGGGCCAGGCAGGGGTGACAGCTTGGATGAAGTGTGAGTGTGTCCCCCCCCAGCCATGGCCAGCCTCTGGGGTGGGGAGCTGAGCATCACTGGGCTCAGGGAGCTCTGGTTCATCCTGACCACCCCCATCCCCTCCAGCTGGTGACAAGGTGGGTTGGAAAGGAGTGACTGCCGGCTGTCTTTGTGTCACCAAGCTCTGGGGTCACCGTCACAGCAGCAGAAGGGCAGTGGGGAAGGATAGGGGGGCATGTGGGAGGGAGGAAGGTGACCCTACCCCGACATCCGTGCGAAGGCAGAGCCAGCAGCAGCAAAGGGGGGGTCACGTCTGGAGGGGTTACGTGCATCTACCAAGGCATAAAGCTCCGTAACGCTCCGTGGCTGAGCTGGACCCACGATGTGGCCGGGGCTGCCAAGCCCTCACAGTGAGAACCCCCAAATCCCCCCTTCCCCCCCGCCACAAGGCACTGGCAAGTGGCGTTTTGAACAGCCACGCTCTCGATGTTTATTAGCCCTCATAAAACCTCCATTCAAAGGCCCCGGGGAGCAAATCTGGCGCAGCGCAGACTTCCGAGACATCGCCTGGGGAAATCACCCCCTGGCAGGGAGGTTTGGGCGAAGCTGGGGGCGGGGGGGAAGCGGGATGCAGTTCCTATCAGGGCAAAAATTCCCTCCAGTCTTTTTTGGCTTTTATTATTTACTTAGCAGCTTTTGTTTAAACCTTTTTACTGTCTCTATAAAAAGGCTGGGTGCACCGCTCTGCTTGGATGGCCGTCGGCATTCCCAAGCGGATCAGCTCCCGGAGCGGCTGCTCCCGGAGGCGTGAAGGCAGTTTGAGAGGGGAAGGCTCAGTCTTTTCTCTCCCAAAACCCCACATGTGCAGGGTGGAGGTCCTGGACCCAGTAGTGTTCACAAAACCCTGTGGCTCCTGAGCCACCTCCCTGCCAGCAATGGGCGAGGGGGGTTAGAGATGGGGGGGAAGGTCCCCCCCGGGGGCTGCTTGTGCCTGTGTCAGGTCCATGGTGCTACTCATCCTGAGGGATGCTGACACACTAATAACCCCCTAAAGCTGCCCAGCACCTGACACTCCTGGCAGGATCTCCCCCACACACACCCAGGACCCACCTTTCTGGGTGTTCGACATCCCCCCAGCCCCTCTCCTGCAGCCGCAGCCTCCCTCCTGCCAGAGCTGGGGAAACGCTTTAATGAAGGATCAGCTTTGGGAGAGGGGAGAGCAGAGGTCCTGGCGATCCATCTATTTAACAGGCAGCGACCACAAAGCTTAATTGAATTAAACGATTTAAGGATTTCCCCTTTGCTGCAGGGGAGGTGGGGAGAGCTGGTGGCTGGGAGCAGGGGGGGCTGCATCCCTGTCCTGGCTTCATGCAGGCTCCCTGGGGTGGGAGTTTCTGCTTCCTCCCGCGCTGCAGCACCTTCAAGGACCACTCATCCTTCATCCCAGCAGGAAAAAGAGACTTTCTCTTTTGCTTCCTCCACTGCAAAGCAATGGCCAGTGCTGGGAGCAGCTGCCTGGTCCAACGGATTTGGCTTTGCAAGGTGAGGGCTCCGCGTCCCCCGAGCCACCCCCAGCCCCTCGTTAGCTCTGCCACCAGCCTGCCCGAGCGCTCAATTAGCAGCAGTTTGAAAACTGAGCTCCATCCCTAACGCAGAGCCAGAGCAGAGCCCGGCAATAAACCCCAGCTGCAACCAGTACCCCTGGCTCCTGCGTGACCCGCTCCCACACCCTCCCCTGGCAGGGCTTTGGGGGACCTGTCCCCCCCAAAATGCTTCTGCTGGAGGTTGCAGTGCCCCAAGCAGGGGTCCCCTCCCCACCCGGAGCACCCACCCGGTCCCGGTGCTGCAGAGACCCCTCCTTGGCAGTGATGGGGCGGTGGGGGGCTGCGTGTCACCTCTCTGGTGGGGAGGGTCTCCTCCAGGACGCAGCTGGGTCACGACCTCCCCGTGCCACAGTGGCAAGGGCTGACCCCAGCAGGGATGCGACGTCCAGCCGGTGTCTCCGGAGGAGCGGATAAATCCAGGCTTTCCCCAGGGCTGAGCCCCCCCCTGCTCCCTCCCTGGGACCCACACAGCCCCCAAAGGTCTGGCTCCAATAAACTTCAAAGCCTCCTCCATGGGCAGCCATTAGCTGAAGTGTTTTTTTCATCTCCGTTTCGTGGTCAGACTCATTATTTCTGCTCGCTGCCGCCGAGGCTTCCCGTGATGGCGTGGGGCAGGGATGCCGGGGAGGGGGCTGGGGGGCACCCCCCGCCTCGCCTGAGGCACCTTCGCAGCTCTGCCCGCTGCAAAGCAAAGAGGGGGGGGGGGGGACGGGGAAGGATGTGGCCCTGCCATGCATGGCTGGATCGGGGGACAGCGAGGATTTACCCCATGGATGAGGACATCGGGAGTAGGTGGGAATCAGAGGTGGGGGGGATGCCTTCCACCCCCCCCCCCCCAGGATCATCCAAGCTCAGCAGATTCCCCCCGGGGCAGGATCAGGCTGTGCCTTCACCCCCTCAGCTTTGGGGATGTTTCAGTATAAGCTTTTGGTTGATGTGAAGGGTCTGGGAGTCCGGCTGCGGGGCTGAACCCTGGGGGGCTGCCCCAGCAGACACCCCCTCTCCACGCCGGTCACCCCCCAGCCCACAAAGAACTGGCTTTCTCAGCATCTTTTCCCCGATGCTCTGCGATCTGGCGGAGCGCAGCCGAGTTAAGGATGGTTTCGCACGCCCCCCGAGCTGCCTCTTTCCCAGTATCCGCGAATTAAACATTGTGTGTGTCAGTGGGGAATTTAGGGAATCAATTGGCAGACAATTAAAGTGCATTGAAATTTGGGTGTACGGAGAAATAAGCAGCAAAAAGGTTTAATCTCGGAGAGCTCCCGGTTGTTAACGGTGCCAGGGAATGAAAATGCTGGGAGAGAGCCATGGGGGAAGTAATACCTGGGGAGTGATGGAGATGCATTTGGCAGAGAAAGCGCCCGGCCTTTTAGAAGCTGGAGGAGTTAAAGCGAAGGGCTGGAGGAGACTGGGTGCTCAGCCTGGGGGGGCGGCTGCCAAACCCCTCCATGGGTTGCCCAGCCGGGCTACTAACGCCAGCGGTGGCACAGGTCATGCTGGTGGGCAAAGAGCAGGGACTGGGTAACCCCCCCGGTGCCTGTGAACCCCCCCAGTGCCTGCAAGCCAGCGCTGGTGATTCCTGCCCTGACTCACAGCGAAGGGGCCCTGTGGTTTGTCGTGTGTGTGTCCCCCCCCCCAGCGCTCTGCCTGGGGGACAAAAGGCAGCCCGGGGCTGCCTGACCTCGCTGGCGTTTCGGGGTGGTTTCTTTTCACGGCAGCTTCCACAAAGCACCGGATTGTTCCCCCCCCCTGCTCTCTCCAAGAGCCGCCAGCTCCAGCAGCGTTCCTGCCTCCTCCGTGAGGATGGAAAGTGATGGGGGAGGCATTTTTTTCCAGGGAGCTGCTCCAGGAATGGCTCCGGCACCCGGCATTGCCCGTCTGACCGCTGGCTCAGCATGGCCTGTCCCAGGATGCTCAGCACGGTTCGGGCTGGGGTGAGGATGCTCTGGCTGGTACCTCTTCTCCAGGGTGGGCATCTCCCCCCTCCATCCCATTGCTCCTGCGTGGACACAGGGGGATGCTGGGGATGAGCTGACCTTGGCAGGGATGGGGGAACCCATGTCAAGGACAAGGTCAGGGGTGAGGGACGTGAAGGTGCCCACACATCGCCACAGCCTTCACCGGGAGCCGATCGATCTGGAACAGCTTGGAATAGCCAGGCCAGGCTGGAGAGGCATCCACCGGGGTCAGGCAGACAAGAGCAAGCACCTGGGACTAATTGCACTAAATAAATGAGCAATTAAGGACACTACAGGAAGACTAAAACATCCCAGACCTCTCTCTGACCCTCTCGTAGTTCCCCTGGAAACAGCCACCCGGCTGCCAGGTCCGGGATGCTCAAGCCGGCTGTTCCCAAGCGGGATGGGGGGCATCACAACCTCCCCCCGGGGGCGGAAGGGGCGCAGGGCCGTGGGGCACGGTCGTGCGGGCAGCTGCTGGCGGCGAGGCGAGACTGAAGTGCTATTGTCCCAGGGGCGGATGGGCTGCGGTGGGAGAGGGCAGGGTTTGTCCCGGTCCCCTGGGAGGATTTCGGCTGGGGACCCTTGTGTCAGGGACAGCGATGGGGCTGGTGGGACGTGGTGGTCTCGGTTGGGGACCACTGGGATGCAGTGGGGCAGGGGAAAGACCATCCTGGTGCTGCTCTTCATCATGTGAAGGGGAATTAATGAGCAGTTAATGAAGAGAAGAATCCAGCCCCTTTGCCCTCCTGGCTGCCCTGGGTGGGTATAAGGTGGGAGAGGGGGCGAGGGGGACGCTGCAGCATTATGCAAACCTTCTCTGGGGGTTTGTACAGCTCTCAGCACCCCAAAAATCTTCGTTTTATTTAAGATTAATTTCCTGCAGCACTGCAAATCCTCATCATCAGGGGAAGGGAGCAGGGGCCAACAGTGTGGCGTCTTGATGTGCTGGGGCTCAGGCTTCAGGGCGGTGCTGGTGCGGGATGGGGGGTGCGGGGGGGGCTCATCCCCTCCAGGCTGGGCTTTACCTGCCCCCCTGCCCGCTCCCCCTCCCCAACACACTTAACGAGCAGCCAATTTGCTGGGAAGGAAATAAAAAGGTAGGCAATTAAAAAGCTGGTAGCCACAAGGAGAGAGGGTCAGCAGTTCACGTGCTAATGCAAGCAGATTTTGTTATGATTCATTAAGTCATTAACTCCCTTTTAATTGGAGCTCCTTTATGGAGATGCCGTTTTACCTTGGGAGCGAAGGGAGGCTGCGAGAGACCCTCCTTGCAGCACGTGAGGTACCCCTGCGCTCGGGGGGAGCCCCCAGACCCCCTCAGGGTCATGCTTGGAGACCAGAGCAACCCATTTACTTTGCAAATTTGGTGCAAGCCAGAGGAAGGGGACGGCGAGCAGCTGGAACATGTGGGGAAGATAAAGGGGCTGTGGGTTTTGAGGGGGGCCAAAGTCTTCCCTGGCCCAGCCCCAGCCTCCTCAGAGCTCCTGGCTGGCAATTACCAGCCATTACAGCCTTCCCGGGAGCGGCACGAAGCTTAATGCAGCCAGTTCCAGCTGGCTGCTCGCTTCCACCGAGGAGGAAACCTTGTTAAGCAGCGATAACCATCGAGGAGAACCGAGAAACCCTGGCCCTGGTGCCCCCAGCGCTGCTGGGACCCCGGGCAGCAGAGAGCCGGGATGCTCCAGCTCCGGCTCACCGGGCGTTGGGGAGCCCAGCGTGGGTGGCTGCAGCTCGCTGCTGCACAGAGCTCGACCCTAGATTATTCCCTGATGGGATTAGGGATAAACCTGGTTTTCTCTAAACCTGAGGACTTTCCGTCCTCAAACGCGTGGCCGAGCCCTGCGCCTGCCCAGGGGTCCCAGCCTGGCCCTGCCGCCTGCCCAGGGGGTTTTTGCTTCTGTGGGGTGAGTCAGGTGAAGTTGTCTGAATGAAAGACAGGCTCAATTTTAAAGCAGATTAATTAAACTGCATTACGAGCCTGTGTGGACAGAGTTCAGAATGAAAACAGCCGTAATTCGATTTCTCTGACTTGCAAATCGTGGCAGGGAAGTCAGCTGAAATCACATTAAGGCCGTTTCCACTCTGAACCGTGTCCTCGCGGGGGTTTAATGTAGTTTAACTAATTTAATTTAAATGCTTATTGAGACTAACTGGGTTACATGCCGGGCGCGGGGCTGGAGCCGCCAGGGCTCAGGCTGGGACCCCCGCACGGGTGGGAACGGGGCAGCAGCATCAGCCCTGTCCCTCCGTTTGTGAACCAAACCCAGGATTTGGGTTGGAAAAACCTCATTTCTGCCAAAAGCCGCTCTTTGCTCAGGTGGCTCTGCCACGGCATCCCCGCGGATCGACGCCTGCCTTCACAGCCCTGAGTCCTGGGGGTCACCGGCCGCCGAGCGCTCGGATTCTCCACAGTTTGCAAACTTCATGCCATAAATTTTTCAGGGGCAGCGCTGGCCAGGGACGCTCGGTTGCGGAGGGCTGGAGAAAAGGAGGCTTTTTGTTCCCGTGCCGTGGTGGCCGGAGCTTGGCCAGGCTGCCCAGCCCCGGCCGCACCACCCGAGGACAATGAGTTGCTTCTTGAAGCCGCCGTTTCTTTGCCCCGTGGAGGAATGTCCCCCCAAAACGCGGTGGATGGCAGCAGCCTCGCTGAAGACTCAAGCGAGGGGCACAGCTCGCAGCCCTGGGGACGGCGGCCGCTGCCTTCACTGCCCGACAGCAGGGTCTCAGCCCCGCGCTGGTTTGGGGTGCGCCTCCACAGCCACCTTCCCCTCCTTCCCTGGGGCACAGGAGGCTCCTGGCTGCTTTGGGGCTGCTCAGCCCCTTGCCTCCACCCCAAAGCTCACAAGTCACCAGCCACCGAGGGTTTGTGCCGCAGCCCCCAGCCCACGAAGCCGGGGATGGTTTTGGCAGGCAACAAGGAGACACATGGGGTCCCCACAAGCCACCAAGCAGCGTGTCAGCCCATACGGCCGGCGTCAGCTCTGGCTGAATCACCCATCAGATATTCCCTGCACAAAGGGCCCATTTTCCTCCGTTTTCACTATGCGGGTGTCACCGGCTCCAACCCGGCGGCTCCTGGGGGTCCCACCCTAAAAGCCAGGCCCTGGACCAAAAATCCCCATCATCACGAGCCTTTTTCCCTTTTCTTTTTTTTTTGCCTGAATGGGAAACACTCATTTTACACGGCGAGGAACAGGGAAAGGGGCTGCACGAACCTGGCAGCGAGCGTGCCCGTGCTGGCTGCTCTGAAATGCAAAGCACAGGGCGATGCCGGGCAGGAGGGTGCAAAGCTCCAGCCCTCAGCTCCGTAAATCAAGAGTTTAATGATTGAATTGTGCCCTGCGTGAATCTCACATCAAACGGGAATAAATCTCTCCGTGTTTATAGCCGTGGCTTTGTCACCAATTAGGATGGTGTTATCGGATTAGATGCAAGTAGATAGAAGCCTCCCAGGGCAAAGTCATCCTTGGAGGGAAGCCCAGCGGCTGGTGGTGGATGCACCGGGATGGTGTTGGGCTGCGGGGGCTGAATCTACTGGCTGGGCTGGAGGCAGAGGTGGATGTTCCCGGAGTTTATCCCTGGAGGGAGGCACGTGGCCAAGAGCGGGTGAAGGAGCCCCCAAAATTCAGCTTTACACTTGCCGCTTGCTGTGGTTGGGGGTTGCCAGGATCTGGCCCCCACATCAGCTTGCAGTGACTGGGGTTTTGGGGAATAATGATCACAAGGAAGGCCAGGTCCTGCTCAGGGCAGCTTTTAGGGCTTGGCAGTGGTTCCCTGGGGTACCCCCATTTCAGCTGGGCTTCAGGGGTGTCCCTGGCAGGTCCGGCTGCCACCAAACACCTTCACATCTTCCTGGTCCCCTCTGGCGTCCGCTTTCCAGCGCTGCCGAGGCACAAAAGAGCTTTTGTGGCCTCAGAAGGAGCATTGCCAGACAGAGGATGGGACTTCCACAGCACATCTGTCCACACAGCTGTGCTGGGGGACCCAGGGGACCGCAGGATGCCACAGGGGACCCAGGAGGGGATGACCTTCCCAGGCAGGAGCTGCTCCAGCATGGCCTGCACACATAGGGTTGGAGATGGATGTGGTGAGAGCTGGGGATTGGGGACATCAGCTGGGACCTGCCCTTACGTTTACGGCCCCCGTCCATCAACCCCACTGAAAGGGCAGCGCAGGCAGCTGGGAGTCTGCAGCACAGGAGCCTCCATCACTGGGTTGCTGAGCAGCTCCGTGCCTCAGTTTCCCCATGCAGAGCAGAGGGAAGGGGACCCTCTGAGCTCACGGAGGGGACACGATGCTCCCCGCTTGCTCCTAGGATCTGCTGGGCCATAAAGGAGGGGGTTCAGCACCATTTTCACCCTGAGATGCTGTCAGGGAATATGTCCTGGGGGGTAATAAAAGTTCCCTGTGCCCAGCTGTGTTTTCCACCAGAGGGAAAACGCATCGGGGAGGGTGAAACGGTGGCGACAGGACGCGGCTGCCTCGGAAGAGGGGCGGCTTCTCTGGGGTCTCCCTGGGCAGAGGGTTTATGGGTTTTTTCCTCCCCGCTTATTTTTTCTGGTTTAATCAGGGTTCCTAGAGCCGATGGGAGAGTGCTGCTTCCCTCTAGTGGCATCGGCCCTCCTGCTCCCGGGGTTGCTGGGCCAAAGCGGAGGCTCACGGCGAGGGAATATAAGGGGCCTTTGTCCGCAGCGGGACGGGGGGCTGCCCGGGGGGCTGTCTGGTTTCTCACGCCAAAGGGGACAAAACGCATCGCGGGTGTCTGCCTGGGCCGGGGGCAGTGTCACAGGCGGGCGGGGGATGTGACCGGACGTCTGCGGGTCCCTTCTTGGCACTGCCACCGCTTCTCCCACATCCATGGATCCGCCACCGTCCCCACGCCCCCGCCCCCCACCCCGGACCCGCTGCCCCTCGGCCCAGGTCGGACTGGGAGAGGCCAGTTCCGGGCCCGTTTTCTCCCGTGACAAGCGAAGACCGGGCACACGCTGGCCCACCCTCCCCGGGCGTTCAGGCAGCACCTCCGGGCCCTTCAGGGCTCCGTACCGGCCCCGGCCGGGGGGGCCCCCGCTGCAGCCCCCCACGTGGCTTCCCGCCGCCGGGACTACAGCTCCCAAGAGGCCCTGCGGGAAACCGCAGCCAGTGAAAAACGGCCTTGCTCAGCGAGCGGGCCGCCGCGGGGCTCGCCGGGAGTTGTGAGCCGCCCGGCTCAGGGCAGGGCTGCGTAGAACTACAAGTCCCAGAATGCAGCGGGGAATCGCGGGCCAATCAAGAGCGGACGTCTTGGCGCGGCGCGCAGGCGCGTAGGGGCGGGTGGCTGTGGATTCATGTGGAGGTCAGGGGCGCTGCGGGAGGGGAGTGGGGCGGGAGGGCGCGGTAGGTGCCGGGGCCGGGGCCGGGGCCGGGGCCTTGGCCTTGGCCTTGATTCACTGGGCTCTTGTCCTGGGGGCGAGAGGCCTAGGAGGGAGCGGGGGGAGGGAGGCCTGGAGCGGGGATCCGGGTTGCGGGAGGCGGCTGGGCCGGGTTCGGGGTCCGGAAGGCCTGCAGCGAGGAGCCGGGGTAGTACAGAGGGGCTGGGGGGAGCCGTGATCTGGGGACGGGTCCGGGGAGGTGGCCTGCGGTGCTGCCCATGCAGGCGGGGTGCTGCGGGGCTTCACGCTCGGAGGAGACCTTGAGGTGTGCGGGGGGAGGGTGGGAGGAGGCCCGCGGGGCTGAGGTGGCCGGGGGGGGGGGGGGGAGAGAAAGAGTTGCTGGGGGGCATGCGGGCACTGCAGCTTGGGGTTTTTGGAGGGGGGTTAATCCTCGGCTTCGTAGGCATCTGCACACAGGACCCATCGGCCTTTTTAATACGGTTTTAACAAGCTGGTGGTTTTTTGCAGGAGGGGCTTTGTAGAGGGGCTGGAACCGGACGTGTGAAATGGCTGCGAAGGTGTTTGAAAGCCTTGGGAAGCTTGGCCTGGGGTTGGCTGTCGCAGGTGGAGTTGTCAATTCTGCTCTTTACAATGGTGAGTGGGAGAAGCTGAGCGCTTCCACTTCGCTTTGTAGCGCTTTTTTTTTTTTTTTTTGGTCAGTATCTTGGTCGCTCTGTGCTTTTATGGTGAACGGCCTCGGGCGAAAATAGACGTGAAGGATTGCTGGGCTGGTTTAGACCTTGTGCGTTGCACGAGTAAGAGGCTTGCCAGGTCCTTTCTCTAGAAAGCTGTCAATTAGCTGCTGCTCTTGTGAGCAGACGGTGGGCCAGGAGTCACAGCTGCATCTTTGCCTTGTTGCTCCCAACCATCTTAATTGGTTTCACTGATCTCCTGTAGCAAAAAGCCTCACCTATCCCTGATAGACTGTTTCCATGGAGAAGGCTTTGGTGGTGTGCAGGTACCGCGGATGGCGGTAGTGAAACCTCACTTGATGTGCTCTTTCCTCCTCTAGTTGATGCAGGCCACAGAGCTGTCATCTTTGACCGATTCCGCGGGGTCCAGGACACAGTGGTAGGAGAAGGTACCCACTTCCTCATCCCCTGGGTACAGAAACCCATCATTTTCGACTGCCGCTCTCGCCCCCGTAACATTCCTGTCATCACTGGCAGCAAAGGTGAGTGTTTGAACCCAGCAACTGTAAGAGAACCAGATGCTCTGATGAGTTTTGGCCTTCTGGGTGCGGGCACCCCATGTGTCTGGAGTCGGGTTTGGCACAGAGTTGGGAATGCTTTGATCTTTTTAGTTCAGTCCTGGAAGTCATCCCTTTAAACAGAATGTCTCTGTCTTTACAGTGAGGCAGGTAATTCCCTGCATCACAAACAAACTGAAGCTTAAATCTTATCTGTGAGGAGAATTTGGATCCTGAGGTGAAAGGGGTAGTGACAGTAACTCTTCTCGGCTGGCAAAAAGAAGTCTGGATGTTTATTATTTCTCGTTTAGTTGCCCTGGAGAGGACAGCTTCAGGGTGTCTCCCGTCCCTCTGCTTTGCTGCTAAACTCCTGACTCTTCCTGCAGATCTACAGAACGTGAACATCACGTTGCGTATCCTGTTCAGACCCGTGACCGCCCAGTTACCGCGGATTTTCACCAGTATTGGAGAGGACTATGATGAGCGTGTCCTGCCCTCAATCACAACCGAAATCCTCAAGTCTGTTGTGGTAAGGACAGCGTGAGAGCCACTGGGCTCTTCCCGTCATCTTTCTTTGCTCTTTTTACCCGTGAGAGACCTGCTGGGGTGTGGAATATGTCGTGCTCCAGAATAAGGCTTCTCTTTCCATCCCTCATGTTCTCATGGGCCATCCAGAAACGCTAATTGTAGCTACGCTCATTGTTTCTCCATCATTCTGACTGCTTGACCCGACTCAGTTCATGTTGGATGATCTCTGGATGGAAAGAGGTTTCTCCATTACCTGCTCGCAGCCGTTGGCTCGCTCTGCTCTTGAGGCTGGGAGTCTCGGGCAGGAGACTGGGATTTTCACTTCTCATGGAATCTTCGATTTCAGCCTACTGAAGACCTCTGGTTTGGGAAGCATCCCAGGGGACTGCAAAATAATTACTAACCAACTCTAGTCCAGCTTGTGAGCTTTATGTTAAGCCCCCAACCTCCCCTCCAGCTTACACTTTCATTCCCAGTCATTCAGTCTTTCTCTTGCTTCAGATGCCCGGGCAGCTCGGTGTTTGCTGGCTTGGGGAGAACTGGATTAACTCAGGGGCTCCTGGGTGCAGAGACAGGCAGGGCATGGAGAATCAATCACTTCTTGGAGCTTTCTGCTCACTGGTGTCCATCCTGACTTCAGGCTCGCTTTGATGCTGGAGAATTGATCACTCAGAGAGAGCTGGTGTCCAGGCAAGTGAGCGAAGACCTCACGGAGAGAGCGGCAACCTTCGGGCTCATTCTGGATGATGTGTCCTTGGTAAGAGTTTTCCGTTTTCAGTTTTTTCTCTTTGGAGTGGGCCCAAATAAGAGCAGTGGAGAAGAGACTCGGTGGATGGTCAGAGAAGGGTGGGCTGGAAGTTTGGACGTGGGGACTGTGTTTGTGCGGTTGCACGGTACGTAGCGGTTACCTCTGGGTTTGCCGCTGGCCCGTGACCTTGAGGAAGCCCTTGAAGGCTCTGCTGCGCTGGCTCATCAACAGACTTCACTGTTGCAGGGCTTTGATAGTTCAAATGAAAAGCAAATGCTTCGGTGGGTGATGGATCAGGCAGCTGTTCCACAAGCACCCCGAGACCCAGGGAGAAAGCAGTAGGCATGAGGAGGCAGTGCAAATGGACGCTTTTCATAGCAGCTTTTTTTCTGTGAAGTATCAGTTAATTCTTCTGGCTGCGGAGTCCTCTAAGGCTGTTCAGGGAGGGAGCTCTTCCCTCGTCCCTCTCTGTAAGCTTTGTACATTCAACCTGTTGTAATCTGGCTTGTATGTGTGCCTCCCCCTCTCTTCTGGGACTTCCCTCAACAGCCTGCTTAGAGGAAAGGGAAACAAGCTCTTCCATTTGGCTTTGAGCATCTGGGAAGCCTTTGCAGGAAGGTGACTTTTGTTTCTGCAAAACGTGGTTTGACTCTTCTGTTTCTGGTGCTTTCTGCTGAACACGCTATGGAAGGAAAAGCACCTTTCCGGTGTCCCATCCCAGGAGCCTGCAGCTCTCCCAGAAGCCCGGGCTGAGCACACCAGTGCATAATGGAGCACGAAAGGTGTAGGATGGCTTGGCAGCCAGCGGGCTTTTCTGCCCCTGGGGGGAGCGCTGAGCGAGCGGGCTCCTTCTGCTGGGTGCTCCAGCAAGCGGTGGTGGCAGGAGAGTATCGTGTGCCTCTGAAAGCACTGGTGTTCCTGGTCTGTGGGACTGGAGCTGTGCTTGTGGTGTCTCCCTTGAGGCTTCAAAACTGGATGCGGAGGCCCACTTCTCCCAGTTTCTGTTCTTTTAGGGATACTGGCTTTCCATCTCCATTCCAGTTTCACTGAGCAGGCAGGCTGCCCCCGCCCCAGGAGCTGCGTGGGTCGCAGCAGGGCTGCTGTGAACTGTCAGCGTGGTGGACTTTGCTTGATTTCTGCTCTGCAGACCCACCTGACCTTTGGCAAGGAGTTCACGGAGGCGGTGGAAATGAAGCAAGTGGCCCAGCAAGAAGCAGAGCGAGCCAGATTCATTGTGGAAAAGGTACCTTGTCCTCCTGAGAAACTTGGCGATGGTCCCTGGGATCTCCTTCCCACTCTAGCTTGCAGTGAACATCTCGCTCACCTGTCCAGGAGACCGGGCAGGTTGAGTGACAAAGTCAGGGTCATAATGCTGATAAGTTCTCAGCTCTGGCACGTGATTGTTGGCTAGAAAAACCCTAAGGTTGGTTTTGTTGGGTTTTGAGGTCTTTTTTTTTTTTTCCTTTTACTACCCTGTCATGGTCTTGCTGGAGAGCTGAGCAGAAATGTCTCCCTGGAGGAGGAAGGAGGAAACAGCACTCAGGAGGGGAATGTCAGTTAGAAATGGGGTTCAGGGTTGAGAATTGCAACCCAGGTGATCCAACCATTTGTGAATTTTGAGGGGGTGGCCGGAGCTTTCCACGGGGTTTGATATCACGGGCACGAGGGCCTGTGGAGTGTTTCTGACTGCATGCAAGGCCACATGTTCTCAGATCAACCCAGGATCTCGGTGAGGATCCACAGAAACAATTCCGTGTACAAGTACCCCGGTGGAGCTGAGAACACACATGCCTGTTGAGTGCAGGAACCTGCAGCTACACCCAAAGTTAATCCAGTGGATGCAGTAAGATGCATGTCATCTGCCAGGATGATTAAACAGTAGAAGTGTTTATCTGACCTGGTTTTAACTCCACTGAAGTTCTCGAATCTTTCATAGACAATTTTCCACCAGGAGTCCCGTAGGTGGGTTAATGTTTCATGAGGTTAAGACTGATAAGGCAATTTCAAGCTAATTTTTCAACCTTTTTTGCCACGGTAGGCAGAAAAACAGTCTAACAGAATACAGCTTTAAAATAAAATCACCTTCTATCTCAGCTCTTCTACTGGGGAAAAGAACAGTAAGGTGGTGAAGTGGGAATTTGTATTTTAAACATGACAATATCCGTCTTCCTTCTCTTTTGCTTCTGTTTTCCCTGTTGCTTATTCCCCTTCTCATCCGTTTACGTTCAGGCCGAGCAGCAGAAGAAAGCAGCCGTCATCTCTGCTGAGGGAGACTCGAAAGCAGCCGAGCTGATTGCCAACTCGCTGGCCACTGCAGGAGATGGCTTGATTGAGCTGCGCAAGCTGGAGGCCGCCGAAGACATCGCGTACCAGCTCTCACGGTCCCGCAACATCACCTACCTGCCCTCTGGACAGTCAGTGCTCCTCCAGCTGCCGCAGTGAAGCTGGCTCTGCAGCCATAGCTAGCCGTGTCACCTCTACCTTACCAGATCAGCCCTTTCCAAAAGAATCTGTGCGATTTCCTCACTGGTAGAAACAGGGGAAATTAAAATTCAACTCATTTTGAATTCTTAATCAAATAAAACTGAGAGCTCTTGACAACGAACCTGCATTCCTCCCATGTACGGTCAGAGCGGTGGCTCCGCTGACCATTGAGCTAGGTTTGAGAATTGCCCCTTTCCAGGCAGTTTGAGCAACAGGAGCAGAGTTTTCATCTGCTCTCTCCTGGGACAAAGAGGTAGCCCAGCTGACTCCCTGACCACCAGAGTGCTGTATCAATCGGGTTTCACAGCGATGCTTCAGTGCCTTTAGGCTGGTTGAGCCAGGGTCGTTACAGACTTGCAGGTCCTGGACGATGGAACAGGGATGCTCAGGGCTCTCTGTTCAGTCAAGCCAGTCTTTTTTTTTTTTCAGGTGTCAAGCTGAGAGTAAGAAAGAGGACACCTCAGCTGTTAGGGCAGTGGCTCTGCTGTGCCTGTGTGAACTGTAGCACTGATAGCTGGAGGCACAGGTCGAGTGGATTGTGGCTGGGGGTGAGAACAGCGATTCAGTTGATGCTGTAGATGGATTTCAGGCATGGAGGAGAAGGTAATTCCTCTGCAGGAAATCCTTCTGTACATGCTGGCAGTGGGACATCTCCACTTCTCCCCCTGCCGCCACACGCTGATGTGTTTGCTGGCTCTTGCCCTGTTGGGCAGCGTTGGCTTTTTCACCAAGGTCAGTAAAAGTGGCAGTTGGCCTATTGCAAACAGCACCCGGGACAAAGAGGGGATGACTCGGTGCTCCGTGGCTCAGGCAGTCGGAGGTGGGTAGAATTCTCTGTTACATCAACGCTTTTTTTTATTTAGGGAACCTGAATTGTGAGGAGGATGTGATGGGTTTGAGATTGTATAACCAGCCTTCAATAAATGTCACGGGCCCAAGTGCAGTAGTGTGGGTTGTTGTTTGTTTTTTTTCTGATACCTCAGAAGAATGAAGGTTGGGTCCGTGGAGCAAGACCCCTCATGCTTGTGCCAGATTATTTAAATAAAAGTCACTGAGCACAGGCAAATAGGTCTTGCTCCTGAGAACTTCAAGCTTGAAATGTGACTCTTAGGCTGGATTCCTGCAACCAGGTAAGGCTGAGAGACTCTTCAGGTTATTCTGAGGGCTTTTAACCGTTTTCCACGCACAGTTCAAGCTGTTGTTTACTACCTGTACATACATTTTCCAGGGTGCTCTTTTGATGCAAGACCGTGCTGTTGGAAAGAAAACGGGGGTGTATTGTACCAGATACAGCCTACAGTGAACTTCCAACTTGTCAGCAGGCTTGGTACTAGCCTGGCACACCATTACCCCCATCCTGCAAATAGGGTGCTCGTACGAGGTCTGTTATCCCTGAGCGATGGCGTCTTAGGTGGGTGTCATCGCTGCTCCGAGGATGTTGAGCCCTCGGGAAAGCTGCTGTGAATGATGGACTCATTTCATCATCGTGCAGCCACCTTGGGTTGTTGCCTTCGCCTCTGGCGGAATGGAAAGACTTGCCGGCTTTTTCTGCTGGGCAGGGTACGCTTTTGCCATGATGAGGTGCCTGAGCTTGCAAAGTATTTTAAGCAGCTGAGCAGTCAGGTCCATAACTCCCAAATAACTTCCAGACCTTTTCCCCCTCTGGTGCTCTTGTTCTTTATTCTTCTGGTTTACCGCTCCAGACACTTGTAAGGAAGCTTCCACTTTTCTCCTGAGGCTCCTTTTAAAGCCCCTGTAGCGTTTCCTGCGTTTCTCTCCGTTAGTTTCGTGCACCAGGTGCTGGGCTCAGAACAGTGTGTCTGAAATCCCTTTGCAGCTTCTGTGGCTCTGCATTACCTCTCCCTCCAGTTCTGTATTTTCAGTGGAGTGTGGAGCGTTTCCTGCTGCTTTTGCTGTTAGCCTCTCTGGAGGAGGTGTCTGAGGCTCCAACAGTGGCCCCTGGGTCTGATTAATCACGATTTCCTTTGCTTTTGGGTGTAATTCTTTTTACAAATGTTCCCTGGCTGTTAACTGCTCCTTTACCCTCGCTCTGCCTCACTTAATGCCAAAAGCTGCTGTGAACTCATCAGACTTCAAAGCTGCTCTTGAACCTGTAGCTGTCTCGGGGTGTGTGTGTGCTGGCTGAACCCCTTGTTGATATTGTGTTTATAGCTGCTCTTCAGCCTCGTAGACCGTGCGGACCGTCGAGCTCTCTGGCTCCAGATGGGAACGGTGACCCTAAAATCAGGACGTTGTTTTGTGTGGGCTGCACAGGGCTGCTGGGGGTGAGGAAACAGCTTTCTGCTTGCTGGCTGGATGCTGCCCTGAGCACCGCCCGGCATCCTCTGCCAAACTTCTCAGGTGCTGGCAGGCTCCTTGATGTAAAAACAAAACAAAAAAGTGGAGACTCTGTTGTCAAGGACTGGCCTGCCTGGCATTCCCGACCAAGGCTGCGCTGAAGAGTGTCAAAGGCAGAACTCTGCTTCCCAGGGGACTGGTCCTTCCCTGGCAGCGCTCGGGAGGTGTTAGCAGGGTGTGAGCACTCGCTCTCAGCGCTCTGCTTGTCAGGGCAACGGAGAGCTTTGGGCTTGGGTAACATGAAGGCAGGCCGCCCTCGCTGCTCCAACAAACAAGTCCCCACCCTCTCTGTTTGGCATTTCTAACATTGTTGCTCTTAATAATCCAGTAACAAAAACTTTCTGGTGAAAGTGGAGCACAACGTGGGGTGGAGAAACGAGAGAGAAAGAGAGAGAGGGTCACGGGTTGTGGCTTTGTACTGTGGGCACAGAGAGGAGTTCTGTTGTGCAGGTCCTGGTCCGCCCTCCCTGAGACCCTGCGTAACCCACTCCATCCTGGGGGCCTGTGACTGTCACCTGCTGCTCCGCTGGCCCAAGGGGGGCCGGTTCCCAGCCGCGGGGCAGAGCCGCTGCAAGCGCTGCCTGCTCTTTGCAACTCCTGCACCTAGGAAGGTGCTGGAGGTGCTCCAGAAATGGCCCATCTCCCCCTTTCACCTCATCCGAGAGGGGGGCTGTCTCAGGACCGTGCCTAGAGGAGCAACCGCTGTCAGTGACACAGTTCTCCGTGACCACCATGTGCCACATCTTTTGGGTAAGACCCTTCAGGCCAAGGTAAGCTGTGACAGGCAGTTACACCAGTTGTGTGGGCTTTTTGCTGCTTACTAGGGCTTGCAGCCACGCTAAAACTTTTGCCTTGGGAAGGGGAATGCTTTCTGCGGTCAGTTTTTCTTATTTTTGTCACCTATTTGCACAAAACACTTTGAATGTAGTGTGTTTGACAACTTTTAATTCCCCCATCAAATTAGTTTGATTTTCTGTGGAGGAAAGACAGCACGATTGCATAAAGCCAGTGCTTCCGCAGCAAGGTTGGATGTGTTACTGGGCTGGCGAAAGCACGCGCTTCCTTAAGCAACCCAGCTAAAATAGCCCAAAAATTTACTTGGAGAAAGGCTCTGCCCCAGACCCCTGCTTGGGTGTTCGCTAGTCCCAATTAAACACCCTTGTGTCAGGCTCTCCCTCCCCAGAGCTGACTCACATCAGCATCACACCAGGTACTCCTGGATCTTTCCATTTTCCAACAAATTGTCACATTTAGCACCAAAGTCTTGGGGCTGGGAGGGTTTTGGAGGTGAGGGATGGAGGCTGCAGCTTTGCTGCTAACCGTGACAGAGCGCGTTGCGAAGAGGTCACCTTTTTGAGAAGGCAAGATGCAAACAGCAGCCAGGCTGCGCTCCCACCAGATGGCAGCAGCAATTCTGCTCTCTGCAGGGGAAGGGCAGCGGGGACCAAAAAGCGTCCCTCAGCCTCCCCGTGGGGACAGGTGAACAAGGAGGTCACCCTGCCCTGGGCAGAGGACTCAAGGGGTGGACGTGGACAAGGGCAACCACAATAGTACAGTCTACAGGCGAGGAAGAAAAAGGACAAGCTGAAGGGGAGTACAAGCTGGGCAGGCAGGGATTCATACTGGAGAGCCCAGTGTTGGTAAAAGCTTGGCAGGGATTCATACTGGAGAGCCCAGTGTCAGTAAAAGCTTGGCAGGGATTCATACTGGAAAGCCCAGTGTCAGTAAAAGCTTGGCAGGGATTCAAGCTGAAGCCCTGTAGTTTTGTGGTCTCGGAGCAATTAGAGTAATGGCAACATGGCCTCATCACTTGTATTTCTCTGAATACAGCCCCAAAACTAAACTACAGGGACCAAGTTTTGGGCAAAGGTCTGCTAGAAATGGGCAATGTAAGACCTGCTGGGGTGAGGAAAGGGCCCTGTATGAGGGGGACTGCAGCCATCTCCCACTTGAGACCAAAGAGCAGCAGTTGGTTGCCACCCTCACACATCAGAGCCCTACAAGCCAGGGTGAAATCTCCCTGCCCACTGCTCTGCCTTGGCTACAAACCTCCGGAGAGGTTTGTGTTTGGTTGTTTGGTTTGGTTTGTTGTTGGTTTGTTGTTTTTTGTTTTTTTTTTTTTCCTGGGAGACACTGCCTCACTTCTCCTTCCTTTCATGCTGGTGGAAGAGCTCAGCTCTGCACCACCCGCAGCGGCTGGGCCAGCCCGCTAGCAACATTCAGACCAGCCAAACAAGCTTTTGTTCATCATAAACAAACAGGAAACTGCCTGATTTCCTCTGTGTGTTCACCCTCTCTCTCCCCACTTACTAGACAACCAGCCTACCTGACCTGTGGAGAGGAGACCAAAAGCAACCCCAGGGACAGGCGCTCTGGAGCAGCTGCAATTCGCAGCATGGCTGTTGCCTCGATGTGGGCATCTGCTCCCTGACAGTCGCTGGTGCACCGGAGCTGAAGCCTCTCCAGGTAAGGGAGCTCCCCGAGTTTGTGATCATTTGTACCCTGCAGCAAGCTGGCAGCCTGTCTGAAATGGTTAGAGCAAGGGATAGGGAGGAGTTTCCTTATTGCTTCCGTTGTGCTGTTTATATCCAAGTGGATCTAGCAGAAAATGCCTGTCCTGAAACACAGAGGGTGGGGTAGGGTGGGGGGAGAAAGCACTTGTGCAAGCAGGGAGCAAATACCGTCCTAAGCCAGGCTGGAGCTCAGCTCGGCTGGGAGATGGGGAGCAATTCTTAGGGCCAAATTTGGTTTAATTTTTCCTTGCCTGGCACTAGGCAGCACTGGGGGCTGAGACGTTCCTCATATGCCTGTTTTTCATCAGCAGAACTGAGCTGACTTCAGTCCAGCAAGTCCTGACTTACACTAGTGTAATTCTCAGAGGTCGGTCTGGTTTACTTAGGGATGGCTCGACTTTTTGTGCTTTGGTTTTCTACTTGGTGAAGCAGGAGAGGACTGTCACAGGTAGAGAGGTATCAAGGTGAGCAATGGGGACATAAAATGTACTCTGGCTAGTGGGTGCAGAGCAAACTTCCAGGGAAGAGAAGCATCTGATGCCTTAAAAAAAAAAATACGGTGGGTACTTCTTTTAACCACATGCCCACCCATAGCTACGCTGGGTTCACTTTCCCCACTCACAGAAAGCAATAAAAGCCCCAAATCTATGGGGAAAGGCCCTGGTGCAGCAGGCATCCAGTTCTTGCCGAACACATCCCCAGAAAGGAGAGGAACTGGAGAGGCTGGGAAGCTCCCATGGGAGGCTGAGCTCAACTGCTGCCATAAAAAGAGCATTTGAGATTTCCCCACACTGGCTCTGCACATGATGCTCATCTGGACCAAGTCAGAGACCTGCAGGGGGTTATCTTTGATCTCTGACAAACCAAAGCTGTGCACGAGCGTGGGAAATTGTCCCCCAAACTGAGCTGCAAGATGACAGGGCAGAAGGTGGGAGTCAGTGGAAGATGCCAGTTGCGAGACACGTTTGCGTCCCCCGTGCTGGCAGGGGAAGGAAGGGCAGCAGGAGGCTAGGAAAGAGCGTGTGCAGGATGCCTCTGAAGCAGTAGGTTAAAAATATTCAAGAGGCAAGAACAGGAAGGAAGCAGGGGTTAAGCCTGAACAAGGTGAGTCTATCCCAGAGACGTTAACTTAACCGTGACTTTCATGGGTTAAGTCTTGCAGTGCCCCTTCTGCAAAGCTAGTGAATACAGCTGTTTCTCTGTCAAAGCATCCTCCTCCCAAGTGCAGCTTTCCACGGGTGCTTTTCAAACCCAGAGGGAAGCTTCTACACAAAAACAGCTAGATTAAGTGTGAACAGAAAGGACTCTAGTTAAACCAGTTTGTTCCTCACCAGCCAAGGGACATGGACCCTACTTGTAGTGCTTCGGTAGGGGCTGATGCTGACCTGAGCAGGAACAGAAACGTCTCTAACAACCTGCTATGGTGACGTTTCCATTTAACAATAGCCCCAGCACAAACTTTAGAACTTCCCTTTTGTAGGCAGTCTGCTGGGGAGACCACCTGAGTTTACAGCATAACCCCAAAGCTGATCAGACAACGAAGACCAAAAGCCCAATTCTGTGAGTTTCCCTCACTCCCATCCTGCTCTTGTCCCACTGCCATATCTCAGAACCTGTATTTTACTTTATTTTAAAAAAAAAAAGGAAAAAGGCACAAAACCAAGGCTACCCAAAGAGAATTTTATTTTTTTTGTGGCATGATTTTTATGCAGAGACTGATGGCTCTAACACAGTCATGTTATCCTGCCCCCAGTGTCCCAAAGAAAGTTAATAACCCACACACGGATCTGTCAGGCTTTTCTGTATTATCCAAGGCTGTTACTGCTGCCCTGCCCAGGCCGAGTTCAAACCCTTAATGCACAAGGCCCTGTAAAACCATGCTGAAACCAGCTGGCCATGCTGGGGACCTGAAGAGCTGCCCCTCAACACCCAGGTGCTTGCACCCCAGCATTAAAATCCTTGTCAGGGAGGGCTGAGGGTGTCTTCTCAGAAGAGCAGAGTTAAAGCTACTGGTACCCCCAGCGGGTCCCTCAGCCTGCAGTTCTGCTTCTCAGGTGTTTGTTGCATGTCAACTCTGCTTGCACCCTGCTGCTCTGAAGGTCTAGTCTTGGGCACAAGGAGATGCTGGTGAGTGTCAGCTCTGCTGTACTCTTTGGAGACAGTTAGTCTTTAATTGTGGCTTTACACAAACTAGTAAAGCAGAAGGGAGAATGGGAACAGGAATTTCCTCTGCCTGAACTTCTACTTTGCATATTCTCAAAGCCCAGCACCTCTGCACTCGGTGGTGGTGGTTCCCTCAGACAGCACAGAGCTTCCTGTGACAAGACCTAGCAGGAAAACCCCTTTGTTTTCCTTTTGCTTCCTTTCCCATTGCTCGAGAGGATCCTGAATCCCGCAGGACATAGCAGGACACCTAAAAGATAAAGCGTTAATCTGGGAGTCAACTGGTTAGGTTGCAGATGCCGTCTGCAAGGTGTCAGCACCCTGTCCATGCCTCTGTTTCTCTTCTCACCCTTGGCTTGTTTTCCTACTGGGGCAAGGCCTCTTCTTTGCAGGGTCCTTGAGCAGCACCTCACTCCAAGGGCCCTTTTCCCTTTGGGAAGGAGAAAGAATCCCAAGTGCAAGTGCATTCTCACAAGTGTCAAAAGTCATGCCCAGCTCGGGCTGTTCCCGAAACAGAACTGTTATGATGTGGAGGCCTCAGCAAAACAAAACACCAAGCACGTGGAGAAGGGCTAGCGCTGTGCCACTTGCCCCTGCGCAGTGCCAGCCCTGTCACCAGCACCAACAAGCCACCAAGAGTCACCTCTCAACCACGGGAGGAGGCAGGTAGGACAGCAGGAAGGCAGAGCATCTCCCTGTTGGCTGTGGGAAGAAAAGAGGGCTAGAAGGGCTGGTTCAATGGCTGAGGAGTTTCCCAAGAAATCAGAGCAGGAGTCTGGCTGAAGCAGAAAGCCATCACTGCCTGGGTGAAGCCAAGAACTCTTGTGAAGTGGGCCCCAGCTCACAGCAGCACAGCTCACGTGGGACTGCAGGCCCGACTGGGCAGCCATCTCCCTTACTAGAAGATTCCAGCCCTGGTCTGCTGCCTGAAAACCATATCAAATAACCAGAGCAGACAGCTTGGGGATTGCCCAGGAACATCCAGCTTTGCAAACCCAAGAAACCTGCCCACACCACAGGAAAATTAGTGGCTGATAAAAGTAGGAGCTCACCTCCGTTTGATTTTCTCTTCCCACACTGTTCTGCAGCTGGTACTAGTGGTTATCCACACCACAGAGCCTGCTGCATCTCAACAATACCCTTACTCATTAAGTTTGCTCTCTCAGCAAGTCTAGAACATCTAGTCCTCTAGGAAAAAAAAAAAAAACCCAAACAAAAAAACCCCAACAAACAACAGGTGGGTAACACTGTGTTCTGCTATGCCTGCAGCCCCTGGCCCAGCAAATTCTCACACTCTTACTGGACTTTTCATCCTGAAAAGTCCTAAGCTGCTTAGCAGAAAAAAAAAAAGTCTAGTTTCCAGGGAGAGACAAGGTATTGCTGCTACTCCTGGAGTGAGCTACAAACAGCTGCTTGCTGAAACACCGCAGCAGTTTAGGGAGGAAATAAAGATCTGTATCACCAGTCCCTGGCACCGCATGCAGTGAGGAGGCCAGGTGAGGGCATTTCCCACACTGGTTGTACTCTAGATAGAGAAGGGAGGGGGCACGGGAGCCACAGCATCTTACTGAGCAGGGAAAAAAGATGCAGAAAGTCACCTCTAGAAGTTATACACCAGTGTGAAGGGAGGAAAGCAGAGGTGACAGCAAGGAAATCAGAGGGCTGATAAGGATCTGTGGCTGTGAGGCAGGTGTGTGCTAGGCAGCAGATCATGTGCAAGCAGAGATGTGGGGCTGTTGCTGTATTTTGTTTGTTTCCCTTTACCTGGCTGACAAGTCTTTTCATGTCAAAGGCTAGATCAAAGAGAGGGATGTAAATAGCTGAAACAGGCTTCCTTGTGGGAACAGGGCTGAGCGCCACAGCCAGCCTCTCGGCTGGATCCCTCCCTGGGAGCAGCATGAGGAGCTGTCACCCTCCATTAGCCAAACACCCGGGGAAGAAAGCGTGTGCCTGCTGGGTGCCCTGGGCATTCAGGAGCCAAACCATGCAGTGAGGCGAGGAAGAGTCGCTCTCCTCTGCGGCTGTCTCTTCCCTAGACCATCACCGATGCTGATGGGACACAAGCAGGGCCATGAGGACAAGTGCTTTGGCTTCATCATGTCAGAAGCGCTTCAGAGTTCAAGGATATTTGCACTTGGTCTCTGATTTTATTACTTTTTTTTAAAACTCTCCCTCTGCAGAGTCATGGTATCCACTGAGAAAGAGGGACTTAACATTTCTTTTAAATCTCTGCATAGCTTTTATTTGGGAGGAGTGAAATTACCCTCAATGACATCATCTGAAGGTGAGGATGCAGCACAGGGAAGACCCCCCCCAGTAGCTATTTCAACACAAGGGGACCTCATGTTGCAGGCTCAAGGTGCAGAAGGCAGGCTGGAAAACTAGAGACAGCATCAGAGAAGAGCGAACAGCAAAACAGCCTGGGAGACCAAATGCTCTCCTCACATGCTGGAGAGAGAGATCATCAAGGGCCATGGATGGACACCAGCAGTGGCTTTGGCCTTTGTGGGTGTTGGAACAGTTCACTCCTTATCTGTGCTCCTTTGGACAAGAGAGCCCGCTGCTTTCCAATGTCCCACCTTTGGAAGAGGGGCTCTGTTGTTGCTGCCTTGTTCGTTCACCTCCCAAGAAAAAGGTCCCCAGCATTTTTGTTCCTGCCCTTTTCAAAGCAGGAAATTCTACTACATGGCATCCTTCACACGCACACGGTTAACCAACAGCAGCACCACATCCCCTGACATCCTCTCTCTCTTTTTCTCAAGAAGCTGCATTGCACAAGGGTGGGGGGCCGAGATGGCGCAGCACCCATGGTCTCAAAGCCCAGGATCTCCCCGTGACTACCCTCTCCCTCTTCCTGGGCTGTACACAGGTCCCAGCAGAGATGAGAACAGCCTGGGGCCTGCTCTGAACTGGGCCAGTTAGTAACAACTCCCGTGGGGCAGGTCAAAGTAAAGTGCACCATGCTGGGCTCCTTTCCCATGCCCCCACAGCAGGGGTTGCTGAGGTGAGGAAGAACACTGGCAACATTGTTCTGATCCCACCATGGGGCTTCCCCAGCCTAGCCTGCCCCTTTGATCATCAACTTTTGACTCCAACAGCCCCAATCCCTGCTCTGCACCGGCAGCTCCAATCTGGGTTTTTACGTTCAACAATCAAGAGCAGGTCAAATACACTGGCACGTAGCGTTACATTTCAGGGGAGTGAGGGTATATAGATTTGTTGCAGAACCTCAAATCAAGTGTCCTACACTGTTGGGGGGGGGGGGTGTATTTGCAGCAAACAAAGCAGATGAGGAAATAAACCATAGGCAGGGAAGGGATTGCAGGCTAAATGATTTTAAAAAGGGGACTACAGCAGGAACACAAGTCCAAGAGTGGGCACGAGTGAGCCACAGCCACACGGCACAAGAGATTCCTGAAGTCCCTGGGAAGCAGCTGACGTTGCCAAAGGGGCTGGTGCCCTTCCCCCTTTTCCTCTTCCTGCTACTCTCGCTAATTCTTTTACCGCCGCCAAACCTAAACCACAGCAGTGCTCTTCCCTCCTACACAGTGCTCAGCAGTGGTTTTCAGGGCTATGGAGGCTTCGCAGCTTCCTGGGAGAGATGGTACCCCTGCAACATGCTGTGCCAGGCTGGAAAACAGCAGCCCCGACCCTCCCCACAACCTTTTATAAGCCCCATACCTGCCACCAACAGGGAGCTCCATCAGAAAAAAATACTTCTTGTCAAGTCTCCCTTACATATCAGGCCTGGGCCCTGAAGGTGGGTGTAATCAAAAAACCACAGGCCAGAATTAAGTAGTTATTAGTATTTTAAGGGGAGAGGAAGGTTTGAACAAGTGGGAGCTAGGGTTTGGCAGAAGCGACCGACTCCTCTGGCTACTGCAAATTTCATGAGGCCTATTTTTAAGGTCTTACCTGGCTCCTGAGGGCCAGCTCTGTCACCCCACACGGCCCTTCCAAGGCCCCTCTCATCCCGAGGCCGCAGCCGCTCCCTCACAGGCAGCTGCTGCGTGAAGCATTATCCTCATTTATTCGTGAGGACCGGAGCCCCGAGGCCCAGCGTCGACCCGGCTCCCATTACGGCCATTATTCTTCCCCCCCCCCCCCCCCCCCCCCTCCGGCGGCAGAGGTTGCGACCAGGGGCCTTCACCGGAGCAACGGAGATGCCCGCGGAGCGAGGCGAGGCGTGGGCCGGGGTTAGCCGCAGCACGGCGGAACGTTGGCCACAGCTCGCCCGGCTCAGCTGACGGCAATTAGGGCGGCCTCTCTAATTACCTCCGCGGAGTAACGGTCGGCCCCGCTGAGGGGAGCCGGCGCCCTCCCCCCCCCTCCCGCCTTCCCGCCGCGCACCGGGCTCCGCGCGCGCCGCCTCACCTGAGCCCCGCGGGGCGCCGGGCCCCGCGCATGCGCAGCCCCCCCCCCCCCCCCCGCCCGCGCGCACCTCACCTGCGCTCCCCGCTCCCCTCCGGCCCCGCCGCAGCCTGAGGTGAACAGCGAAGGGCGGGGGCGGAGGGGAGCGGGGGGAGCAAGGCACCCGCCCGACGGCGCATGCGCCCGTGGGCGCTGCGCGCCGGCCCCGCTCCCCTCAGCCTATGGGTGTCCCGTGTCGTCGTCCCCGCCACCCCGCCTCGCGCGCGCTCCCGCACACGCGCATTTCCCCCCCCCCCCCCCCCCGCCGCCGCCGCTCGGCGCGCGCCCGCACCGGCACGCACGCGCGCGCGTGCGCGCGGCGGAGTCGCGAGACTGGCTGCGGCGGCCACGTAGCGCTGCGGCGGCGGCGGCTGAGGGGAGCGGGAGCCGCGTCCGCCGGCGGCGGCGGGGCCTGGGCCGGAGCCCGAGCCCGAGCCCGCGGCTACTCGAGCGCCGCGGCGGCGGCTGAGGGGGCCGAGCGGAGGGAGAGAGGGAGGGCCCCGGCCGCCCTGCCCTCCGCCCTCTCCGCCTCTCCTCCTCCACCCGCCCTCCGCCGCCTCGCCTGTGCCCCCCTCCCCTCGCCGCCCGGCATGGAAGGCGGCGGGGGCGGCCCTGAGGGGATCGGCCTGGGTGAGTGTGGGCCGCCCGCTCGGCTGGGGATCCCCTTCCCCCTTCTCCTCGGGCCTGGCGGCAGCCGCCGAGCAACGCTAGGCCCAGCCCGGGGGTGGGTGACGGAGCGAGCGGGGTAGAGCCGCCTCCCGGCCTGGAAGGGAGCGGGGAGGGGGGGGTGTGTGGATGTGGGGGGAGGCCAGCGCCGGCCCGGCCCGCAGCCCCCCGGGGGAGCAGGGTGCGGGCAGGGCACCCCCTCGGGCGGAAGGGGTGCAGCCAGGGGAGCCCCCCGCGGGAGGAGGGGAGCGGGCGGGGAAGGAATGCTGCCGGGGGGCTGGGGGATGTGCCCTGGCTGCTGCACCCCGCTGGGAGGGGGCTGTGCCACCTGCCTGGGGGGAGGGGAGGGAAGGTGAGTTGCACGAAGGAAGTTGGGGGGGGGGGGGGGGGGGGGGGGGGGAGGAATTCTTGCTGCATTTGGCCGTGCTGGACTGCCTTTCCACACTTCGCTTCGCTCTCTGCCTTTGCTTTCCAGCCCCCTCCCGCGGAGAGGTGGCAGGGAGGTGCGGGGGCCACTGGCAGCCCTCTCCTTCCTCCTTGTCACTTGCGAATTGTGCAGCCACGACGGTGCACGGTCCGCGATTGTTGGGAGGGAACGCGGTTCCTAAATGCACTCGCTTCTGGGGCTGAAGTTGTCATTGGGGAGGTGAGGAAACGAAATGTTACCTTTTACAGTTGCGGGTTCTGGGTCGAGGTGTGTGAAGGGAAAAATTAGATGTAAAATTAGATGTTTTCTCTCTTCCTCAGCCTTTTGCTCAGGTATCTTCCTTTTCTCTTTGCTCTCAGGACAGATGTTGCGGTATGTGCGCCCTAGGGTTTTGGTTTTTGTTTTGGTTTTTAACTGCCGTCTGTGCAACTTTTGGTCCCGTGGATGTCTTGGTACAGGTATTGTTAGAATGAAAAGATAACGCTTGGAGATAGTGTATCTCTTTGGTCTTAATAGCATTATGTAGGTATCTTTAATCACAAATGAGTTTTGGCATCTTGTGCAATAGAAGTGATTTAAGTCAAAGCGAGGGAAGTCCTGTAGCCGTAAAGGATGCGAGGGATGTGCATTTTTATCTTTTCAGGGGATGACCTGAGCTGTATTGTTCTGGGAACGGCAACGGGCACATGCTTTGTTGACAGTGGTGTATGCGCGGTGAATCAAGAGAATGACGGTGGGGTTATGTGTGTGCGCGCTGAATAAAGGAGCTGGTACGGGTGAGCAGTGGTTTGGGAAGGGTGGTCTGGAGCACCTTGACCTGCCACCGTGCGGATTGACTGCGGCTGGGTTGCTGGCGTGGGGAAGTTGGGCTCTCTGTCTCCGGAGGCGTCTGGTGTTATTAACAAAATGCATTTTCTAGGTGCAGGACTGTGGGCGCTGGTGATGGTAAAAGGGCCGCGGAGTTGCAAAACGTCATTTTAAAAGCATCTAGTGTTTTATGGTAACAGATAATTTGCATCCTTTACATGGATCTTGTGTTCTCATCGGTGCCTGTTTGAAACCCCTTTATCTGTCTTTCTACCTGCGTGCAAGATGCATTTTTTCCCCTGCTTTACAGGGATTAATCAAGCACTTGCAATGTGGTGGTTGTGCTGAATGAAGAGCCCCATCACAGTCCCAGGCAGCCAACACTGAAATTTAGATGTTGATAATAAAGTTGAGCTACAGAATAAACTCACAATGTAAATGTTGAGGGATGGAAATTTTGAAAGCTTTTTCAGAGAGTATGTGTTTGGAAGAGAAGTGCAAAATCATGAAGGCTTTTTATTTTTCTGGCTAAGCAATTGTGTTTAATAGGATGTTGGAGGCTTAGGATTTTATTTGTAAATTTATTTAGTATTTGGTGACTAGTATTTATGTAGCTACTTCAGATTTAGTTGCAGTGATTGAGATTTGTGAAGATTGGTAAATGTTTTGTGGCTTAGTATTTGTAAAAAAAGCCTTTCAAATATTTCCATGATCAAAAGAGACTTTGGCATTATAGGCTATTGTGAATTTGTTTTGAAGGACTTAATTGTTTGTACTATTATTTCTTCTCATCTAGTACTGATACAGGAAGCCTTTAACTGATGTTTTTTGGAGAGTAAATTCTTCAGCAGTTCTGTACGAATGGTTGGGTATAGATAGAGGCTAAATTACAGCAGCAGTTTGTCAGGTTCTGTTGCAAGTGCAAGATATTGGGATGTTCTGGGTTTATTCTCTTTGCCAGAATCACAGAATGTGGAAATTTCAGACTGAGAGGTGCAATTTCATCTAAAGATCGAAGGCACGAGAAATTGCTGATAGGTCAAGCGCACTTTTTCTGGTGCCGTGCTGCCTCCAGCATGAGATGTCCGTGGAAGAACAACTTGGGAAGAGTCCTCCGAGTTCGTATAACTGCATTAAATAGATATTTTCAGTAAACAAGATCCCATCTTCCAGTCTCGCTATCGTGTGTCGTATCAGTGCCTAATGGAAGAGCGGTGTCCCAATAGCATATTTGAGATAGGCACGGGTATATTTAAGGTGATTACAAAACTACGTGTCATCAGTGACCTATTTCTCTGTGGCTCACTATAACATACCTTATCAAAGAATAAATTTCTTTCTTAGCCCACAAAAAAGAGAGACATAATTGGAAGGAAGTACCCACCAATTGAGAAGATTGATGTGTTCTCTAACAGCCTGATTCTGTGGATTATAATTGTATTAAAATATTTTATAACCATCCTCTTGCTTGGTTAAATTCCTCCAGCACAGAACAGCTGATCTCTTAAGGTATTCTGCTGTGAAACAGCTCTCTCCCTACAAGATCAAGATCTTGGCTTCTAAATGGAAGAGGAAGTAAATTTTAAAGGATGTGGTTTTATTTTTAAAACAACATTAGTTTACATTTTGCTAAATATGTGCTATTTGTCTTTTCAGAATCCTACGATACCAAAATTTGAGGGGTTTTCCCCCACAATATTTGGAAAAAATGTGGATATTTATGTGGAGGTCATTTTTTTTATCCTGAACTTTAAATATTAATGCAGTCAATGAGCAGATACTGGCTACAGCTGACATCACCCTATAATGTCTTGAGCTTCCCCAAGCTGAGGAGGCATGGTTGAAATATTTCAGATGGTGTTTCCCAGTAAGAACGTGTAGTTTTTAACCTGTTCTTTCTGTGGATCTGAATGCCCAGCTTCCATTGTAAATATTTTAAAACCTTTGCAATAACTCCTTTATTGTGTCAAAAGTCTAAATAACCGACCTGTTAACCTAAAAGGATGTTTTGTGTGGAAGTGACACGTTTTGTGCCTTTAAGAACATTTTAATAAAAATATGGTTTTTCCTTGAAGTTGCAAACTCTGTTTAAGCAAATACCCGTATAAGGGAGTAAGTGTGAATAAAATTACATACAGTCTTGGGTCTTTGCAGGATCTTCATTGTCAGTATTTTGGACAGTGGGTGGGGTTCACTTCTAACTCTTCGGTAGAGTTCACATAACTAGTAAAAGCCAAATGGACTTGCCTAGTTCGGATGAAACGTTCATTTTAACCTAAACTTCTAGTATCTAATTTCCAAATTACCTTTGCAAATGCTTAATTTTCCAAGCGATCTTAAATTGGTGAGTTTTAGGTTGCTCCTCCCTCCTGAAAAACAATTGCATGGGGAGTGAAACCGAGGGAGCTCTGGTGCCAGCAGCTCCAACTCATTAACACAGCAGCTTGCATTAGTCTGCTTGACACTTTCAGACACCCTTCCCTGAGGAGGTTTCAGACTAGTAGTTTTCACTCAACAGAAACGTTTAGCTATGCTAAGCAACTACCGGCACTTTATGCTGTATTGCTCTCTTGTTTGTGCATTTTCAAGTTTTGAAACTCTATTCTTTCAGTGGAAAAGTGATTTTGGGAATGTAATGTGAAAGGCAAGTGGGCCTGTGTGAAGGCAGGTTATTGGAATTAGGATCCATGTTAACATTTGAGACAAAACCTGTTAAGCCAATTTCATTCTGTCCCAGGTACTAAATACAAGTGAACAGAAAGTTTTTCAGCTGGAGTTTTGCAGGAATATTTGTGATACCACTACGAAGACAGATGGCCTGGCAGGATAAGGTAGCAGAGCTTTTCTTTTTTTTACAAGCAGTAAGTTTTATAGTTGAAAATTTACAGACAGGCATCCGTTGATCCACATACCTTCTTTTATGGGAATGTTGTACACAAAAAGTTGCAAATATTTGAGTTGGAGCGTAGCTGGATCTTGCAGGTGCAGAAAGCTTAGTAGAACTTTGCTTTTCCTATGGCTGACTAGCCTCGTGGAAGACGGTAAAAATCTGTTCTGAACTGCACAGTTGCTTGCAGGTCATGCTTATTTAAGCCTTTTTAGTGCTTCTGTGATGAAAAGGGAATTATGGAATGTGTCTTAATAGTGCTGTCTGAAGACAAATTACATACAGTGACAACTGTGAATGTTAATGGTAGGAGACAGATGATTTCTAACGAAAAGCCTGATTGCTGGTGGTGTCCAGTATCCAAACACATAGCAAGTACTGTCAACGAGCTGTGTCACTGTAATATTTTTGGACATTGGCTGAATGGGAGTATTTATGTTTTCTGTTTGATGCAGATATTTTTTGCTGCATAGGTTTTAAAGAAGAAGCTGTCCTTCCTGCTCATACTTCTGTAGGCTTTCTGGTTCTGTCCTTTCTAACCAATTACATCGTTTCATGCAAGGGTGGGAGCTCTATCCTTAATTCCAGTAACTTTCCCTTTTTTCTTTTCTTTTTCAGGCTAGCAAATTTGAGGTGTTTCTGGCATAAAAGATGGGGTTAGATGCATTGCCATGCCTCAGTATGCTTTGTATACTTTCTCACTGTAGTAAATTCTCCAAGTTCCTTGTTAAGCAACACGCGCTGTGCTTAGGTTTCCTGTGTTTTAACTGCATGTCACTTTATGAGGGACTTATGTTGTGACACCAGTGGGCTTGACATTATGAAGATACAAGCAGTGGTCTATAGATGTGACTTCAGAAGTCTTTAGCAGGGACAGAAACATATCCTGGTAACTCTTCATCGCCTGGGTCATGAAATGGTAAAAATGGCTGCTGAGAATCTCTAGTTTGCTTTATTGTAATGCGCACGGCTTGAATCATTAATTTCACACTTACTAGCTGCAGGACAAAAATCTGTTAGTCAGAGTGAAATGCCGTGCTGACTGCAGTTTAAAGGTCTGAGAGAAATTCTGTCCTGAATTTAGTAATTGCAACTTTTTGCCAGGCAGTTTTGTTTTAACATGTACCTGGTCGCACTTTTCTTCTTCCACTTGCACCTTTCTAAATTCATTCCAATACTTGTTTTCCTGTTGGGTGTCCCCTCACTTTACTCTCTCTTTATTACACTGTTTTCTACTGCCTTTTTAAAACTTGTTTCCTAAACTAGTCTGTTTTCTTTTCCCTCTTTTAGATTTTCATGGCTTTTCCTCTAACCTGCAGATTTCTTGATGAAGGATCCCGCCTTCTACTTATCTTTGATAATTACCTGGCCCACTCATGGTGCTATAAAATCATTTAACTTAAATCTCTCCTGTGCACAACCGACTTCTATTATCCCACACTCCAAGCACTTTACATTCAGACAATAAGATGAAGTCAATTATCCCTGCTGTCAGTGGACACTTTTTCCCTTCTCACCCTCCCTTTGCACAAATAACCCCAATCTTACTGAGATGCTATTCCCTGTCTTGCTTAGGAAGTTAAGTAACTTGTTCCTTTTTTGCCAAGAGGCAAAATAAAAGTTTTGGGTGTTTTTTTTTTTCAAGTGTTCTCCCTCTCATCCTGAAACTCGCTGGCTGCTGTAAAGACAGCATCTCATTGCTGAGGTTTGGAATTTGTGCACCACCGAGTAGGTCCTGAGGTGGTTTCTGTGATACTTTGTTCAGACCTTTGCCAAGACCTGGGTTTGACTTGAAGCCTGTAACACTGATCCTGCTGCTCTTAAAGATAAATCTGTGGGTTTAGATTATAACATGTCAGTAAGGAGACAGAACCCGTATCAAAGGATATTTTCATAAGCATTAGGAATTTATTTTTAAATGAAAGCGTGAGCTACAGAAAGGCTGAAATAATTTGAGAAAAATTCCTGTTTGCTTAGAGCATCATCCTCAGGGGTTTTTTTCCCCACAAATTTGGAATTGTACTTCTGGTTCTCTTACCTGGGTATTTTAGGGAAGGTGAAAGCCAGACTGCACCTGTAGAACAAATTGATTATTTCAGGAAGCAAAATCTTGTACTGGGCAGTAGTATTCATAAAGTTGCACAGGGAGGTGGTTCAGAGAACTGATCCAGCTGAAAATTTATCCCAAGGAATCATTATTTTCCGGGCAGAGTGATTTCCCAAGGCATCTCGCCTTGCGACCATAGGAATGCCAGGGTTGGCATGTAAGTAGGGAAAGTGTGCTGCCTCCTTTAGCAGCCACGCTTAGATCAGATTAAAATGAACAAGTAACTTTGGCCTTAACTGATAGTTGTCCTCACTTTGCCCAGAAGGAAATTTAAATACAAAGCAGGGATAAGATGTCCATAGCTGCATAATGAATTAGAGGAAAAACTGGGAACAAAATCCCCTGTATCAGTTGGAAGAGTATTTATGCTTGAGAATTGCAACTGCAAAACCTGTGAAGGTTGACACGAACTGCTGCCGTGGTACAGCGCCCGTTTTGATCGCACAGAGACCTGCTGAGCAGCGTTCCATCTCCCTGTCCAGCTGTGGTAGCTTCGGGGAGAGCGCTGGATGGAGTGGCTACTTGCAAAGGTAGAATATGTGCAACAGGAGTTCTGTTGGAAGTGTTGTTGCTTGGTTAGCATTTCTTGGAAGCTGATAAATTCGTGTGTTATTAAATGTGCTTTGTTAAATTATGTAAATATTATAAAACCCAGACGGTCTGTTTTTTCAGAAGTTTACGTTGTGCATCTAAAACAAACTCGGTGTGTAATGTTTCAGGAGATTCAGTAGCTGAAAACAAGGCAGTAATTGGTAGTGGAAGATAACCACCCCGAATGGTTATTCAGGGTTTACGGGAGCGTTGTGACATTGTGCAAGAAGAAACACCTACAATAGTATAGTTTTGGTGTTGGCACATTTAGACTGTCAACACTAGATTACTTAAACTTCTGCTGGTGATTTGTGCTTGCGTGAACACACATATCGGCTTTGTATTCACCGCAGGGTTGGCTGGGCTTAATCCGAGTAGTGTTCGGTGAGTGTAGTTAAAATGCTGCTAGAAGTTATAAAACTGAAACTCCACCGGCAAATGCAGGTGTGGTTTTGTGGGCGGTTTGAAAGGAGGAGGTGCCAAGAGAAGCCCAGGTGAGGCAAAGCAGGGAAAGCTCCTTGTGCTGCTTCTCCCATCAGCACAGCATTTACCAGGGAGAGTGGTCAGTCGTGCTCCTTCGAGTGCCTCTGCCGCTGGGCCGAGGGCAGTTGTGCAGCTGCTGCAAGCGCTTCTGTTGCTATGGAGGTTTTTACAAACTTGTTGCTGGTTTCAAAGTCAAAATTATCCGGTGTGTAAAGAGCTCTAAATGAAAAATAGAGAGGATTTTAAACCTATCTGTAAGCACATTCCAATGATGTGAGAAGAACAAACTTTATTTTGGAGAGATCAAATTCACACTTCATGAAGCCAAAGAAGATTTTGCTATTTAAATCTTTTTTCTGCTACGTACCGCTCTCAGCAAAGTTCCCAAATATTTAGCAGGGTTGTTTTAAGATAAACTGGTAGACTGGAAAGTAATCAAAATGCTTTTTAAAACCTACATTAACCTGTGACTGAGGGACTCTGCAGAGTGTGTGTGTGTGTGTATAACGTCGTGCTCTCAGCTCAGATGAGATTAGTTTAAACGTTCCCTTATTACATTGTAAAGGGTAAATGATACAGGAGCACGTTTCGTGCTGTGATGTGTGGTACAGGCTGGTCAACAAAAAGCTGTAAGCAAGGAAGTGAACCCCTCTGTGAGTTTTCTTAAACTGAGCCCTGTGCTTTTTGTAAAAAGTACAGAACTTGATTGTTACCTCCATTGTACATATTGCAAAGGTCTTTAGGCCTTGCTAGGAGAGGATTTTAGTCTATTGTGGATATAAAAGTGTATTTATTATTTCTTGCCAAGTTAGTGCTGTCAGATTACACCGAGGAAAAACACCTTTCCTCCAGAATAAACGTCCAGGTGGAAGTTATATGTGTAAGCTTTGCTCTGTGGACAGACCATTTACATTTTTTTGAGCGCTCTCAATTGATCCTATCTACATATTCAAAGACCCAGATACACATCTAGTGCCTCTTCCTCTGCTCCTCCTCTCTGGGAGGAAAAGTGCTAACTTTGGGTAACAGAACTACAGATCTTGATGGTGGATTTCCTTTTCTTTTTCATATGGCTTTGTGTGTCGCCTGTGTTGTTAGTACGATCGTTTGCAATCTTAGAATAAGTGAGGTTTAATAAGAAGTGTCATCACTGGCATCTGTGAATATAAATGGACAGTTTAAAACCTTAGTGCAGATTTTAGTAGGCTTCAAGATATGTGAGCAGATCATGATGAAAGCAGGAGTTTTTAAAGCAAAAAGGAATCTTGCTGCTGAACAAGAGGAAAACTAGGCAGTAAGAAGTGATTTGGAGCAAAGCGTAGGCGAATGGGTGAAACAGTTGCCCTTCAGTGTCGTAGCAGTGGGTTGGTTTGAACTTCTGGCCCATATTTTGGTGAGTTTGAAGAGACACATAATCTGGTCATATAAATATACAATAATGTGCTCATATAAAGCTTTTTTGCTTCTTATATGTGTCTTCAAGTTATCAAACAATTAGAGAAAAGTAGTAACTGTGAAAGGTGTGTACAAGTGAATGGCTAGTGATGAGTGGGAACCGCCTGGTTTTGTCTCAGTCTTGCTTTCAGTTTTTTGCATTGAAAGATACAGATGAGACACAGCAATGGATTCGAATACAAGGAAGTTCCTAATTCCATCGCAGGTGTTTAATTTTTAGATATCTAAGGTAGTAGAAAGAGCTTAGGCTTTTAATTTGGGTGTATATCGTGGTGTACTAGGACTTCTTTCAAGACTGTTTTGCCTAGTAAAAGAAAAATGTTGAGGTTTATGGCTGTCATATCTAAAACTAGTTCATAGCCAATAGAAAGCCTTCAGCTTATTGCAAAAGCTGAGGGATTATAATGCTGCTGAATTCTGAAATGGCAACCTCTGAAACTATTTTTGTGGAGATAATGCTTGAAAAAATTCCAGATTCACAGTTCTAGAAATCACTGGTTTGAAAGCCTTTGTCCCTCAAACCGAATTTCTAGATGCAGCCAAATAATTCATCTGAAGAAATGGAAAAAGCCTGAAGGGTTTTTATCGTAGTTTTTATGTTTTAGCTGCAGGATATTATATAAGGCATTTTTCTGGAATTGGAAATATAGTCTGCTTCATTTTCCATTAGACTGTTAAATACTTACAGGCAAATAGCCAGCTCCATACAGTGAAAATATGTTGCCTGCTGAGTTAGCAAGATACCTATCATAGATTATTTTAGGAATGATCGAAAAAAATAACTGGAAGACGGGACAGGCTAGATGCTGTACTGCATCTTCAGGCTTTCATACACCGCCCCATCAAACGTATTTCTGCCCAGACCTTTACTTGGAGAATTGGACAGTATTTGTTCACTCTCCAGCCTTGTTTCCCTGCCAAGGCTCCCAGCAATACTTCCAGTTACTGCCAGCGTTGTTGGTTTTGATGATGTGCGTGTCGGTTTGCTTAGTTGTACCAAGACGAATCCATTTGAGACAGAGATGCCCAAATATGTGGCATAGCTTTAATTTCACCAAAATACAAGCCACTGTGCCATGCGCCATTTTATATCTGATCTTTTAGATGAGTTGACGGGAAAATCTGTTTCAAGCGAATTTTGAGCTTGCGGTGAAAAGAGGAGAGTTATGCTTTTTCTGTTTTTCACAGAACAATCCCAGGAATGGTGAATGCTGTTCCTGAGTGTCCTCCTGCCGCGTTACACCAGATTGCCAAAGTCTGTGTCGGCTGCACAAAACCGTCCCTCTGATCCAGGAGACAGGATTGCTCTTCTCTCCTTTCCTTTGTAGCTCTAAGCTGAACCCATTACAGAAACCATCTCCTAAGTGGGGGTGTTGCAAGCTGTCCCCTGACGGCTGGCAGATAACAGAATAGATCGTTAGTCGCAGTCAATCTTTTTATTTTGCATTTACATGGGCGAAGTCAGGCTTGAGTACTTGCCCATAGAAATGCAAAAACTGTGAGGATGTGCTGACTGTGGCTCTGTCTTGAGATAAAACTTACCACTTAAGAACATATTTTCAGTTTTTTTGCATATAAAGCAGCTGAGATGCACAAGAAGGGAGTGATTGTACGATGATATAAATAATTCCCTCTTGTGTTATAGTCCTGATTACTATCGGCTGACATGATGTAACTTGTACCAGATGTGTTTTCCCACTAACTGGGAATTGCTGTGCCTGTGCACTATTCTGTTACATGCACCTGTTCTTCAAACTGTGCAAGTATATTGAAACTTTTTTTCATGTGCTCTGAAATATTGCTAATGTATCGAACTGTAGGTGATGGGACCATTTCAGTCAAACGCTTTATATTTTCACAGGGCAATCTCGTGTTATTTCTTGCTAATAATGCTTTTCAGAATTCACATTGCCTAAGGATTTCATAGAGCAGAGTTGTAGTGAGAAAGCATTGGTGTTTTGTTATTTTGGGGAAAAACACAGAAGAACTTTGTGCTGGCCGATATACTTAAAGCTAAGTTGTATCTGTGCAATGGAAATAATATTTTTCTGATTAATTTTCTTGAATTTCTATCCAGTCTGCTGATTAAATTGACTTGAAATTGATTAATGGGTAACACTGATTGACAGAAGCAAAGTGAAAAATCACACTCCTATTTACCTCTACGTTTATACTTACCAGAATGATGCATTCCCTTATCGGCCTTTCGAAATAAACCCACGTGCCAGTTTATGGTAGTTCTCATACTTCTTCTGTATCCAAATACGTGACTAGGAAGCGTGAAACCGTTTACCTTAAAATGGGACTGCTGTTTTGGAAGGGCTGAGCCACACTTGCACTCTGAATTCACACAGGTTTGGGCTGTACTAGAAAATTCTGCCTGGTGAGTAGAACAGGAGCAGGGAAGCTGGTGCTCCAGGTTTGGTTAGAAATTCGGGTGGCAGCCAGCCTGTAATGTGTCCCAGGTTTGGCATAGTCTTGGAGTTCTATTTAATTAATCCCCCCAGTGTTGTCCCATAACCTGCAACCAACGTTGTCCCTGTCCTGCAGCCACTGCCTTACTCCTGTCCTGAGCGTAGTTTCTTCCACAGCTACTTGACTGGTTTGAAACCGGCGCATTATCTTAAATAATGTAAATTATTTATTTGTGCACATGGTTGTTTCACCACTTGTAAACGATGTGCAAATCTGGTTGCCGCAGGACTTAATGGAGCTGCTGGATTGTAGCTTCCAACCAGAAGGCATCCAGGATCCTTAAAAAACTTCAGATTGATAATGCATATGCCAAATGGCATTGCCTTTAATTATAACACAGTTATTTTTTTTCCTTCACTTTTGCTTTAACTGTAGCTTGAGAGGAATCTTGTTCTATGGAGAAGAAAACTTCAATATACTCAAACTTTCTCATCAAACTTGGTTTTGTGTATAGTGGTCTGTAATCCTAAGTGGCAGAGTGGAAAACCTACTCATGGCCCACAATGCCTCCTGATTGTATCCATGAAAAAGCTGCTGTTCAGCTGAGATCTGTCTGCTTTTAAAGTGAAGAGGGGAAGAAAAGAGGGTTTGGGGGTTGTCTCATGTGCGGTTGGAGGCCTTGTGTTGTAAAGGAAGTGTGCAAATAATTTGTGATGCTTGTATAAGGTGTGTGGCATTTCAGTGCTGCAGTGTTGGCTGGGGCTGGGATTCCCCCATGTGTTAGATGCTGTGTAATTTGGGAGGAATAATTTTGTTTTAGTGGCTTGTGAGAGCTGTGTTCAGGTTGCAAGCATGTCTTCCTGTACCAAGCTGGAAGTGAAATCTAGTTACAAGCGGCTAGTAAATGGAACCAGAAAAATAATATTCTGTTCCTGTCTTGAAAGGCTGCAACAAAGAAAGAAAATAATGGTGGCTAATACATGGATGCATTTTTAACGTCTGACATTGACTATTGCAATCTGTTCTTTCACAGTATTCCCTTTTCCTGCAAGAAGTAGGTGAGCTGCAGGAAAGCCCCAAACTCTTACCTTTCCTCCTCTTTTTTCCTTGCGGTGGGTGTAAAACTTAGACAAGCAAATGCCGCTGATTTGTGAATTGAGGAATGGGTATTTTTATTTTTTTTTTAAAGGAATTTTCTGGTCCTTACAGCTGTCTGGGAAGAGTGGGGGGGAACTTCCAGATGTTAACTAAGTAATAAATCGATACAGTGCCGTCTTTGTGTCAGTAGACAAATCACCCTTGTGCCTGCAGTGCTTCTAGACTCGCCAACCTAAGGCAAAGTGAATTATACCAGCGTCTGTCAATTTTCAGAGCTAATATTGATAACTTTTCTGTGGGCAGCAATTAAAATTGGTTAAAAATAAAATAAAATAAAAATTAGGCCGCTGCCACATTGAGCACCAGGGTCATCGCTGGTTGTGGAGCGCCCTGCAGCGCCTCTTGGGTCCTTTTGTGGGACCCACCAGGGACACCCAGGCAGGAGGAATGAGCAGTTCGGTGTCCCCCGTCGGTGGAGCTGGCTGCCCGTGGGTGGGAGCAGGGTCAGAGCTCGCAGGGAGCCTCTATCTGCAGACAGGACTGTGCAACTGCTTCACTTACTACAAAAGCTGGAAGAAACAGTGTTTTTCTTTACATCAGTGTCTGCTGCTGGTGGATGCTTGCCAGGAGTCAAATCCTATGTCCTTGGCACAGGTTAGATGAAAATATGAGATAGCCCAGACTGTCAAGCTGGTCCCTTTCTGAGGGCAAACTAAGGACGTGTGATTTTAAGTCGTTGACCTCCGAGTACATTACACTTGGTCTGGGCTCTGTTGAGCCAAAGCTGGGGCAGGTATTTGTGCTAGTGCTCTTTGCTAGAAATTGTTCTATTTTTAGTACAGATAATGTGAAGAAATGTGGTTTTTCTTTAGAAGCAGCGAAAGCGTTGTATGAAGTGTTGCTCCCACATACACATGCTTCCTCCACCTACGCACTTGTCTGAGTTGTTTGTGCTTTTTTCTGGGTTTGAGGCTTTACTAGTCGTAGGCTTGCAAAGCTGTCTTGTACGATCCTTGGTTGTGAAGTGTTGCATGTGCCTCATGGGTTCACTCTGCTCGTAATACGGTCATGCCTCAGGTTTATGTTTAGATAGGTTTCTTCAAAAATCGCTTTGAAACCGTGTGTCCTTTTTACATTTTCATCGGAACCGGTACTGCTTCCTTTTGTAGCATGGCTGAAATGCATTCTGTGAGCCTAAGCTGTTCAGCAGCTTTGAAAAAAGTGGATTCACCTTAAAAAAAAAAAAAGGGGGGGAGTGTCAAAAATCAAGACATGCAAGTGCTGCTTCCTTATGTCTGGGATTAGAAACTTTAAGGGAAAAAATATTTTTGGGCAGTGTTTAAACTACTGGCTCTCAGAGCTGTCGGTAGTCTGGTAGCGCATTGTTTGCATTAGATGTATAAGGAGGGCTTTGCTTTACCGGCTGTTTGGCTGTTAAATACTGTTGTTCGAAAGTTGTGGGTCCCTTGAGGGTAGCAGGCGGTGTATTCAAAGTGAAAGTAGGTTACTGATTCTGCAGAGTGAAGTGGTTTTAAGACCAAATAGCTTTGATAACTCGGAATAATCCCCTTTGTTGTTTTTATTTGAAGTGGTACTGCGTTCATACAAAGTGGTTTATTAAATATTCCTTAAATGAGCAGAGGTGAAATGATGGCAGGATAGGTAAAGAGACTATTTTGACGTTCAGTAAATGGGGGGTGAAGGTAAAGCTTCCTTTTCATGACAAGTTTTTTTGCTTTTTCTGGCTGTCTAGCAGCAGCATTCTGATAGGCTTCCTGATTTACTCATGCAACTTGAGAGATGCTTAGTATGCTGAGGAAATCATCGGGTATCATTTTCTACGTGACATAGTGATTTTTCTGACCTTCTGAATAATTCATTAGATTTTGTTAAAGGAAAAGCTAAACTGGATTTCATCATGCCCACTGCTCTCTAAGAGCTTTCCTGTGTATAAGATTTTCAATTTTGGCTTGCAATCACAACCAGTTTATTTTATTATTTACTAGCTTTTCCATCTGAATATTACTTGTGATCGCAAGCCAATATTAACAGCCCCGTCTCCACGTATTTCCTGGCCCAGCTGGGTCTTGGCTCTCGTCTTCCTCTGGAGCTGGGAAGCTGGGGCCCGAGAGCCTGCTGAGGATGGAGCGAGTGTGCAGCAGCGGGAATAGACCCTGCTCTTGCGGTGCTGTGAGTCTGTCCGCAGGTCACTCTGTCAGGCATCTGCTTTTTGAGTGCATTTGGAGAACTGTGCAAGAATCTGTTTTAATTAACTTTAAGCTGGTAATCTATTACTGGTCAGTCAGTTTCCCCAGTGCGTCACTTCACCCAGATTGTAGGGCACAGTTCTGACTTCTTTATTATTCAAACCACCAAGACCATTGGTAGGTTTGTCTCTTGTTCAATTCAATTCACTTCAAAGGGGAAATTTCTGGTGGAACAGTAAAATAGAAACTGTAGTATGTAAACTCTATCAAAACATGTTTGGATGGAAGTTACTGCATCCGTAGTGTGGAGAGTATTTTAACTTAGTACAGTGTGGAAGGAAATTTATCATAAAAATCCATAATACTTCTTCAGGTTGCTTGGTTTTTATTGTTGCTCCAAGAATACCAATAATAAAAATGGCCATATGATTCTGCAAAATCCAAGTGTTTTGTACTCGTCTGCTGGGCTTAGCCTAAGCTTTATAGCCTCAAGGAAATTGTCAGATTCCGATAGCAGGGATCTGGTTTTCTTCATATTTAGCTCCTCGATCCTTCCATTTTCTGTTAGGACCCTTCTCTGTCCCGTAGTCATGGGATGTCTCTTAGGCTCTGTCCTTAGTTCTTCTCTTCTGCGCCCTCCAGTCACAGGTTTAGCTCTGAGTGTGCTGTTTGGTCAGGAGTTCCAACATATTTCTGATTTGATCTGCACAGCCAAAAATCTTGGCTTGATGCTGCAATACTGTGCTACCAAAATGTAATTGTCCTGATGAAAAATAGATGTGAGAGATTGATTACTTGTATTCATTAGGGATCACGTGGCATTTTTTGCAAGAGGAAGTAAGTGTCCTGGTCAAATTCCAACTTGGATAGCTGCAAGTGAAATCTGGATGGGCAAATGTAATATTGTTTGGCTACTGCATTGAGGAATAAGTAGCTGGGGGAAGGGAGAACGAGACAAAAGAATAAATGCCTTAAATCAAGAGGCTGTATGAGGGATCTCTGAGGTGGAAACAAGCAGGGGACGCGGTGTTCTTAGTCTGATTTAGTCCTGCAAGTCGAAAATGTCTCCGTTGAAATTCTTAATGCGTATCTCCATTAATGGAATGTTGTTGAGTATAACATGTCCTCTTTCTGGGTGAGCGTGGGCGCCCTTTGGGAGATGCAGAAGGATAGAGGTACTCCTGTGTAGGCATGCACCTTGTTTGATGGAGAGCTGTATGGGAGCAGAGCAGACTTTTGGGGCCATCAGTGCCCCCAAGAGTCCAGGAGAACTGCAGAGCAGCATCTTGGCCCAGCGTTGAGGCAGGTGGCGGTGATCTTTGGTGGGTAGAGAATATTCATTGTCTTGGTTTCCATATCTCAGCAGCCTAGTACCAGTTCTGATCCCCACAAAAAGTGCATGTATTTGTACCTAACTGCCAGTTTTGCTTGAGACAGTGCTACAGGACAGCCCACCCCCAGCAGTGCAGCTCGTGGATAATATACCCTGTGCTTTACCCCAATTGTACAAACTCAAACCAAAAGAATTTGCTGGCAATTTTAGTGATTTTTTTTTTTAAATTGACTTTATTTTCTCTGTTGTCTTTTATAGATAAAATGTTCAACGGTTCATTGGCAACTTTCTCCAGAAGAATAATTACTACTGCTCTGCTTTTGCCATAATACCAGAATTCTGTGACCTACACATCAGTGCTAAAGACCAGCAGAGAATCGTATTTTGTTCATTCTGTGTAGATGGAACAGGCATCGGTCTTGGGAGTCCATCCTGATTTAAAGCTGCTTACTTGGTTTTCTGGGATTAAAGGTGCTCAATGAATCAGGGCCCCCCAAATGAGTCAAACAGCCAATTCTTGCCAACAGTTGGTTGAAAACTGTGCCGCGCATGTAGCAGGGATGGCGCAAGAGGACAGTCGCCGTGGACAGGTGCCACCCACGTTTTATCACGGTGCCAGCCAGGAACTCGATCTGTCCACCAAAGTATACAAGAGGGAGTCAGGAAGTCCTTACTCCGTGCTGGTGGACAGCAAAATGAGTAAACCACATCTCCATGAAAGAGAGGAGCAGCCATATTTCAGGGAGAACAGATCGGTAGGAGAGGTCCGGGCTGTGAAAGAAGATAGAGAAAACTCTGACGACTCTGAGGAGGAAGAAGAGGAGGAAGATGAAGTGACTTACAAAAGGGAGCAGATTATAGTAGAGGTAAACCTTAACAACCAAACATTAAATGTATCAAAAGGGGAGAAGGGTGTCCCCTCCCAGTCCAAAGAGACTGCTGTTCTTAAGACCAGCAGTGAGGAAGAGGAGGGTGACAGTTCTGGGGAAGAGGCCACTGAAGACAGTAGTGATTATGAGGAAAATTCGAGGCAGAAGAAAAAAGAGAAAAGAGTGGAAAAAGTTAGTGTTGCACAAAGGAGAACAAGGAGAGCTGCATCTGCTGCAGCAGCCACAACTTCCCCATCACCCAGAACTACAAGGGGTCGTAGAAAGAGTGTGGAGCCCCCCAAGCGTAAGAAGAAAGCTGCAAAGGAGCCCAAGGCACCTGTGCAGAAATCAAAGTGTGAAGAGAAGGAGACTTTAACCTGTGAGAAGTGCCCCAGGGTGTTTAACACACGCTGGTACCTGGAGAAGCACATGAACGTCACTCACAGGCGCATGCAGATCTGCGACAAATGTGGGAAGAAATTTGTTCTAGAAAGTGAGCTGTCCCTTCACCAGCAAACAGACTGTGAAAAAAATATCCAGGTAGGTTCGCTCACCTGCTTGCCAGATTTCCATACCTTCTGTCGTGCCCTAGATACAGCTAGTGGACACTTCAGAGGGGGAAATCTTTTGTGCAGACCAGGTTCTGACCGAGACCTTGTCTCTACGTATCAACACTTTGGTGTCTTCCAAAAGAAGTAAATTGCAGGGAACAGAGTGTTCGACTGACATCTGCTTTAGCAGAGTTACTCTAGTATCTAACTACGAGCTGGGGAAAATGCAAAGCTACTTTAACAGATGTCAGTCTCAAGAGTAACTGGCCTGAAAACACGTGCGTTTGCAGTGAAGTACTTTGACAGGATAAACCCACCTTTTTCAGGTGCTGAGCACCTGCAGCTATCGCTAGCTTAAAAATTCCAAGTGTTTCAGTGTCCTGAAACTCGGTGACAGAGTATGTCCAGGTAAGGTTTCAAAGGAGAACGGAATTATGGCACTTTGCTGGTATTGGAATCAGAAATTTGTAAAGTAGCAGAGAGGCAAGCAGGTGAGAAAGAAACTAGTGAAGTCAGGATTTGAACTTGTATGAAATGTAACTTTTTAAAATCCTACTGAGATAATTATATATGGGCAATTCCCAGTAGTGTTCATGTGTGCAGATGGAAGTGTATGAATTCAGAGACTCAATCTGTTCGTGAGCCTGCCCTTTTCCCGGTGTAAAAAGCTCATTAAATCTTACTGATAATATAAAGATCTCTGGACTTTCTCACCAGAAGATTTGCAGCTTTTCATTTTATACGACATGAAGCCTGTGGTGTAATAGAAGCGTTTTAAAGTTTGAGTTGTGGAAGGAGTTTCAGAGTTTCTGGTTCATCTGTTGTTTGTACTTGGCTCATAGGCATCCATGTTCTCGTTTAACTGGGGCGCTTGTTTTATCTGGCGATTCGAACGTGCCTTGTTAAACCAGGCACAGTGTTGCCACCTACTTCTGAATTAATCCCACTGCCAGCGTGAAGCAGCTTGAGTTCAATTTTTGTGCAGCTGAAAGGTTGAGACTTTGTAGGGCAACGAGTTTTTTGTCTGTCCAATGAGTTTTACCAGAAAATTTTAAGATATTGTTTGTTTGCTTAAATGCTAAACTGGATTGGTATTCAATTCCCACTGTGGGAGATAGCTGAAGTATTTATTGCAATTTCTCTTTGCTGTAAGACTCAAATGCAGCTCTATATAACGCTATGCTATTTTTCCTTATGTTTCAGCTCGTAGGAGGAAGACTGAAGGAAGGAGTATAATATAAGATAATGAGTCTTGAGCATAGTTAGTGAAATACATAAACATTTCAGTATGTCCTTGCAGTTTTTGAAATAAATACTTCAAAAGTTCAGTGTAGCAGAGAACATTTAAATGTAAATTTAAGGAGTGCCCTAACATCCAGGTGGCTCATTCACAGCATAAAGTCTTTTGACTTTAAACAGAAATTCATGCATAGTTTGAACACATGTGGTATAGAATGGAGAAGTATCCTGTAATCCACACACACGCTTGTTTCTGTGGGGTTACATTCCTATGCCCAAAAGCGATAGGAAAAGAAGAAATTGTAGAAATCGTGGTTTATATCCAGTACCAGAAAAATCAGGTCCAGAAACTTTCCCAGATATTTCTAGTGGCAGAAGTGCTGCTAGTCATCCCCACGTTCTCAATATAAGCATATATTCAACAATTATTTTTGTCTGCCCTGACGTTTGGAATGTGTTTTGCAGCTGCCTGCTAATTTGTTTTTATTACACTTGGCAAAAGGAGTAAGGGGGTATGAAAGTTTTGCATTAATGTAGGGTTCAAATATGTCAAGGGGGATATGGAGCTTCATCTAAGGGAAGAAATGGTTTCATTATGTAAGGGGTAATTGAACTGATAAACATGGCTGGCTCCTCTTTATATTTTTCATCTAAGTGATGGAATATATCTGCTTTTCCAGGTAATTTCTGGTTTTCATCCTTTCAAAATTAGCACCTTCACAGAATTTCTGTTGTCACCTTAGACCCTCTGCGTAGTAGCTCTCAATATTAGCGTTCTAAATGACTTGCTGCTGATAGTCAATTAAATTGTAGACTGGCTGCTTCAAGGGCTCGCTTAACCTTAAGTCAAAGGATTTGTGATAATTTCATAGCATTGCTTTACTCTCTAGGGTTTTCCTCCCCCCCTGCCTCCCCCAAAGACTGCAGTTGGTTCCTCACATGCCTCCAAGGACGTACTTTTGGAGGCAGAGGCTCTCCTTGGAGTCAGCATGGTGAGTGGTGTGCCAAAGTTTCCAAGCCTGCAGAAATTCCAGCGCCGTGGAAGCAGCATAACTTGTCTGTGCGAAGAAGAAACAACTCAAGTTGGCAGAAGACGTAGTATTTGGTAGTTCTGCAGTGAACAGCGTACAGCCCTTCGTACTTTGAGGGAAGGAGGGTAATGGATAGGCAGAAAGATGGGGATGTACCAAAAACCCCAAACACACACCCCAACAGCTAACAAAAAAATAATAACCCACAATTCCTTCCTCTTCGCTTCAAAGGTGAAAATGACTTCGTGTCCTCACATTGTCTGCTATCAAGTTTTACAACTGAGGTTATTCTGGATTGTACAAGGATTTTTTTTTTTTTTTATCAAGTCTTTAGCAAGAGCTAATTATTGGGGAAAAAGAAGATGCGTGAAAGCCTGTGGATCCTGCTCATCGCTGACTTTCCGGACATTTCCCAGTAGTTGTGGGAAGCCATTAAAACATCGTTTGCATATTGTCATTTTAGACCTACAGTGCTACTGATACGTATAAATGACAAGCCAGAACACGAAAGACCAAGGGGACAACTTGCTTTGCTGTAGGAGCAGTGTACCAGACTCTCCACATGGTCAAGAGCTGCAAGATGGAAGACGAGAGAGCTTTGACTAGTTCAGGGGCTGTTAGACCTGGAGTTTGAGGGCTCACAGCGCTCCTGTGAGGGCTGGACGTGCAGCTGGGTTTGAGGCAACTTGGTGGTGTTGGCCACCTCCACCTCTCTTGGCTTCTTCCTCCACCAAGGGTTTGGATTCTTCCCCCACCAGCAGCATCGGTGCCTGTGAAGTCATCTTCTCTGTGTTAGCTCCCTGAGGGCTGCATCCAGCTATACGTGCTGTCATGTTTTGGAAATGAGGTAGCGCAGTGGCTGTGGTGCTCTTCAGGTGGCACCAAAATGCAGTGTGTTAACATCCTCTCTAACCCTGCTTGATCTGGCTTTTCTTAGTGCAGTTTCAAGTGTGAAACAGTAAGTGTAAACTGAAGTACAGTTCTGAGACAGCATACAGCTTTTTGGCTTGTTTTGGGCTCTTTTTGTCATGCGAGAGGAAGATAACGTGGTTTAACTCCACAAACGTGAACCACTGAATCTTTCTGATTTAAACTTCCTTCTATTTATCCCATCCATTCAGTGCGTTTCCTGTAATAAATCGTTCAAGAAGCTCTGGTCCCTCCATGAACATATCAAGATTATCCACGGATATGCAGAAAAGAAATTCTCTTGTGAGATTTGCGAAAAAAAGTTCTACACCATGGCCCACGTGCGGAAACATATGGTTGGTGAGTTATTGATCGGCGCTTCTGTTGGTTCTGCCTCATATCGTGTCTTTGTCGTTCTTAACTCAAAACTGCTGTTTTGAGGAGGAAAATAAGGCGGCAAATTCAGTTGTCTGAGCTTTATCCTTAGTAAAAAGTTTTAGTCTGTAGTACTGGGCAGCGAGCAAAGTATGTATGTCTGTACGTATGTGTATATGCTTATAAGCTGTTCAGTAGTGATCGTTTTCCTGCTCAGAGCTGGAGGAAAAAATTGGTTAAAGAACTGTTTGCATTTGAATGACCCTCTCTGATGTACTGTTGTGTTGCAGCACACACAAAGGACATGCCATTTACATGTGAAACCTGTGGAAAATCATTCAAACGCAGTATGTCTCTCAAAGTACATTCCCTACAGCATTCTGGAGAGAAACCTTTCAGATGTGAGGTGAGGCAGCAACTGTTAGTATGTTTGGATGCGGTAGTATACGGTGTAAAATTAGCGACACTGTCGGTAGGGAATGTAGGTGAATTGACTGACTTGTAAATGAGGTGCAGTTTCATAAAAATTTGGGGAAAGTTCTTCTCCATGTGGGCTCCAGGCATGCATCTAAGCACTCCTGAGATGGATTTGGTTTGCTTTTACTGATGGCTATCCTGTTTTTCTCAATGAATACACGCTACAGCAGGATTTGAATCCTAGTTTTCCAGTTGTGTTCACGGCAAAGGCTGATGCAAATGACATTAATCCTCCTTGTCCTGCCCGGTAACTTGAAACAGATAGAAGTGGCGACACTGAAAATAAACAAATTGCTGCTTGATTTTCACTTGTGGGAAAAACTTGTCCTCGCTGCAAACTGTTACCTCCTCGAGATCTAAGAGAGTGCTCTGAATTTGTGTTTCTTAAACCGAGTATGTGTGGTGGGATGGGGCAGAGTATCTCCCCGATGCATTCACGTGTGTTTAAGATTGTAATTTTATGCCTGCCCTCGGGAAGGAGACCGTCATGGACAGACTTAACCCAGTCATATGTCTGGGGCAGATAATGTCTCGGTCATCTGATGGGGATGCTTGTGGGTATCACATGATGGAGGCAGAGGGGGTGCAGAGCCCTTCCTTTTTCCAGGGCAGATCTGGTGGCTCACCCTGCCCACGAAGTGGGGCACAACTCCAGCCAGACACTTAGTAGTAGTAATGGCGGGAGCGCAGCCAGAGTAGTCCTGGGGATAAGACTTGTAGGGAAAGACGTTTCCTCATAATCATGGCTGGAAAACAGACTGGCTTGCTGAAAAACAAGCCTGCCATAGAGCCGCTGTTGGCTTTGCTGTGTGAGCAGAGTCCTCTAGTGGAGGCAGGCCGTAGTCCAGCAGAGATCGCTGGCAAAGCTGCAAAACCTCCAAACGATACCTTAAGCCAACAGAAGCACTTTTCTGTTGGCATAACCGTGTCTCTGCCGGGCTTTTGCCAACAGCTGTGTCAACTAAAGGTTGTGCCTGTTCCACGCTCCTTGCCGAGGCCCTTGTGCCAGCAGACCTTTTAGCACAGACCAAATTCTGCTCTCGCTCAATAACAGAAATGATGTGTTTGTGTGAGGGGCCGGGCGTGTACTAGCTCAGGTACTCTTTACCCCCTCACGTAGTACATTCGAGTGCTGTGCCACCGCTGCCTCGCTTTTCCTGACGTGTGATGCCTGAATATCGTGGGTTGCTGTTTTTCTCTTGCAGAACTGTGATGAGAGGTTTCAGTACAAGTACCAGCTGCGTTCCCACATGAGCATCCACATTGGGCACAAGCAGTTCATGTGCCAGTGGTGTGGCAAAGACTTCAACATGAAACAGTACTTTGATGAGCACATGAAAACACACACTGGTAAGAACTTCTCAAAGAAAAGCACAAGGACAAAAACATTATAGCTGTATTCCCTTCCTAATTTGGGATCAAAACTGTTACCTGAACAAGAAAATCAGACAGGAGAGGTTAATACATTACTTTACTGTTAAATCTAACTGTCTGTAGTCCTGTGAGTCACCATGGGGGAAAATGAGAGCTTAGGCTTGCTTCCTTGTTATTTTAATCTGGAGGAACCCCTTGCCAAAGCCTTATAGAAGATTGTCCAAAGGTGAGAGAGGATTTCGTGAAGACTGAGGGCTTCTGTGGAACAGCTGTCTCTGCTGAAGTAGCAGGCACAGTAGCTTTTGCAGGATGCAGTTTGTTTGTGCGAGTATGCTGAAGTGAGTATTTGCAGACGTTCTGTGCCTAACCGATTGCTGTATCTGTGTTGGGCAGGAGAGAAGCCCTTTATCTGTGAAATCTGTGGGAAGAGCTTCACCAGCCGCCCAAACATGAAGAGACATCGCAGAACTCACACAGGGGAGAAGCCCTACCCATGTGATGTGTGTGGCCAGCGATTTCGCTTCTCCAACATGCTCAAGGCCCACAAGGAGAAGTGCTTCCGCGTTACCAGCCCCGTCAACGTGTCAACTGCTGTCCAGATCCCACTGTCCACGACTTCTCCCGCCACCACAGTCCCTGCTGTAGTGAACACACCCACCACCCCAACTCCACCTATCAACCTGAACCCAGTGAGCACACTTCCTCCACGCCCCATTCCCCACCCTTACTCACACCTTCACCTACATCCTCACCCTCACCATCCACATCATCTCCCGGTCCCCCCGGTTCCCCATTTACCCCCTCCTCCAGCTCTTTTTAAGAGTGAGCCTTTAAATCACAGAGGCCAGAGTGAGGACAACTTTCTGCGACACCTGGCAGAAAAAAACAGTTCAGCGCAGCACCACTAACATCTTTCCTTCCTGCCAGCTATTTTCCCGTTTTCTGCACATGGAACCATGCCCTCGTGGAAGTACGGAGGGTTAGTTGGTGAGGATCTTTGTCTTTCTCTTAGCCCCGGCAGACGGTCCTAATTTTTCCCTCGAATCAGTTAACAAACAAGAAAATCCTGTTTTGGATCAGCAGTGCTCATTTGAACCTGGGAACCGACAGGACTTCAACCCGATTTGCTTGCGTTTTACTGGTGACTTTTATAAATTTCAGATACTGAGACTTGTGGAATTTTATAATTTCATATCAGCTGATGAGGTATGCTTGCTTTTATATCCTGGCCTTCTCCTCAAAGAGGAGCTAGGCCTGGTTTTCTTTGTACTAATCGGAAAGGCTGTGAGATTAATACAGAGCATTAATTGTATCACTGTGTATCGTAATGGATTCTTTTGAGCTTTTGGTGCCGGCTACGGAGTGAGCCAGCCACGTATCACAGTATATTTGAGCATTATAAAGAAAGACAAAAAAATTTCTTGTTTGTGTAGCTCTCCTAACACACTCTTTATTTTACTACAGAAATTATTTTAGAGTTTTTTGTATAGACCTATTTAGTAGTCTGTTTCTAAAATGAAATGTATTTCAATAAGCGGTGTAATTTTTTCAGTGTAGCTGGACCTATGTTGTATAATAGATAAATTTTTATAATCATCAAAATGTGATTCTTAAAAGATGCATATAGCTTCTATAGTTAAAGTTATTCTTACAACCATACAACTTAAAAGGTGCTTCAGAGAAGAAAGGAACCCAAGAGGTCTCTGGAAAGGTTGCCTCAAAAGTGATGTTGATTTCGGAACTTTACGTAATTTATTTTAGTAGGGCTTTTTTTTTTTTTTTTCTTTTTTTTTGGATATAACCTTATGTTTCCCTTCTCCCAGTTCCCCTTAAGCTTTTTGGACAAGAACTTCGGGATACTGTATTCCTGCTGCACAGGTTTTCTTTAGTTCAGTTGGAGTGAGGTATGAGATGGGCTAGAAAGGGAGCCCCTTACACGTAGGGACCCGCTGGGTTGGGAACAGCGAGGCACAGAGAATGAGAATTTGACAGCAGAGAGGAAATGGAGTATCTCGAGTCAGCCGAGCATCGTTTCTCTTTAGGTAGGAGAGCCGGTTTTAGTGGCTTTTCATGGTATGATTTTAGCCGGGGATCATATCAAATGCTGCTCTTCAGGTCGCTTTTTGGAATTCCTGGAGTTGTTAGGAGAGGGGAATTAAGTGAGATCATGAACGTGGTGTTTCTGACTGGTTGATTGTAAGAGTGAGAAGAGAAGTTTGAATGAGACAATGGTGTTTCAGTTGCATTGTTAAGAAAATGCTGATAGCACTGTATGTACCATGTGAAGCTCTGTCCCATAAATGTAATGTGCATAAAATTATGGGATGATTTCTAGGGGTCGTAGTCATACTTTTGGCAAATCTGAGTTTTACAGTTGTAGCATAGGAAACTTTGAATTGTAGGCATGTCACTGTTTCATAATCCTGGGAGGCAATGAGGGGGAAATGACAAGTTAGTGCAGGGATGGTGGGCTGGAATGCCAAATGTATCTGTTTTAACCAGTGAGTAGCTGTTATTTTTTCAGGTTTGTATTTCTCTTCAACTAAAACTAAATATAGCAGCATTATGCAATCTAGGAACTTGTTGCCACCTTCAATGAAGACAGAGGCCCAAGGCAATGTACTGTAAGTCCTCTTTTCCTTAAAATTCCTACTCTTCTGTGCTGCTTTTTAAATTAAATCCCACCAAACTATACGTCCAGAGATCCTCAATAGGCAGATGTCGAACTTACTGTTCTGCTTGGTGATGAACTGGGGTTTTGTGGCTAATGGGATTAACTTTTTTTTCAAGATAGCAGAAATGGTGGAAATTCTTCCTAGCATTACTTCCTCAAGGTTAATGCTGTTAGGCACTGTGTTTTGAAACACCATGTCCTCTGTTGAGAATTAGCTCCTTAAATGATGTTTTTCACCATTTTCTACCACCTAATCATTAACGTTGGGTTTTTTTCATAACAAGCATTGGAAAGTTTAGGAACCCGAAAGGGCAATTTTTGGCCCAACAAACCTACTCATTTTTGACTGACCTGAAACCCCTTCCAGCATTTCTGAAAAATAAAACAATGTTTTTTTAAAATGTTTTCGCTATAATATTTATATACACCCTCTTACCTTCTAGAAGAAAAAAACCAGTTATGAAAGTGAATTTACACTCATGATTACGACTGTTGTATTTACTGTGGCTGGTCTGCCCCGGAGGTCTATGCATTCCACGTCACATTTGCAACCTACAATTCTGTTGTGCCACTATTTTATGGTCAGGCCTGTTATTAAATGATTTTTAAATGCTAAAAACAAACAAACAAAATCATCATGGTAAATCAATTGTATTCCAGTTTTGCAAAATGATTTTCTTCTCAATAAATTTACAGTATTAGGCTGCTATTCAGAATTCTAAAATCTGGGACAGTTTTTTTCTATTATTTGGTTCATAGCAACAATATGCCTTGTATTTTTTCCTTCCGAGACTTATGAACTTCCTTTCTGTGGAAGAAGATTAAACTATCTAACCCGCTTAACAGCCTGTCATGATGTGACATGATGTCAACAGATTCTCCTCATTATCTGGGATGAACCTACTGCCGTACTGGTCTAAAAGTATTGCAACGTGGTATCTTATAAAGTACTTATTTCAGCAAGAAAAGGAAAATGGGCATTGCAGAAGGCAGGAAATTCAGGGTTGAGATTTGCTGTGACTTCTCGCTTCTGCTTAACAAATCTGCGTTGCCGTGCGCACCTTCGACAGTGTTGAGCAGGGAGCGGATTCCAGCGCGTTTGCTGCTTTCTCCTTGTGGTGGCAAACGAGGCGTAACGTTGGCTATCAGCTTCACCGTGCGTAGTAAGTCAACGGGTGGGTTTGTGTTGCTGAAGTGCTTCCTTCAAGAAAAGCAAAGACAAATTATACCAACTTTGGGTTTGGTTTGAATGTTTCTGGAAAGTGGGACTAAATTCTCCTTTTTGTTGTTTTTTGTTGTTTTGGTTTTGTTTTTTTCTTCTGAAAACAACCTAAGTCAAAGGTTTTACTCTGTTTTTAACATTGCATTTTTAAGGGGGGAAATTCAACAGAATTAACAAGTTCAGCATCTTAAGACAAGCAGGTTAAAGGACAGCATCTTTTCCGGAGCAGTTTAAACTGCTAGTCCACCGGACAGTGCCTTATCCTTCCTTCCTAAAGGCATTAGCTGTGTGAGCTTGCTGGTTCAGTGTATTATCTCAGACTAACTTATCTTTCTGGATAAAGGTGATTATTTGCTTTGTATTGTCATGCCTGCCTGAATTATTGACTCTCCTGTTTACGCAGCTCATATGCTTCTTAGATGGCCTAATTTATATTGCTGCTCACACCAAAAGTTAGTCACCCACCTTGTATTCCCAACCAAATCTTGAATTACAGATTTCTGAAAGAGTTCTTTAAGCTGAATTTAGGCTTTTGTCACTGGGAAATTAGTTTATATCTCGATGCAGTCCACCTGGGTGTTTTTGTCTTTGCCACGTTGTGTCTCTTGAGCACGTAGTAGCTATCTTCAGTGTATTGAAGAGAGGAGGAGGTAGAGCTCAGGGCATGCGGTTTAAAAGATAGTGCTTCCCTTTGGTGGTTTCAGTCAGTTCTACCCCAGTAAGTGACAGACCAAGTTTACCTCTGAGCTGAAAAGATGAGTGTTTTTGTAATATGCTTAATTTGTTGCCTGTTTCTTTGCATTATTATGACCAACGGTGTGACCGTTAGTGGGGTTGGGTACCATTTTTTTAGGAGGCCGAGACGTGCTGTTGCGCAGGGCTGTTTCTAGTCGTGCAAAGATAGCGTTGTGTGGGGTGGACACTTTGTGGCTTGATTAGTACTTACCTTGTATGGAGGTAATGTGCCTTTGAGACTACCCTAAAACGATATGCAACTTGCAGTGAGGCACTCAAGAACAGGAATAATGTCAAACTTTTTTCGCTCTTGGCACTTGAGCTCAGGGTCGTAAAATGTTTAAATGATTATTTTATGGTTTCGTATTTCTGTTATCTAACAGTATTTAAAACAAACAAGCATAATGTGTAGCTCAGTGAGACTTTTTTTACACGCTAGCAAGGAACATCTCGCTTGTAAATAGAAGATGGATCAAGTTTCTGGTTTTAGTGTTGGGTTTGGTCTTTAAAACTGGGGAGACGTGGCTGCCTGAGAGCTGACAGAGGTGAATCGAATAAACACTTGCCGGTTTTCCTGACAAAATGAACCGGCCGTTGTTCGGCCTGTTACGTTCTACGCTGTGATTAAGATATCGTAGAATGTCTCAGGTTGGAAAGGACCCATAAGGATCATCGAGTCCAACTCGCTGCTCCTCACAGGACTACCTAAAACTAAACCCTATGACTAAAAGCCTTGTCCAGATGCTTCTTGAACTCTGACAGGTGTTGGTGCTGTGACCTCCCGGGGAGCCCGTTCCAGTGACCGACCACCCTCTCGGTGAAGAACCTTTTCCTAATGTGCAATGTGAGTGATTCTTAATGGAAAACATTATTTTATTCTTACATCTTATCTACTTCTGAACTTTGAGCTCTGCTGTTTTTCAGGAGTGTCTATGAAAGTTCTTCAGATCTCCGTCCTTACAGTCTGATGATGTTATTTGTTTTAATGGGCATAATTTTGGGGGTGTTGGGGTTTTTTTTTTTTTGGTTGGCATAATATGTACTGCTGGGCAGAAGACACGTAGACTTGGAGCTTGGATGTACTCTTCTGCATGCTGGCTAGAACAGTGCAGGCTGCAGGTCTGGGTACTTGTTAGAACCAACAGCCACTTGTCCTTGAAGGATGCTGTTTGTATGTTAAAGACAGTGAGACTGGCAGTGCCTATTCTGCTGAGTAGTTATAGATAACCTCATCGTGCACTACTTGAACAATTTGGAATTGCTACAACCTCATCAGTCTGGAACTGATAAACCCCCTACTCTCTAGACTATATAGTAAATCTTCCAGAATTTCAAAGGCAGAAGAAAGGTGCATTGAAAATTAATGACTCTAAGATGGTTTCACTCTTTTACAGTTTCAGTTTGAAAGCAGCAGCGTCACTGTGCGAGTTTTGACACGGGCATTAAGGTTTAAACAGTCTTTCATAGCACATCACTTGCCATCTTCCATCAAATGAATTTGCCTTGTACCATAATAGTTACTTTACTCATATCTTGAAAACATTTTTGTACTATTTCACCATTTGTTTTCTTTTGTAGAAAGCTCTTTCCTATCAATTCACAGGGAGCGTTCTCTTCAAAGGGTGCAGGTGGGGAGGAAGGAACCCTCATTTTCCCAGGGCTTGTATGCATGTGAATGAAACTTGCTGATTTTTTTGTGGAGATTTGAGGGTGTTCAAAACTGGAATTAAACTCAAATTAGTAACTTTCGCTGTTTGAGCAGACAGAAGGCAGTTTTTGAAGTAATCCAGCACTAGTACGTGGTATTGTCTTGGTGTCCTTGAAAGGTATAAATTGATTCTTGTATTTTTATTTTAGCACATTGATCATGCTAAAAATAAATTGCACAATATATTGTACCTATATTGGAGACATGGCAGAAGAATCAAAATCCACGCTTAGAGAGAGACGTTCAAAAGCAAGGCCAGCAGTTGCGTTTCTTATAGGTACTAGAAGAAAAGTCGACCTTGGGGTTCACAGATGTTCTTAATATAGGATTCTTATCCTGGCAACAACAAGATAATTTTGCAGGTTTGAAGCTTCTAATATAATTCTGAATAAGAAATGAGAATTACATTAATTTCATTACTGCTTTCCAACCCACCAGGATAATTTCTGCCTGAGTTGACCTGTTCAAATTTATTCTGATGTCTAAGAAAAAGTTTGTCGTGGATCGCAGGGGGCGCACTCTGATCTCTGAAATAGTCAGTGCTTTTTTTGGACAACGCTGTATCCTTCTGTCTTGTTAGCTGTGCCTGTTTGAATGAGGATAAACATTTGAGAGGGATTTAGTGGTTTAGGGTTTGGTGGTGGTTGGTTGTTTTTTGTCCTCCATTTTTAAAATGGGCCTGTCCCTGTATTTTATTTTTTTTTTAAAGAAATCCTCTTGCTCTCTTGAATCTGTTGGTGCTTTTACAGGTTGGAATTAGCAAATATCTTCTGATGAAATGTCTTTGAATGTTGGGAATAGCTGCCTTTGTACCGAGTCATGGCCTACGTGTGCGCACAGAGTGGATGTGTTTTGGCAGTGTAGGCCATCTCTTCGTGTGCTGACAACTTCTGTGCCCAAGCAGTGCCGTCAAAGGAGGCGCCCCAAGAACAGCAGTCCGTCTAGATGTTTGCAGTCTGTCCTTTTAGTTCATCATGTTGCTAAATATTTTTCACCCAGGTCTTACTGATCCCTCTAATTTAGCATGAAAATGGGTATGTGTGATGTGTGCTTGCATTTGTAATTCTTACTCTTTTCTGTGATCTAATGCTCTTCACCATGTCCTGCAGCGTGCGAGCCTTGTAACGCGTAGTTTAAACACGTTGGAAAGTGAGAAATCGTATAAAATTTTCCACCAAAAAGGAAACAGCTTTTGTTTGAGTTCCCCTTCCTGAAAAACCTGCCAAACCCCTGGGCAGAGTGCGGAAGCGGACTGAAAGTACCCTGTTGAAGTATTCTATTAATTATTATCTTTCACGTGGAGAACTCTGAGCAGGGTCGTTACTGTTTATTTTAATCAACCTCTGCAGCAGTAGTGTCGTTCCCTTAGATATTTTTAATCTTGTTTCAGCACAAAGGAGAAACTTGGAGTAACACTGACACTGATCAGTTGAGGATGTCTTTCCAAGAAACCGCACATCCGACTTTCCCTGAACTGGGGGTCTGGTTTCCCAAAGGGTCCTTGAAGCCTTTTGAGCTGAATTGACCAGAGTCTTGGCTTAAAGGCTGGTAGGGAAATCCCCCTGCCCTTTCAGGGACAGTGGGATGGATTGATTTTTCTGATCTGCTGCTGAACTAATGCTCTTTCCTAGGATAAGACGAGGCATTGGGGGCACGAATGAAAATCTAATGAGCAGTTTAGACACGCACACATGGAGTCTGTTCAGAGCTAATGCTGTTGAAATGAGTACCCCTGAAGAGAAGCCAGTTACTGATCCTGCTGGGCAGGGGTACCAAGTTCATTAAGGGTGCTGCTTGGGGGGGATTTTATTCGTTTGTGTATCCCTTAAAGGAGACAGAAGACACACAGAGATTTGATGGGAATTCTTGTCTGTAGCAAAGCAGGAGGTTCTTCAGGTGAGCTGCAAGAGAATTACATTTTCTTCCCGGTTTAGAGTGGAAGGTATAGGAATGAAACCATCATTTTGTTTCTCCTTGCTGTTTACCATGGTCCAGCTGGAAAAAATAACTAGCAGGCAGCGTGCAGAAAGCCACTTGGGTGTTTCCAGACACATGCAGGCTGTCTCGGGGTTTTTTTTCCCCTAACAACTGCAATTTGAAACCAAATGTAATTTGTTAAAATAGAAGTTTAAGTAGTGCTGACTTCCTTGCTGCTCATGGTGAGGTTACGGCCCTGGTGCTGAGAGGGATTTGGTGATGTTGCACATTTCGTTCTTCCGCCTGTAATTCCAAAATCAGTCGTGGAAAGATTTTGGAGATTTCTTGTTTAGGGGGCTTTTCAGATGATTGGTTGGTGGTTGGAGCAATAACTAATTAGTAAAATTTCTTGAGTAGCAGGAGATGGTTATGAAAATAAGTTGTTGCTCCATTCGAAAGTCATAATGTAGCACGTTTCTCAGAAATGCCTAGTAATGATTTTTCCCTACATGAAAAGTTGCCTAATATATTAAAAGAAGGGGGAAGGATGGGCATGTAGGGAGCTCAAATGTTCTGACTTTCTGCTTTCTCCTGAACCCCTATCGGAGTTAATGCGTTCAGATTTCTCAGGAGAGCTGCTACTGGCAAGAGGTAAAAGGAATTGACAAAGTGAGTCAGGAGAAAGCTGCAGCGTAAATACCAAGCAGCCAAAGTGCTGACAGCCCCCCCGCCACCAGTGACACTGAACTGAAGAAAATAGCGAGAATCTGTCATTGCTGCTTGTATCGGACTTCTTGCTTGCGTGACCTGAACAGAAGTGGGTGTGTTATGGCTAAGTGCTGTTTCTGTTTACAGTCTGAAGTTTGCAATTTCATCTTCAGATTGCCTCAACTCCGGTTTGCCTGTAGCCTGAGAATAATAATCAAGGGGCAACTGATAGTGGAAAGTCACTTTGTCCTTCTCGGTTATTCACGTCTGCTCCTACCATGGGCTGTATGTTTGAGGGGGACATGGGAGTTAAAAACCACGGGATGTTGTGTTCATGTCGGTGAATTGGGAGCTGCAAAATAATTCTACAACCGCGCAGTGGCGTGTCGGAGAGCTTGCAAAATGAAAGACTGCACGTATTAACAAAACAGTTTCCAGTTTTGCTTTTCAACCAGGAATTCAGCCTGCCTTCCTCCCCGAGGAACTCGATGCAGGGCAATGAGCTGAAGTGCTGTCCGTGTACTTTCCCTGTAAAATACTGGTATGCTTTCATCTCCGTGCTTAAAACTCTTCCGCCTCCCTCCTGCACCCTGTGAGAATTACTTCATACCTTTCCCAGAAAGAGCTTTCTCAAGCTTTGACAAAACTAGGAAGTTTATTAGAAAAGAACTGCTGTAAAACAGAACTTACTGTTTAAGGGTTTCCAGTGGTGGTTACTTGTGTGCCTGCCTGAGCAGCCCGTGCGATAAAATTTAGTGTATTACTGTCAGATGAGTAAATATCCCTGTTTGGCAGATGTGGAACTGAGGGACCTGCCTGACATTACGTAAGCGAGTGACAGATGGGGTCAGAGCTCTGTGTTATTTCTGATCCGGGCTACTGCCCTAACCACAGGAGCACCATTTCCCTTTTCGGTTCTTAGATTTTTCTACATCATTTCCTCTCCAAGGGTTTTCAGACAGTTTATAGCGTCTATTATAATAGAGGAGATAAGAATCAGTCGCCTCTTACTTTGTGGTTCTATTGGAGCTACTACACACAGGCAAAAAAAAGCCGTGAACGCGAAAAATAGCAATTGGGAAATCTTACTCATCTCGCAGGCTGTTCCTGATCGCTTAAGCTAAGCAGGGAACAGAACGTAGCCAGTGTTTCAGCTGGAGATGGCTCAGAATAATGATACATAAAATTAGTTCAGACTGAAAAATGATTCCTTCCAAGACAGCCCGAGCCTGAGGGTATCAGCTTTCTGTTAAGCCTTAGATATCATTAACAGTCCAAAGGTCTTAGGACACTTCAGACTAAAGCCCGCGTCCTGTTCAAGCTCTGGGTTGGCAACTGTGCTCTGATTCTTTTGTAGCCCCTGTGATTTCAGCAGGTTAAGGTATCCTCCCTTTGACAGAGCGGTTTCTGGAGGGGGCTGAAGGAAAATGCGTCGCATGTCGAGAGAGAGGCTGGGTTTGATCGGAGCTGCGCGATGACCTAGTTCCCAGGGGCCAGAAGGAGAACCAGCGCGTGGAGAAATGAGAGCGTCAAGGAAGCACGTTACCTAACTGTCCATTCTAGTTGCAGGTTTGTAATGGAAAATGATTCATCAGCCATCACCAAGGAAACCGGGGAGTGTGTCAGAATATACTGATTTACCTAGAGTTAGAGTTTGTGCCCCTTTCATTTTGAAAACCTGTCTTTAGTAATTTAGAGTTGTTAATTCACAGGCAAATTCCCACTCGGCCTGAAACGTTGTCTCGTGTTCTGTGAAAACTTAAGCTTTTTGTTACTACCAGAACACAACTGGATTTTATTATACGTGGCATTTAATTTACTCATTTTAGGCACATATTTTCATTGATTACAGTAATCCATCCACTCTGCCTACTGTTTAAAAAAAAATACAGGCGTAATGTTAGATTGTCGCAGAAGATCTGTTCGGTGGTTTGAATTAAGTGATACATTATGTTGCTGTCGTAGCTCTTGGCTTTTCCCATCCCACAGAGAAGTCGTTCCCCAGCGGGTTGCGATTTAATCGGTGCCCTTTCTGTCGGGGAGGAGACAGAGCTGCAGGAGGAGCAGTTTGGGGGGGGATTAGCCAGGAGGTGGCAGTGGAGCGGATCGCTGCCTGCTGCCTGCTTCTCCAAGGAGCAAACGAAGGGGATGGAGGAAGGCAGCCTGCTCCTCTGACGGCATCGACGTTGGAATCTGTGCAAGAAGTAACTGACGGGATTGGGAAGCATTTCCAATTCGCAGCTTGTTTCTAATTAATTGCTGATGTCCCCGATAGCTCACATTTTCACGTTGCTGAAGTGGTATTTCCCTGACTAGAGCCACCGAACACCGTAAGTCCGTGTCACGGTGACTCTTCCTGGTGGCTCGTGCCAGCAGAATTGTCTGAGCTCGTTTAGGAATTGCACGGAGACAGAGCCCGGAGAGTTTTGTTCTCGGGAATTTTCTCAATACGCTCAGCAACCTGAGGCTGCAGCGAGAGCTTTGTCACCTCTGCCAGTCTCTTTAGAAACCGTTGTGATGATTGGTGTCAGGGGTTAGGTTGGATGGCTGGCATGGAGTAGGAGGATTTTTAGGCTTGGTTTTTGACAAAGCGGATAGAGGTTGAACTTCCTTCCCTGTGAAAGAGCAGGATTTCCAGCTGAGGGGGCGCAGTGTGTGTTCCAAAGTGGGCTGCAGTTACTGGGAGCATCGTCCTGCCTGGTGGTGTGAGCGCAGCCGGAGCGGCCGACACCCCCGACCTGTGGTGTGTGGAGCCAGCTGGCATTATCTGGGTGTCTTGTGCCACTTCAGCAGAAGCTTATCCCACCTGATAACAAGCCCTATCTTGTTGCCCAGCTGTCCTGATTTCTACACATTGCATAAAAGAGAACGTATAAAATACTTTGCCTCCTGATGGGTGGTGACCTACCCACTCCTCTGGCGAGTCCTCGTTTCTTCCTTGGCGACTTTTAGCATTAAATACAAAACTGAAGCCCATGTCAACCCAAGAGACCTCAGCTCGGACTGGTGTAGCCCACACTGAGCAAAGCTGGCCCGTTTCTTTGTCAGGCGTCCCCACCGCTGCACTGGGGGGGTCTTGCGGAAGGAGATGCGTGGGAAGGTCACCCCACGTGGTGAGATGAAATGAATGGAATTTGCTGTCTTCTTGCTTGTTAGTTCTTGAGGTTTTCCCTGATACCGACCATATAAATATTATTTGGCCACCAAAAATGTATTGCTGTAAAAGAAACGCTGTGTGTTAGAGAATGCCGCGTTGAGGGGATGGCACGAGGTGAGGAGCTGCGATTCCACGTGCCTTGAAGGCCGAGCTATAGGGAGTAGCTCCCCTTGGGAGGGAAAAAGCTTCGGTTCTACTCGGAGCTTCCACAAAATACATGCTGGAGACCAAGGAGGTGTGACGCAGGCGGCCAGATGGATTTCGTGGGGGCTACTGGGGCCTTAACCCAACTTGTGCAGGATGGAAATAGAGCGGGGGGGCGGGGGGATGAGCCAGGCAGCCAGCGACGTGGACGCTGTTGGGCTTAGGGCTGCTCCTGTGCTGCTGCCGTCCCCTCGGTGGGGGAAAAAGCAGGAGGACAAACGTGGAGAGAAGCGCGCGCCGGCGTATTTCTTGTTGCGCGGGGGGTGTTACACCCGTTGTGGGGAGTCCGTGTGTCCGTGAGAGGGTGGCCTGTCTATTCAGGGGTTGCCAGGAGCCAGGTCAGCCCGATGCGGAAAGCGCTGTCCTCACTTGCTCTCCGGGCTTCTTCACAGTGGAAAATCACTGGGATACAGGAACACCCTTGCCAAACTCCTCCGTCTGTGATGTTTCTGGAATGATCTTTGCCCCGCTGCCTTTCAGTGGGAAGGAGACAGAAGGCAGCGGAGAATTTGCCCTTTTGAGTTTCCCACTTGCCTTAGACCCACTGACAAACGGCTCCAACGCCGACTCCCGCGGTCGTAGGAGCTGGTGTCGCTCCAACGGGGGGGGGGGGGGGGGGGATGCGAAAGGAGAAACAGCGACACCCACGCTGTGCTGAGGGAGCAGGGTGTGCTCTGCAGCGAAAAGCCAGAGTGTCTCCGTCTCAGACTAAATAGGCGATAAAATCTCTCCTTGATAACCGGGGTGGTTTCTCAGGAGAGGCCGGTGACTCCAGGCCGCTATCGCCGTGGACTGGTCCGTGTCCTTTAGCGACTGGGAGTGAGGGCGGTTAAGAAACGTCTCGGAATAGCAACACTTTGGCTGCAGAAATGCTCCTTTGCCTAGGGCTGGCACCGAATTTTGCCAAAACCAGGGAAACGTTAGAGCTTTGGGGGCTACGGCTTGAGCACCGGGACGACGTGGCATCCCCTGGAGCAGGCGCCACAGGGGCGGCCGGCCCTCGTCCAGCCCGCTCAGGGAGCAGCAAACTGTGGCTTTTCCAGCCTTTTTGCTTTTTTGTTTGCATCCTTCCATTCTTAGACGTTTTTAATGACAGAGCAACCCAAACCCCAACCTCTGGTGCTCTCTCCAGTATGTTTTTAAGGCCCCTCCCTGCCCGCACCCTCGCCCTCCAGCCTTTGAACAAACTGGCTTTTTTCTTTCTTTCATCGCAGGCGACTTGGGGACAACCGAGGTGTCCCGCGAACCCCACCCCGCCGCTTCACCGCCCCCCCCTGGAGCCGAGGAGGATATTTTTGGAGTGTGGCCACGCTGGGGCTGCCCTGCTTGCGGCCCGGGCCGGGCACCCTGCAATTTGCTGTCCTGGGGCACCTAAAATTAGGCTCCCCGCGCCACCACCCCTCCCTCACACACACACCCCCGGCTGCGGGCAGCAGCTCGGCCCCGGCATGGAGCTTCTGGGGGACCCTGGAGTGCAGGGGGGTGCCGAACCCCCCCCCCCCCCCCCCCGGCTGCGTTTTGGGGAGCATTTATGCATTTTTCTTGGTCAGAGCCGCTGCTTACAGCTCAGCCTCGGGGGCTGCCCCTTGCGCTCACCCCTTGTTTTGGGGCAAAATTCCCCCCCCCCCCCCCCCGAATAGCTAAATTGCAAAAAAAGCGAATTTCGCTGTTTCTAAGAGGGTTTTTTTGTTGCTTATTGCCGATTTTGCAACTTTTGGGAGCGACGGCGGCGGCCCCGCTGCGCTAGCGCGGTATTAGCGGGGAGGGCGTGGGGGAATAACGCTCTTATGAGCGTGGGGCCCCCCCCCCGCCCCTCCCCTCGGCGGTGGGGGCGTGGCTCTGGTGGGTACCGCCTCCTTTGATGCGCGCCGGCGCGGCTGCCATTGGCTGCGCGGGCCGTGACGTGCGGGGACTGCGGTTGTTCCGCGGAGCCGCGCCGCGGCTCCGGTTGCGTCGCTTTAAAGGGGCCGCGCTCGCGGTAGCCCCGGTAGCGGCGCCGGCCCCGCCGCACCGGACCGCGCACCCTCCTGAGCCGCCGGTGCCCGGCCCCGTTCACGGCCGAGACGCCGGGCCGCCTGCGCACCCACCGGCACCGGGGCAGACTGGGCGCTCCCGGGAGGTTCCGACCCGGTAAGGAGGCTCCGGGGGCTGATCAAGCGTGAGTCTACACCGGGGCGGCCGGTACCGGGAGGTGCCGACCTGGCAGGAGGCTCCGAGGAGCGGTGCACCGGGTGGTGGAACTGGAAGATGCCATTCCGCTCCGGCTGGTGCCGGTACCGGGAGGTGCCCACCCGGTAAGGGGTCTCCGCTGGCTGGGGTAGCTGGTGCCGGTACCTGGAGGTGCCCACCCGGTAGGACCCTGCGGGGACCAGGGCAGCTGGTGCAGGTACCGGAGGGTCCCCACCCGGTTGGACTCTCGGAGGACCGGTGCGACTGGTGCCAGTACCGGCAGGTGCCGCCCGGACAGGGGTCTCCAAGCACCGATCGTGCGTGAGTCAGCCCCGTTGCGGTTGTCACCGGTACCGGGAGGACCCGAGGAGCAGCCGGGCGTGAGTCGGCACCGGTCCCGCTCCCCGGGGCAGCAGGCTGGGGCATACCGGTACCGGAGCCCGAGCAGCCGCCGCTGGCAGCCCCGGCACCACCGACCGCAGGGAGCTGACACCGGGCTGGCACCGGTGCCCCGGAGGGCAAGAGGCCGCGGGATGCGTGTGCCCAGCGGGGGGGGTCCTGCAGCTGGGGGGGATCCGGGGGCTGGTTTTGGACTCCCACAAACCACCCGCAGCATTTTGGGGCCAAAACCACCTGTTTTTTGGGGGAGGGGGCGGGGGGGGAGGGGGTTTGTGGTTGTTGCAGAGCAGAGCGCTCCGGCCCCGACGGCCGCAGCGGGAGCCCGTGGCTGCGGCATCGCCGTGGCTCCCTGGCGGGCGGCAGGAAAAATAAACACCATAAAAAAGGAAAAAAAAAAAAAAGAAAAAAAAAAATAAAAAAAGGAACATCCCCATAACCCGAGGTGACCGGCTGCGGCGTCCCAGCCGTGCGGGCCGGGGAGGGTGAGCCCCAGCCCCGGGGAAGGTGTTCCCGTTCCCATTCGCCCCTGCCCAGGGGATTTGGGGTGAAGCAGGAGCCACGGAGGACGAGAAGGGGCGAGGTGGCACCTCGGTGTGGGGAGGGGGTCGGGGCTGGCTGAGACACCGCCGTCCCCGAGCTCTGCTGGCGGGTGATTTGATATTAATTTGCTCATTTGCTTCTGCTTCGGGAGCTGCGTAGACTGGCAGGGATGGGAGTGGGTCGGGATTTATTCCAGGAGTGGTAAAATTGCCTGATGGTGCCGGAGAGGGAGGTTTTTCCCTCCTTTGCTTGTAGGGCAGCAGGATGCTGTCCTCTCGCTTTGCCCTTAATACTGTTCCGGGGGGGGGTGGGGGGGTGGACAAACGAGTTTGCCAAAGGTCAGTGGTTGGGTTTGGAGTTAAAATTAAAAAAAAAAAACCAAACCCAAACACGTTGTACGCCCCCCAAACACCAAATGGTTTTTTAAGGTTAAAACCAGGTAAGAGCAGAATACGCCGGGTAATTCAAACCAGCCAGACTGGGCCTGCAACTGGGAAATGCCCCCGTGGCCCCTCACTTTCGAGGCTCAGCAGTGCCCAGCTCTGAAATGAGGTGCTGATCCCCCTCCACGCTCGCTGCGGTGCGATGGGGGCTCGTGGAGGGCCTGATCCTGCAGCGGAGGGCAGGGGGGTAGCGCAGCCCCCCTCCATGCAGCTCCTCCTGCGCTGAACTCCTTGCGGGATGAAGCCCCAATCTGATCAGAGATCAGCTCAGAGAGGAGGGCAGTGGGTATGGCTGGGCTTCAGCCTTCCCTCCCTGGGCTTTTTCGGGGCAGAAGGATCTCGGGATGGCTGGAGGCATTGCCAGAGGGGAAGAAAACATCAGGATTTTGGGGATCATACCCTGGGAAATGATTCTCTCGGTGATCCCAGCAGCTCACCGCCTTGATCAGGCGTTATCTTGACCCTCCTCCCGAATTCACTTTGTTTAATTGACGCCATGAATGAGCAAATACCTGTTTTATTTTCTGGCTCAACATTCAGGCTTTGCGTAGCGTCAGGGAGCTTTGCTCTGGTTTTGGAGGGAGTCCCTATTTTTTTGCAGAAGGTGGACAGACGCGCTCCCGGGAGGCAGCCGCCGGGTGAGTCATCCCCACGCAGAAAGAGCTCTGCTGGGAGCAGTGACACCCTCCTGCGGGGATTTCGCTTCTCCCTACCCGGGAGGGTACCCACAGGCACCGCCAGCTCCTGGCTGGATTTAACGGGGGGAATTTAGGGCCGGGAAATTTGCTAAGTATTTTTTTTCTCATCTCCGCCCCGCAGAGTCAAGGTTTGAGTTGGCGGCTGCCAGAGCCCACAGCTCAGCCTGCTCGTCTTTACTGGAGAGGACGAGCGCTGGTTTATTAAGATATTTATTATAATAAATAATAAGGTTTATTATTTATTATATCCTAGCACTGGTATCTCCCTTTTCTGCATGGAAAGGGGAAAACCGCACATGGGGGAAGGACGTGATTTGCCCGACAGCCCCCGGAGGCTGGTGATGGAAAGTCCCATCCTAGACCTTTATTCGCTAAATAACCCTGGCTGAGAGTTTCATTTCTCTGCGTAAAAGCAATGCACATTGATGCAATCAATAGCGGTGTTGGGGACGGCTGAGAGCAGAAGACGGCTCTTGCGGAAGCGTGGCAGGGATGCTCCGGTCTCCTGCCGGTAGATGTGGGCAGCAATTGTCCAAGCTGACTCCACGGATTGTCGTTTTCCTTAGAAATCCCATAGAAAATGGTCCGGTGGCCTCTCTTCTCCCCCACAACGGGGACGCTGCGGTCCGGGAGAGGCTCTGTGCAGCGGCGGCAGTGCCAGGGGACACCGAGGCAAGGAGCCTGGTAGAGCAATGATTTTGTTTTCCAGCTTGTGGGAGCTGCTGGATTTATCCCTGCTGGGGCTCTTGGTGCTTCGGGGAGAGCAAAGCGATGCCAGGGAGGCGGGGAGGGGAGGCAGGAGCTCGCAGGGAGCTCTGCTGAGGATAAACCACCGTGAGGTGGAGGTGGACGATGCTGCTGCTTTCAACCTCGTGCTGGTCAGCTCTTGAAGGAGAGCTGAAGGCAGCCAAAAGAGACCAAACTGGCTTTTCCCCGACTCGTAGGTCAGGTTTTTTATGTACATAACAAAACGTTCATTCAGGAGAGGGGGCTGAACAGAAGGTGTTTGGGGAACCTCAGCTGGAAAGTGCTCAAGGGACTAGGGATTGCGCAGAGCTTGCTGTTCAGGTCTGTGTTTGACCTCATCTGCCTGGAACCCACCACGTGTACTGTTGGCCTTCCCTGTCCTGCAAAATGCAAACATCTTGGGTCCCAGAAGAGCTTTTCGAGGGGCAGGTTAGCTCCCCGTGTCCACGTCGTCCCTCGCAGTTGCCCGTAACGGTGTCCACGGGGTTAACCAGCCGTTCCAGGGCTCTTTCCCTGGGCTGCTGCGTCGGTACCACAAAGTCTCCCTAAGGCTCTCTAAACCCAAATTATTTTCTCACCGCTGGCATCTCTTCAGAATAGAACGACAAAACCAACAATTACTCTTTCAAGTTGAATCTATTTTTCTGTTTCACTTGGTTTGGACCTGAAAATCGCGGTGGCTAATCCCACTCCCAGGCTGGCTGTAGCTTTATTTGCCTTCAAATGATGTCTATAAATAAACATCATCTTTTGATGGAGGCTTCTACAAAGAAATACCTCATGTTTGGTTTGAAGGTTTCACAAAAAGTCACTTTGACGAGGTTCCAACCCGGGGTTTAATCTGGAGTGCCCGCTCCCTTTTGCAGTCTGCTACCTTTGAGGTGCGGCTGTGGTTTATTATTTCAGCAGAGTCATGAATCGTGTTTGTGCCCAAAATAGTTCGATGCTGGGCTTCAAACCAGCCAAATCCCCCACAAATCACCTTCAGCGGAGAAACTCTTCCCGTTGTCACGCTGCCGACAAAAAACTTCATTGAAATCCTCCCAGCCCCAGCTAAGCTACTGGTGCCCAGTTCAAATTTCCCGTGTCCCAGTGTGTTATTCCTCCCACTAACCATCCAGCTGGGTTTGGCTGCTAGGTTGGTGGGTTGTTTTGGTTTTTTTTTTTGAGGTTTCCCATCGTTCTGCTTTAATTGCTGTGGACCACAAGAGGTCGGCAAAATTCAGGAGACATAACCTGGCCTCAGCCTTCGCCCCGGGGCAGCAGACTGGCACATCCTCACCAGAGCTGCCTGGGCACCTGCTTTCATTCCAGGATAATTACTTCATGAAAAGAAACACCCCAAACTAATTACACTGGAAGAAAATCAGGGCAATTTTGGAACGGGCCATGTGGTGCCGGGGGTTTCTTGCCGAGCCATTCTGCTGGCTGCTTTCATGTGCGGCAAAGCCCGGGCGCTCGGGGGGGGGGAGGAATTAAGAGGGATCAGAAGCATTAAACGGGCTCTGCCCGCTCCCCCCCTCCGCTCTCCGGAGACTCCTTTAATTCCTCCATTCCTGGTACGAAAGGTCCCAACCTTGGAAGTTCACCGCAGGACGCAGAGCCTGGCCGTGCCGTGCCCGAAGGTGGCAGCCAGGGAAAACCCGAGCCATTAACCAAACTCCCCCTTCTTTGTGGTTTGCAGCCCGGCGAGCCCCGAGCGCTGCCTTCAGCAACGAGCTGCCCGCAGAGGGATGGTCTTAACATGAAAAGGTGCTGTGAGGGCGTTGGGCTGCCATGCCTGTTTAAGGTCAGTGCCATTCCTAGTGTCCCCTCCCTTCTCGGGGGGGCAGGGAGCAGGAATCGGGTCCCCATCCTGCAAACCTCTGGCCACGGGAGCAGCCGGGAGGGGAGCGGGTGCTGCTGGGGCCGTGGTGGCTTTAGCCGAGGGGAGCGGGGTGGGCGCGGGGAGGCTGGGCTGGGGCTCGCCGGCTTTGCGCCGGGTCGGCAAAGTGGGTCGACTTTGGGTTTAGAGCAGGGCAGGAGGCGGCTTGGAGTTCTCCCGGGCTTCTCAGGAGCCTGCGGTACCCGCAGAGCCCAACCCCGGGGGAAAAATCCATGAGGGAGGCAGCAAAAAACAAAAACCAATCTGCAAAATGTTTCCCTCTGTCGGGAAGAGCCAGATTTGTCCTGGCAGCAAGAGGGGTCTGCAGGGACGTAAACCCCTGTTCAGAGGTGGGACAGGAGCCAGTTGGGGAGTAACACACACACACACCCCCACACACCCCCTCAAGGACTTTCCCTGCACAAAATGCTGTCCCCGTGTCCCTTGGGAGGACGTGGGCAGCGGTCGCTCGGCCCAGTGACCGCCTTGACTGCGGGAACGGGATTAGCGGTGACAAAATGATCTCTTTATCGGCAGGATAAACGCCTTAGGGCCGGGGCCGAGGTATGTCAGCTGGGGATTAGCCCCCACCCAAGCCCAGCCGGGCTAATAAGCTGCCTGGGTGTCAGGTAGCCCAGGAGCATCGCTGGCAACCTCTTGCTGCCATGGTTGCCACGGTGGCTGTGCCAGGGCTGAAGCAAAGCGCCTTGAACTAACGGCTGGGCGTTATCCTTCCCCCTCGCAGGGTGTTGGTATGGCCAGCCCCCGGCCTCCCAAATACCTCCTCGTCTTTGACTTCGACGAGACCATCATCAACGAGAACAGCGATGACTCCATCGTCCGGGCGGCGCCGGGGCAGGCGCTCCCCGAGCACATCCGACAGACCTTCCGCGAGGGCTTCTACAACGAGTACATGCAGCGCGTCCTGGCGTACATGGGGGACCAGGGGGTCAAGATGGGGGACTTCAAGACTGTCTACGAGAACATCCCCCTGTCCCCCGGCATGCCAGACCTCTTCCAGTTCCTCTCCAAAAACCACGAGCTCTTCGAGATCATCCTCATCTCGGATGCCAACATGTTTGGCATCGAATGCAATCTGAGGGCAGCCGGTTTCTACTCCCTCTTCCGCAAGATCTTCAGCAACCCGTCCAGCTTTGACAAGAGGGGGTACTTCACCTTGGGGCCCTACCACAGCCACAAGTGCCTTGACTGCCCGGCCAACATGTGCAAACGCAAAATCCTAACCGAGTACCTGACGGAGAGAGCCCAGGAGGAGGTGGAGTTCGAGAGGGTCTTCTACGTGGGAGATGGTGCCAATGACTTCTGCCCTTCCGTGACTTTGACTTCAGCTGATGTGGCTTTCCCGCGGAAGGGCTACCCCATGCACCGGATGACCCAAGAGATGGAGAGGAAGCAGCCTGGAGCCTTCCAGGCCGCTGTTGTCCCCTGGGAGTCAGCTGCAGAAGTTGCCCGCTATCTCCAGGAGGTCCTCAAGAAGAAGTGTTGAGGGTGGCTCGGAAGAGACTTGCTTACTCGAAGCAGCTGGGAAAGGAGAAGCTTGGGGGGTGGGGGGGTGGGGTGGGGTCGCCTCCTGTACCCCACGCTCATCGGCACTGCTCGCTCAGCCCCACTCCTGGGTTGCTTTCCTGCCTTTCCTCTCCCAGCTCCTTTCTCCCCAGCGATTAAAGCACTTTCTCTAGGTGTCCCCCCCCCTTCTCCTTCCTCTGCCATGTTGAGATGAAGCCTTCTCTATGCAGCTCGGACATCTACCCAGCGCGGGTGTTTGCCAACACTAACAGTGATTTTTTTGTTGTTGTTGTTGTTGGGGGGGGTGTTTCCCCCTGTTTCCCTTTTGACTTCACAACAGCAATTCCTAAAAGACCAGACGCCGGCTCCCTGCGGGCTGGGCCCTGCACACGCTTCCTCCTGCCTTCATCCCCCTCACCTGCCCGACCGTGCCAGGAGCTGCGTGCCGTTGCCTTGAACCTGACGCTCGAGGCCTCCTTCCCTCTTTGGGTGGCCACTGGAAATTTAATCCGAGAAATTTGTGCTTGCCCAGGCTCCCCGGCTTGCCCTCCACAGCCTGCCCGGGAGGGCAGCCCCTGGCTCAGCTGCTGAGCCTCGCGACGGAGTTAATTGTCCCGTGAGACTTTATTCTCTGAGAAAACATGACGTGAGGGACAGGAAACCTTTTGGAAAGGTTGGGAAAAACCCCTTGTGTGCCCATCTCCACCCACTTGCCCAGGGCACAGGCACGGCGACCGCATCCCTCTGCGGGGAGGAGGACCTGCCCTTGCCTTCCACCTCCATCCTCTGCTTCTGCTTCCAGGGCACAACATTCCGCCCATGTCCCTGGGGTGGACAGGTTCCTCCTCGCCCCAAGCCATTACCAGTCATCTCCTGGTGTTTACTGGATCCTATCGACTCCCTTCGTACCCAAATTTCCCCTCCTCACCTGGTTAAGAGGTGCCAGACCTCCCCCCCCCCCCCCAGGAGGTGTGGTGCTGGAGCACTCCTCCTGGCACGGGATCCCCGGAGGCCAACCCCCTCCGCTCCTCCATGCCCCCCTTGCCCCGCTGCAGTATTAATTGCCCCGTCTAATTGCACTCTGCAGGGGGGGGACCTCCAGTATTCGCTGCTCTCTGGTGTTGGCTTCTCCTGGATTTATCCACAGCCTTACCGGCCCCCGAGGGTGGCTCGTAACTCCTCCAAAGCATAGAAACCCTGATGGCAAACCTGAGCAGTAAGGAAATAACCAAAGCAGCCCTGAGTTGTTCCTCCTCTATTTCGTTTCCTCCCACTTTGTTCTTCCTCCTCTGGAGCCTCTTCAACTGTGTGGAACTTAAAGCCATGGAATTAAAAAAAAAAAATACATATATATGTACATAGATAGAGATCTCTATATTGCGGATACGCAAGTTGTTTGTATCCAGGACATAAACCTGGGTGTGAAACAGCTCTCTGAGCAGCCCATACGTGTTGTTTCTCTTCCTTGGGCTGGTGAAAGGGGGGGAAACAGCATTGGAGGGGGAGCTGCAGAGCAGAGCCAGGTTCCAAGCGATGCAGGGGACCTTATAGGGACCCCTTTGGGGCAGGATTGGGCCCTGGCTCATCCTCTTCTGCATCTCAAGCTGATGGGGGATGGCAGGCGGGTTCCCTGGGGCCACAGCCGGGTGCTGCTTGTCCCCCTTGTCCCCGCGGGCATTCGGCCCCGTCTCTATCTGTGCTTTGGTCCTGCGCTGCCCTCGCTCCTCCCGCGGGGCTGGGAGCATCGCCAGGATCGGCCCACGGGGCCAACGTGCCGCCCGCCATGGTTCCATCGGCTGAGAGCTGCCGTGTCCTGGTGCTAAACCTCACCAGCACCACCGGGAGCTGCCATGATGGTGCTAAACCTCACCAGCACCACCGGGAGCTGCCGTGTCCTGGTGCTAAACCTCACCAGCACCACCGGGAGCTGCCGTGTCCTGGTGCTAAACCTCACCGGCACCACCGGGAGCTGCCATGATGGTGCTAAACCTCACCAGCACCACCGGGAGCTGCCGTGTCCTGGTGCTAAACCTCACCGGCACCAGCAGCAGCCAGCGCTGCTGTCATTAGAAACAGAGAGAAAAGGAAGAGGGGCGAGGGGGTGGGCACAGGGGGTGCTCTGGGTGCTGGAGGCTGCCAGGGTGCAGCGGGTGCTGGCAGCAGCACCCAGCCTGGCTGCCCAGGCAAGGGCTGAGCCGTGCAAAACTTCAGCTGTGCAAAGCCAAAAGTCCGAAGGCGAAGCGCAGCCCTGCCCGAGCGGGAGCGGGATGCGGCCGATGCGGGCTGGGGGATGCAGGGGGCTGCCTGCCCTCGCGGCTCACAAGGGCTCCACGTAATTGCCGGGGAAGAAACCCGCTTCCTCACCCATGACGCCCTCGCACCAGCCGTCTGAGTACCGCCGCGTGACGAAGAGGAGGGCGCCGGGCTGGAAGGAGAACTCGTTGTCCTTCTGCCGCGTGTAGGGGTAGATGGCCACCACTGCGAGAGGAAGGAGAGGGGGGCCATGGAGGGGACAGGCCACCACAGGGGACAGGCCACCAGCCAGGAAGGGAAGGAGGGGAGCAGACCCAATGCTGGGGCAGAGCTGGGCCCCTCAGTGCCGCGGTGGTGGGCAGGGGCTCAACCAAAAGCGCCACGGCGCAGAGATCAGGGGGATCTGGGGATCCACCGTACCTTTCTCCAGGTAGCTCTCCGGGACCCAGGGGGGGTCGTCTGCGGCGGGCGGCGGTGGCAGGGCCAAGTCCTCAAAGTTGGGCAAAGCTGGTGGCGGCGGCGGCGGCGGCTCGAGGTCATCGGGGGCTGCAAACCCCCCCCCAAAACCGATGGGGGATGAAGGGCTCCATGGGGGGCAGAGGCCACGTGCAGCCCCCCGCCATGTCCCTGCTAACCCCTCCGCCACGCTGAGCATCCCTGGACCACCGAGCGCTTACCTGGGGGCATGAGGTCCAGCGGGGGCACGGCCAGGTCCCCCGGCGGTGGCAGGGGCAGGTCCCCGGGGAGAGGTGGGGGTGGTGGGATGGCAGCCGCAGGCGGTGGGGGTGGCCCCGGTGGGGAGGGGAGCGGTGGGGGCGCAGGGATGCCTTCACCGGGGGCTGCCGGGGCTCCGCTCGAGCTGAGGGTGGAGGAGAGGTGGTGTCAGGGTGTGTGTGTGGGGGCAGGCTGGGGGGCTGGTTCTGCCCCCCACTCTTTGAATACAGACCGCTGCCCCATGCCAGGACTTGGTGCCACTTGCTGTGGTCGCCGTGGGGGCAGGGGATCCTGACATCATTGTGCAAACCCTGTACAAACCCCTTCCCCACCCTGTGCCTCAGTTTCTCCATTGGGGACCCTCTCCGTAAGAGGGTCTTTTTGCTCTAGGGACAAGCCCTGCCCAGGGTAGCAAATCCCCTCCTCCCAAACCCCATATTTTTTCCTCAAAACTCCTTTGCAGCAGACCCTTCCCTGAGTGGCGGGGTGACAGTGGCTGCCCGGGACTCTCCTGACACCCCCCCCAGGCCCTCCCGAACCCCGGTACCTGATGGATACCAGCGAGGAGGTGGAGGAGGCCGCGGAGAGCTTGCCCTCGGGAACCACGGGTGGCTGGATGGGCTCGGGGACACGGGTGCTTCTCCTGCGGGCAGAGCGGCCACTGAGTCCCCAGCCCGGCCGGCGGCTCGACGCGGGGATGGGACCCCAATGGCAGGAGCGTCGGGCGAGTCCCTGCCACGTGTCACGGCTCGGAAAGGCAAAGCCCCCAACCCCGCGCCCATCCCCACCCGCAGCCTCACCCCAGGGTGCCCGCAGCCTGCGCCGACGCCTTGATCCCCTTCCGAGCCAGGGTGCCCGTGCGGGACAGCTGGGTGCTGTGGTCCTGCGGGCACAGGGAGACACGGCGACGCGATGGGTGACGGCAACCGCAGGCGCCTCACCAACTCGTTGCACCCCAGAGGGCTGCGACACCCCCCCCCCCCCGCCCCCCGCCCCGGGAACCAGCACCCCCCGAGGTCTCTGCCGAGCCCCCGCCTCGATGGGAGCAGCCAAGCGGAAGGAGCCGCCGGCGCCGCGGTGCAGAGGCGGCCGAGAGGCACCTGCCACCGTGGGAACCACAGCCCCAGTGTCACCACTTCCCCTCCGCCTTCACCGGGGGCTCACGGCTGCGAGGCTGCCGAAACCTCCCCTCGCCGTGGGCGCCTTCCTGCCCGGGCGGTTTGGGTGCTGGGAAAGGCACCGTGGGGGTGAGAGCGTCACAGCTCAACACCAGCGATGGCGTTGGCTGAGCGTCGTGTGCCTCAGTTTCCCTTTGCTGTATTGGGCCGTGTTGTCCCCCTCCCCGTTCCCCCCCCAAGCCCCAGCGGGGGGAGTTCTGGAGTGAGCCGCAGGGCACGGACAGACCCCACTTCTCCATCGGGGAAGGGTTTAAGCCCCCCTACGCGCCCATCAGTGCAACGCTGGGGACATCGGGGGGCCAAGAAAGCCCATGCAAGCCCCCCTCACCCCCGTGGGACACTCTGCTAGCCCTGGGCTGACCTTTATGCCGTGGCCGATGTCATCCAGGACGCTGAAGTTGAGGGGTTTCCTGTAGTAGGGCTCCAGGCAGGGGAGGCTGGGGGGGGGCCTGATCTTCTGGTGGGACGGGAACCCCTTGCTGACGGTCAATGAGCCGATCTCCCGGCGAGACACCTTCTCCTTGTGCATGTCAACCCTCTGCAGAGACGACACTGTCACCACCATCCCATCCCATGTTCTCCCCCCGCCCCCTCCGAGTCTCCCTGCTTGTAAGGGAAGGGGTCACAGGGAAAGAGCAGGATTGAGCCTGAACCCCCCGGCCTGGCCAAAGTCGCCGGGGCAGGTCCTTCCCTGCTGCATCACAGCAGGATGAGGGATGCCCTTGATGCCACCACAGAGGATCTGGCCCTTCCTAAAGCAGGGGACAGGGGACAAGGCAGTGGCTGGGGTATGTGTGAGCCTCAGCCGCCCATAAGTTGTTTTCCTGCTGCTTCCAGCATGACCACAGGGTCCCATCTCCTCCCATGGCTGGAAAGGCTCCAGGTGGCTTCCAAGTGTCAGGAAGAGGGCGGGTGGCCATGGGATTCCGCATTGGTGTCCCTAAGCTCTGGGAGGACGAGGCCAGGTCGCAGCAAGGGGAAAGCGTAGCAGCCAGGCCAACACTTTGAGCCCCATCACTCCACTTTGGCTTCTCTTAGATTTCCCAAGCAGTTCCCACCATCCCTTCCATCGGGATTTGCAAGTGCCCAGACCGGGAGAACACCCCAGAGACCAGTTTCCCAACCCAAGATGGACTCGTCCCCCATGATGCGTTGGGTGACCCCCCACCACCACCCAAGGAGATGGTCTTGCACTTCCACTGCAAGGTGACGCTACAGAGGGGAGGGCTGATGGGCTCTTGAAGCTGTGGGGAAGGAGGGTCCTGAACCCCTTGGAGCTGCCCAAACCCCCTTTTCCATAGCCCACCCCCTTCCCAGGACCCAAACCCCAACAACACACGCCGGCAGGATGGTCCCACCTGGGCCACGCAGCTGACCTCGGCCTCCACCTTCCGCAGCTCGGCCGCCTGCAGGTCCAGCAGCCGGAGGAAGGCGGTGGCCAGGCTGCTGACCTGGTACGTGACGCTGGCCAGGGACTGCGTGCTCAGCGCCATCGTCTCCTCCAGCGCCTTCCTCTTGTCGCTCGCCTGGAGGGGGGAAAGCCAGCCGGTGGGACGAGCCCACCCCGCGCGGCCACCGCTGCCCTCCGTTCTCCACACTGGAGTCACACGGTGGCGAAGACGCTTCCTTCTGCTTTCCAAATGCATCAAACTTCCTCCGGCTCCGCCGGCGGGACACACGGGCACCCGTCAGGCGGCGGCACTCGGCTTTTCGGGCACCGGGGCTGCACCGTGATTCCTCCCTGGGGTGCTCGGCCTCCTGCCGCCCTTGGGGACAGCCTGGCCGGGCCACCAGCCGTGCTGGGGACGGCGTCTCTGTTCTCAGCACGTTTCCCCTTCAGCTCCGCTCCGGTGGGTCGAGCCCCTTGGGAGCAGCTTTGGGGTCTGGCTCGAGCCGGCGAGGCCACTGACACGGGCTCTGCAAAGCACGCAGGGACCCCTCTGGCCAAGACACTGTCCCCAAGAAACAGGGCCAGAACAAGCTTTTTCCCTCCTGTTTCATCCCAAAAGCTCCTGTCCACCCCTTGCCTCAGTGGGGGCCAGGCAGGGAGGAGGAGGAGGAGGAGGGATGCTGATAGCGGCAGAGCTTCACACTTGCTCTGGGTGTGCAGGCACCCAGCTCGCCTCTGCCCTGCCAGGAGGCACCTCCGAAACCCTGGGGACAGCCCAGGCAGGGCTGGTGTCCCTGGTCCCCTTCCAGGGCTTCTCCAGAAGCACCAAACCTCCGGCGCACTTTCCCTTTATCCCAAACCCACCCTGAGACCTGAGCAGAAAAGCTGCCGTGAAGCAAGAGGGGAAACTGAGGCACGAGAAAGAAAAACCCCACCGAACATCAGCGCGCAACAGCAGGAAGCTGACGGGGAGGCTCAGGCTCCCATCTCCGAGGGCAGAGCCTTTGCCGTCGCCCACCAGCCACCCCTCCGGGACCACCATCTCACCCAGGCTCCCGGCCGTCCCCAGCATCGCACCCAGCCCCAAAGCCGCAGTTTGTCCCCGCGATGTCCCCGGCTGTGTGTCCCCCCCCCCCCCCCCTTCCCCTCACCTGCAGGTAGTTGCTCTCGCAGTAGTCGGCGACCCTGCGGAGGTTGCAGTGGTGGTCGCGCAGGACCTGCCGCCCCGCCGGGATGTCGCGCTGCTGCAGCTGCTCCAGCTCCTCCGACATGGTGCCGGGCTCGGCTCCCACTTCCTCCCCGGCGCCGCGTTTTGAAGCTCGTGGCGGTGCTGACGCAGGGCCCGTGGGCGCCGCGATGTCCCCGTCCCACCCCCCCACCCCCCCCCCGTCCCTCAGGGACACCCCACAAGGCCTGGAGCCCACCCCGGCCACCTTCACATCGTGGCCCTCTGGAGAGCCGGGGGTGGTGAGGAAAGGTGGTGGCGGTGGGGGGCAGCGGGGAAGAAGCCAGCGTGGTCCCAGCCCCACGGGGGATGGAGGAGGGGGGGGCAGCCCCTGGCCATGGCTGGTGGTCAGCCCATGGGGGCAAGCGATGAGAGCGGCCGCGGCGGTGAAAGATGGGAGTCACAGAGGAACCGGTGACGCGGGGTGGGGGTAAGGGACCAAAAAAGACCCCGACCCTCCCCTCTTTGTCACCCTCCTGGTGGGGGTAGGGCTGAGCCGGGCTCAGGCGCATCCAGGGAGGGCGATTCCCTTCCCTTTGCCCCGAGATCCCGCCAAGGGCAGCGCTCTGCCTGCCAGGTCCTCCTCCCTGGAGCAGCCCCGCGCACCCCACGCAGCATCGGCCCCGTCACCCGGACCTCGCTCAGCTCAGGGCACGGAGGGATGTGACAAGTGACCCCACGGAGACGCCCGTCCTTGCCTCACCCGGGACACCGTGTCCTTCTCTGTGCTTTGCTAACAACGTTTCACCTCCCCACGGGGGAGGCTGTGCTGAGAGGAGGAAATTCCCACTTCCCCAGTGCTTGGAAATCCCCCTCCACCCTCTCCTCCTCCCCCAGGTGCTTCCTTGGGGCCTCCCAGGCTCTGTCCTCAGCCCCAGCGACTTTACACCGGCCAGACAAGAGCAAACCCCACGTTCGGGCTTGGCCCTTCCTGAGCCCACGGCCCCACCGGCACCAGGAGGAGGGAAATGATGAATTTCCTCCAGCACCGGCCCAGCTCCTCACACCCCGAAGGCCCAAGAGCCGCCTGAGCTGCTCCCGGCCCCCGACGAGGCTGCACCAGCCCCCCGAGGTCCCCTCGCCCCAGCTCCTCTCCATCCTAAACTCCACGAAAGCTGCTCTGATTCCCTCCACCTCAGCCAGGGCAGGACCCAGACACCCACAACAGGGGTTCAAGGGCTTCCCAGTCGCTCCAGTCACCCACCCACCCCACAAAGCACTTCTCCACCCCACCCTTCCTCCCCCATCCTCGCCCTCCCTGCAGCCCCACCACCGATTACCCTGGGCTTTGAGGCTAATGCCCAACACCTGACCAGCTTATTCTCCTGAGTCTATTATCAGCTTAAGGACCAAAGACATCTGCTCCCCGCTGCCCTCCTGGCGAGCTGGAGGAGTCTTCAAGCCTGGAGGAAGAGGGTGAGGGCTCAGTTAACGGCATCTCCTCCCCGATGGCTCTCTGAACGTCTCCACCACCGAGAGGGGCAACCCCTCGTCCCCGGAGGTAAGTGGCTTTGCTCCTTCCAGATACAAATGGCAGCGGGGGGGTCCACTCAGTTTGGGGGAGCCACGTTCTCCGTGGGTTGGGAACGTGGCTGTGCCACGGCTTTCGGCTCCTCACCCTCTGCCACGAGGGTCTCCCAGGGTTGACTATGCCCCGAGGGCATCGATGGGGAGAGGAGCGCGGGGCACCCAGGCCTGGAGAGCAGCTGCAGAAAACCAGCGGGGTCTGGGACACATGATGCCTTCCCAAGCAGGGCTGAGGTACGTGTCAGCTTCATCACGTTTACTTTTTTTATTTAAAAGGTTGTGGCCAGGCTTTTAAACCCAAGTTTTAACATGGGAACAGATCTCAGCAGCGCAGAGCAGCTGTGTGGGGAATCTCACATAACCCTTGGATGGGTTTTCAGGAAAAAAGAGCTGGGCTTTTCCAACCTCCGCGGCCCCAAAAACTTTTCAGCCGCAGCAAGCGACGCCTCCGCCTGCAAACAGGCGTGTTGGCAGCAACCAAGGGGCCATAATCCACGTTATCACTTACCTGGGGAGGAAGGCACGAGGGAAAAAAGAACAGTTTCTTAGAAAACCTGCAAAGATGCTCCACCCAGGCACAGGGCACTGCTCAGGAAGGTTTAGTTTGCAGAGCTGGGCAGCTCGTTTCTCCTACAAGGCTGCTCCTCTGCCAGCACCAAGGCGATGATGGGCTTTTCTCTGGCCTCAGCCGGCCCCACTCAACTGGCCACCTCGTGTCTTGGGGAAACAGCCTCTGTCGTGGCAAAGGCCTCTTTAAAAACCAGCCTGGATCCTCCCCCGCTGCCCTCACACTGCATCTGTGGCTCGATGGACCTGCTGGGAAGGAGCAAAGGAAAATCTGGTTAGAGCCGACGTTACCAGAAGGGTTTGGAAGGTGCCTGAAAGGTGCCTCCTGCCTTGGCTTATTTTTTTTTTTAGCATCAGCCCAGCTCTCCCCACGGGGGTAGCTCAGACACTGGCAGTTTGCAGTGCCGTGAGGGCCGAAGCAATGGCCCTAAGGTGCCTTAGGGGAAGCCCGGCTGTACGCTAATAACGAGCCATTTCCCTCTGGTCACAGGGCAAAATGGCTCAGGACATGACAGAGAAGGAGCTGCTGAAGATGGAGCTGGATCAGCTCAAGAAGGAGGTGAAGAACGAGAGGCAAATGGTGAGTCTTCCACCCAAAACGCAAAGGGGCTGTTCCCCAGGGTAAACTACCGCCCTGACCGCCCTGCAAAGGAAAAGAACCGCAACCCCCGAAGTGAAACCTCAGATACAGGCATGTGCGTTCACACCTCCCCCCCCTTAAGGCAAACGTCCCCCCACGGGCTTAGCCCCACATCTGAGAGCCCAGGGGCTACAGCCCCACACCCAGCAGGGTGCCCACAGCACGCTGGGGATGCTCTCGGGGCCGCCCCACGCTGGGTGGGATGTTCGTGGCCACGGTTCCCCTCTCCCAGCGGCACGGAGGGGTTTCTGGGGCGCAGCCCTGCAGCGAGGATTCGGTCCCACCACCCACCCCGAGCGTCTCCTTCCTCGGCAGGTCTCCAAGACCGGCAAAGAGCTCAAGGAGTACATCGAGTCCATGGCAGGCGAGGACCCGCTGCTGAAAGGGGTGCCCGAGGACAAGAACCCCTTCAAGGAGAAGGGCGGCTGTACCATCAGCTGACCCCTCGCTGCTGCCACCGCCGGGCACAGGGATGTTCCCGTGTGCCAGCCAAGACTGTCAGAATCCTGCTTTCCCCGTAGTCTCGGCGCTGGGGAGTCCAGAACCAAAGCGTAGCGCATCTAAAGGACAGCAAAAGGAAGAAAACGAAATAAAATTTAAAAAAAAAAATACAAAAAAAACCCCAAAACCAGAAGAAACAAGAAAAAACCCACTCGCCCCCCTGCCACCGGAGATGAGGTTCAGCAGCCAGCGCAGCGGGTGCTCCTGTGCTCTCACGGCTGAGCTACACTTGGCTTCCTGCAAGCAAAAACTTCTGCATTTTTAGCAACCAGCAGCCAACTGGGCTTTAACGAAACCACAGAGCTGTGGCTGGTCTCGGACTTCTCCCAGCAGCCCAACCCCGGAGCAGAAGAGCCTCCCAGCAGGACCTTGCTCAAGTCCAGCCTCGGTTTTTCCCACCTGGCACAGGAGGGCAACACACCCCCCCTCCCCTGCTGCTTGGAGGCTTCCAGGGGCCTGGAGCTTGATTCCCTTTATTCCTGCTGCTTGGAGGCTTCCAGGGGCCTGGAGCTTGATTCCCTTTATTCCTGCTGCTTGGAGGCTTCCAGGGGCCTGAAGCTTGATTCCCTTTATTCCTGCTGCTTGGAGGCTTCCAGGGGCCTGAAGCTTGATTCCCTTTATTCCTGCTGCTTGGAGGCTTCCAGGGGTCTGGAGCTTGATTCTCTTTATTCCTGCTGCTTGGAGGCTTCCAGGGGTCTGGAGCTTGATTCCCTTTATTCCTGCTGCTTGGAGGCTTCCAGGGGCCTGGAGCTTGATTCTCTTTATTCCTACGCCACCCTCCAGCCGGTGAGCGCTGCTGCCCACCACTCCTACAGCCCACGGCTCGTCCCCGCCGTGCCCCCTGCGTCGAGAGCCAGGGGGTGGGCAGAGCAGGGCTGGGTGGGTTTCAGCCAGCACAGGGTAGGGCGTGGGAAGGAGCGAGGCCTCAGGCAGCTTGTTCAAACCCTCACCCTGCCTCTCAGTCTCGCTTCCTCCCCTGGAAACCCCCTGTCAGCCGTGGGAAAGCGAGGCCAGGGCTGTCGGGTCCTGCCTGTGGCCGTGGTGGCTCTGAGCCGCCTCCACTTCATTGTCAGCTCCCCCCTACCGCCCCAATCGGGCCCCGTAGGGGCAGAAGGGCTGCAAAGCCTCGTCCCACCGTGTCCCATCAGTGACAGGGATGACTTGGAGCAGGCAGTTTGGGGGGTTAGCAGCTCCTTGGAGCAAGACAGGACTCGCCGGGCCCTAAGCTAGGAATGCCAGGCCATGATCCTCCTGCTCCCACGGGCAGCTGTTTTCTAGGACACATTTTATCCCTGCTTGATAGAAAAAAAAAACAAACAAACCACACATCAGGTGAGGCACAACCAGCTTCTGAGTTCAGTAGGGTGATACTTTGGGGAAGATTTGTGGGGTTTGGTTGTTTGAGGGTTTTTTGGGAGGTGTTTGAGTTTTTTTGTTGGTTTTGGGTTTTGTTTATTTGTTTTTTAAATCCACTACAGCTACACATTCTCTTTGGGAAACTCTCCAAAAGTTCCCCAGACGATCAGCCCCAAACAGAAGCAGTAGCTCTTTTTATTTCCCAGTCCCTCAGGTTCTGTCCCTGCTGCAGGCTGTCCCCATCCCCGCTTCTGCTTCATACCAGCCCACCTCTGACATCGCAGCAGCCCTCGGGCCCACAGCAAAGTGCTCCCCCAAGGCCCAAACAGCCTCTGCTCAGAGGTTACACACTCCCCATGGCAGATTCGGATGCAGCGAAGACGATGGCTGCAAAGTCAGAGCAGGAGCAAACCCCTTCCACCCAGTGTTTGGGAAGAGATGATGGTGCAGGAGGTGCCTGCTGCCTGTTGGGAAGGGTGTGGGTCTACTGCGATGCCGGCGGCTGCTGTTGGGGCTCCGGGAGCACGTGGAGACAGGCCTGGGACTAGTTTAGATGCCAGGCTTGCAGGGAAAGTGCTTTTTGCTCCACTTGGAGCAGTTTTCCTGCCTGCGAGGCCACCGCTTGGTCTCATCCATGGGGCGTGTGGGGGTCCCTCGGCACTCGGGGCTCCCTGGCAGAGGATACGGACAAGGAAGAGGCTTTTCCTCAGGTGGGGGGGTCTCCACCACTCCCCTGCAGTCAACACCTCCACTCCGTGGACCTCCTTAGCCAAAAAAACAAACAAAAAAAGATAAAGATAAAGGTGGTTTCGTTCTTTCTCGCAGACGCTAAATAAACCTGCCAGCTCCACCACGGCTTCTGTCTTTCTTACGGCAGCGAGGGGCAGGGTGGCGGGGCCGGTGGCCCTGAGGAGGGCGGCTCTGCCGGAGCCCCGGCTGCCTCTAATCCGGGGCGCTAACCCGGACGCGGCCGGGTTTTCTGTGCCGGGAGGGGATTGACCCGTTAATCGACGTTAAACGGCTGGAGACCTGCGTCACAGCCGGCTAAGCCGCTGCTGAAGGGATTCGGGACGCTTCGGGCCCAGCGGTGGCTTAAGCCGAGGCCGGGCCTGTGGAGCCGTTTCCCCGAGGCCTCCCCCACCGCCATGGCGGCCCCGCGGTATCCGCGGCGAGGCGGCGTCGCTGCGCGATAACGCAATGGGAGGCGGAGCGGAGCGCGCTTCTAGCCAATAGCAGCGCGGGGAGGTGAGAGTGTCAGCGCGCGCGCCCAATCAGCGACGGCAACTGGGAGCCGGCCAGCGGCCCTCGCTTCCCCCCTGGCCGCTCGCGCGCATGCGCAGTGAGAAAAGCCGGCACAAAATGGAGCCCGGCGGGGGGCCGGGAGGGTGCAGGGGAGGGGAGATATACCCGGTGCTGTCTCCGCCCCTCCGCACGCCCCCCCCCCGCTCCGCCGATTCGCGGCCTCCTCCCGCCGCGCTACAGGAGGAGCGGAAATTTAAAAAAACAAACAAACACACAAAAAAAAAATAAAGTAAAAAGAGGGAAGCCACACGAGGTCCCACCGAGATTTGAACTCGGATCGCTGGATTCAAAGTCCAGAGTGCTAACCATTACACCATGGGACCGCTACGGGAAGGGGCCCTCACCGCGCCTTCAGTCTATGCCGCCGCCCGCGGGTGACATGTCTGAGCCCCTCTTGTCGTGGCCCACCCCCCCCCCCCCCCGGACCGGGGCAACCGGGCCCTGCTTCCCGCCCCGCCGCAGGCAGCCTCCGGCCCTTCCCGGGCGGCTCAAGGGCACCGAGAGCGACCGACGGTCGCTCTCGGTGCCCTTGAGCCGCCCGGGAAGGGCCGGAGGCTGCAGCGCGGTTGGGGAGAGCAGCACCGCGGGGAGGGGGGGGGGGGGGGGGGGGTGTTGCAAGGCCTCCGCCCCCCCCCCTCCCAGCACCCCCGGGGGAGAAAATGGTATTAATTATTCCTACAACCCCCACTAAATCATGATTCCGGCCCTCTTGGGGTGCTACCGGCACGGAGGACAGGCTGTAGCATTCGCGGGGATGTCCCCGACCTTCACCGCTGCCACCCCCACCCCTTGTCCCCAACCTTCAACACCCATTTCCCCCCCTTTATTTCTCTATTTTTTTCCTTATTTCCCCTTTATTTCTCTATTTTTCCTCTGTTTCCCCCTTTATCTCTCTATTTTTCCTGTTTTCTCCCTTTATCTCTCAATTTTTCCTCTATTTCCCCTTTATTTGTATTTCCCCCTCTATTTCTCCCCTTTACTTCTCTATTTTTCCTGTTCTCCTTGCTTTCTCCCTTTTTTCCTCTATCCTTCCCCCTTATTTCTCCCTTTTTTCCTCTATCCTTCCCCCTTATTTCTCCCTTTTTTCCTCTATCCTTCCCCCTTATTTCTCCCTTTTTTCCTCTATCCTCCCCCCTTATTTCTCCCTTTTTTCCTCTATCCTTCCCCCTTATTTCTCCCTTTTTTCCTCTATCCTTCCCCCTTATTTCTCCCTTTTTTCCTCTATCCTTCCCCCTTATTTCTCCCTTTTTTCCTCTATCCTTCCCCCTTATTTCTCCCTTTTTTCCTCTATCCTTCCCCCTTATTTCTCCCTTTTTTCCTCTATCCTTCCCCCTTATTTCTCCCTTTTTTTCCTCTATCCTCCCCCCTTATTTCTCCCTTTTTTCCTCTATCCTCCCCCCTTATTTCTCCCTTTTTTCCTCTATCCCCCCCCTTATTTCTCCCTTTTTTTCTATCCTCCCCCCCTTATTTCTCCCTTTTTTTCTATCCTCCCCCCTTATTTCTCCCTTTTTTCCTCTATCCCCCCCCTTATTTCTCCCTTTTTTTCTATCCTCCCCCCCTTATTTCTCCCTTTTTTTCTATCCTCCCCCCCTTATTTCTCCCTTTTTTTCTATCCTCCCCCCTTATTTCTCCCTTTTTTCCTCCCTCAAACTCCATAAAACCACACCAATATTCCTTTTTTTTTTTAATTTGTTTTTTTTTTTCCTCTTTATTTTTAAAAATGAAACAGTGGAGTAAAGCGGTTTGTGGCAAACAAAACAAAACAAAACAAAAAAAACAAACCAAAACCAACAACAACACAACAACCTCGCTGGAAGAGAAATGGAGCCCACGTCCATCCGTAATCCCAACTCCACATCCAAGCCCACAAACTGCCTCGCGCGAGGGGACAAGGGAAGAACACGGATTAGAAGAGGCAAGGAGGAGAGGGAGGGGGAAAAGGCAAAAAGAAACAAATCGGCTGAAAAGAGGAAAAACCAATCTTGTTACAGGAAAGTACAATTATTTATTTTTTTTCTGAATAGCCTGAAATTATATTGGGGCGGCTGCTGGGAGAAGCAGCACCCTTGGGTGCACCCGTCCGGTGGATGAGGAGGTGCTGGGTGCTCCCGGTGTCGGGGTGCAGAGTGATGCGGCACCCCAACTTCAGCTCGATCACCCCCCTCGTGCTGCCATCAACCCGCTGCCGCCATCCTGCCCCAAAAAGCTGCTGGAAAAAAAAAAAAACAAAAAAACAACAACAAACCCCATCGACTGCCATTTCCCCAGCAAAAAAACGGGGTTCAGCCCTGCCGGGCTGGGGAAGCAAGGCGGATGGAGGCGTACGGCTGATGGAAGAAGTAAATATCCAAGTTCAAAAGGAAAAAAAAAAAAAATAAAGTCATGGAAGATTGAGCATTAAAAAAAAAAAAAAATAAATCAGTCACAACCAAACATTTCGGACTGCTGAGGTCTGGAGCTTTTACAACTAATGGCCACTTTAAAGTGAAAAGAAAGCCCATAAATTCTATTTTTAAAGAACATTTTTCTTTGGAAAAAGAGAGTAATTTTTTTTTTTTTTTTTCCCCTAAACTACAGCATGTGGAGTTGCCACTACCTAGCTTTTAATCTATTGTCGCTAAGAGGTAGATAAACAAAAATGAATTGGTTATATATAAAGTCGTGCCCCCGGGTTCGACGTGCGGTGAAGCTGAGGGACTCCACGGGCACTGGCCGCTCGGGGCTCTCAGGAAAATCTCGGGCTTCCCGGGGGGTTTCGCCTCCTCTGGAGCCACCCTAAAATTTGTCGCGTTTCAATTCGGCTGCAGGAGCCAACGGAGGCGGCAGTGGCATGGGGGGGGTGTCGTGGTTTAGGGCAAAATTTCCTCCTGAAATCAAGGAATTTGACCCCGAGGTGAATCCAGATGCGCTTCGAACGAACAGACGCAATTAACTGCTGGGTCACAAACGCTCACACCAATTATGGCCATTTTAAGGATTACTTTCTGCCCTGATACCGGTCAATCCCATCGATTTGCTGCGACAGGAGAGCCCAGCGAGCCCAGCGCCAGTCCCTGCCTCCCATCCCTGCCTCGGGCAGCTCTGCCGGGGCCGTGCTCCGGATCAGCCCTTCCCCACCCCGAAACATCGGCAAAATCCTTCCCGCTGGACTCGGTGTTGCTTTGCAGAGACCATTTCCCAGACTAGTCCAAAAAAAATGGCTTCAGTTCTGTCATCCTGACTCCTGGGGCTTAAATTATTAATTAAACATTATTTTTAAGCAAAACAAAAAAATCCCTTTCGGTGTTAGCTCATGCTGATCTGCAGCACCCAAATACTTTCCACAGTTCATAACCCACCGCTCTGCCGCACCGGCGGGGACAGGCTGCTGCCGTGGACCGGCAGAGCATCCCACCACGGTCCAGGAGAGCATCCCACCGGCACGGTTTGGCAGAGCATCCCACCGCCCTGGTTTGGCAGAGCATCCCACCGTTGCCGCGCCCCGCCGCAGCTCAGAGAGGTATTTGTCTTCAACAAAAAAAACTAAAGAATCCTGGAACGTACAGTAAAGCAGCAGGGATCAAACGCCCACCCGAGTCAGCCCGGGGCTGACTTTTCAAGGGGTCCGACTTGGCCACTGTCCCAACCCACTGCCCTCCTGGCATCCTCCAGAGCCTTCCTCATGGCTCTCCTCGTCCTCCTCCACCACGCAGCTCTCCCTAACCACGAGGCATAAAGCCAGGATGCCAAAACCGCCTCCCCACCAGCCGGGAGGGTCTCTGCTGAGTTTGGGGGTGCCGGAGGCTGGATCCTGCCATGGGGGGGGATCCGTCCGTCCCTCGGGGCTCCCTGTCAGCTCTGAGGTAGTTTGCACATGTACGTTTCCAGCTCGCAGCACCTGCATGGTCTCCGAAAAAAAAAATTCATGATTTAAGAGCCTCTGGCTGGTTTCGCTCTGCTCTGGATCTCATCCACAATCACAAAGGAGTTCAAAAAGAAATAAATTTTTTTTAAAAAAACCTAACAAAAGGCAGAAGAAAGGCTGATTCGACCGAATGGGGACGCATCCCTCTCCTCCCCACACCGCCATCGGGCATCCTGAATTAATTCTAGCCTTGAAGAGTTACTGCCAAGCACCCGCTCCGAGGCCGATTCCCAAGCGCCGCGTACCCGGCAAGGGGCCACCCGCCTCCAACCAGCGGATCGAAGCCTCCCGCACTCAAGCACGGCTCATTCCCGCTGCCCCATTGCCTCTCCCAGCTTCCAAAGCAAATCCATTGCCAAATCCAGCCGGGAAAGCCCAGCGCCGGACGCGGCACGGCACAGCCCGAGCGGCTGCCGGGAGCCAGCGCGTTACGAGGATGCTTCAATACTTCCGTGCCCTCTCAGGAGAACACACGTTTTCACAGGATCACACCGATTTCATCCAAACAAAACAAAAAGCTACAACGGAAAAAAAGAAATTAAAAACGACGGAAAAAAGAAAACAATCAGACGCACCCCCCCAAAAAAAAAAACCCTCAACCCTCAGTTACTAAATTCTCTGAAAATAAGAAAGTTCCAAAAAATATCAAAAGCCTATGTTGTGTGGACCAGCAGGGGACGGGGAGGGAAGATCTCTATCGATAAAAAGAAATTAAATTAAAGAAATGTCTTCAACTGTCTTATAGCAAGTTTGCGTTTCTGATCTTTTTTTTTCAGAGTCTAGAAAACACTTAAAATAGTTGGAGCTAGAAATTAAAAATGTTTTTGTTTTTTTTTCTGGCACTGAATAACTATCTGACTAACTTTTACTGCTTCCTTCTTTTTCTTTTCTTTTTTTTTTTTTTCTTTTTTTTTTTTAATGCACTAAAAAAATAAAAACGAACCCAAAACCTAATGCCCAGGAAACATAAAATGTAGCTTAGAGGCAGTTTCTTTTCAATATTTACAATGGATTTTCCTCTAGTTTTGACTCTGTAAAACCCTTCCACGCTCGTCAGCCAGGTCCGGCTACAGGGAAGGAGCACGGCCCCGGCATCGCCGCTGAGCCCACGGATGCTCTTAGCAGCTGAGAAAGCATTCGGAGCTTGGAAGAATAGAAACATTAGCTGGGATTTTGGGATATTTTTTTTTCCTTTTTCTCTCTTTTTCTCCAGCTGAACGGCAGAAGACGACTCTGATAGCATTCAAATGAGGCAAACCCCCAAATCCATGTCTCTCCGTAGCGCAGCAGCGGCTCGTTCCGGCGATGCTTTGCACGGGAGACGGCACCGAGGAGCGCCAAGTGCTTCCGAGACGTGAATTTGTTCATCCTCACACCGAGCCTGGGGGGTAGGAGAGCAGCATCACCCCCGGGGGGGAACCCGAGGCACGGAGAAGTGCTTTGCTTGCTCGCTTTCCTTCTCGCCCACCGGCAGGAGAGGCAGCCAGCGGCACAAGCTCTGCCTGCTCGCTGCCTGCAACTCCCCCCCCCCCCCAGCATGACCCGCTGACCAGAAACCCAGTTTCCCCAGTTTCCCCAATCCCACCCGGAAGCTCCCTATGTCCCAGTTTTAAAACTCCGCATCCTTCCTCACCCCATGGATAAGGATGTTTCAGGGCAGCAGCCGACCCCGCCGTGCGCCCCAGGACGGGGCAGGGCTGGGGCTGCTCCTTGCTCATGGGGGAAAAAAGAAAAATGACAATGAAAAAAATCAAACCACGATCATTTCTGCCAGGGTAAAGACAAGGCAGAGAGGAGCTGACGGCACCTCTCACCCCTCCGTGCGGAGGTTCCCCCTAAATTACCTTTGATTCTGGTGCAAAGAGAGCGGCTAGAGGAGCTACCGCGGGGCCGGGGATCCTTCCTGCTTGCTTTTGGGGTTCATTAGAGCTTTTTTTTTTTTTTCCTGCTTATTCATTCCAGGCCTGATCCAGGGCTCGCTCGTGTCTCCTGCCACTCATCTCACCAGCCAGTCACGCCGGGGATCCCGGATTATCCTGCTTTCACTCTTCCCAGCTCAGCTTGGCTCCGGAGAAAGATGGGAGATGCTTGGAGGCGTCTTCCTTACTGCAAATCACTTCATACAAATAATTTCCCTCGGGGAAAACAAAGAGATTCTCCCCCACCCCACCCCCCCCCAAAAAAAAAAGTACCGATTGCTCCTATGTTACGGCAGTGGGACCAGCTTGGGGGTAGGAAACAGCATCAAAGGTTTCCCTGAATCATCAGATTTTAGGTCAAGATCTTCTCACTGCAACAACCAGATCACCAGGACTGGGGGTGCTTGGGGTGGGATTTGGGTTTGGGTTTTGGGTTTTTTTTTTTTTTCATCCCTCAATGATACAGTTTGAACCAGTTATCAAAAACGCTTGCTGTCGGAAAAGACAATTATAATCACCGATGTCTGAATACACTGTTCTGTGCAAGGCTGGAATAAAAAAAAAAAAAAAAAAAAAAAGTAGAGAGCCAGAAATTTCAAGTAATAAGAAACCGTTTTTCCTAGGACAAATGCCAGTCTTCCCATAAAAAAAAAAAAAATATATATATATATATAAAAAAAAATGAAGAAAACCCCACGGAGGCCCCTCTCCCACCACCCCGAGGGGCAAGAGCTGCGGGCTGGGCGCTGCCAAGTCCTAATTTTGCTCTTTTGATCCCAAATTTACGGGAAAAAAAAAAGGGCCAGTGACGGGCCAGACCCCACGCTCCTCATCCACCCCAAATATTGTGTGTGTGTGGGAAGAGGTACAGGGCGGTGGGATGGGGACGGCAGCGCCCGCCGCTCCCAAATTCATTTTACCACCGCCGAATTTTTTATATTTTTCAACTACCATTCAAGCAAGGGTCGTTTTCCTGCAGGTACGGTGAAAAACAGTAAGATGGGACTTAAAAAAAAAAAAAAAACCCAACCCTGTGAACGTTTTAGAGCAGGCAGAGAGGTTCAGGCCCATCAGTCCTCAGGGTTGGATTCATCCTCTCTCTCCTCGATGTGCGTTTATATATAAAAAAAAGGGCTCCCGTTAATTTCTCTCTCTCTCCTTCTCACTTTTTTTTTTTTCCTTTTTTTTTTTTTTTTTTTAAATTGCTTATCCTCGGTAAAACGGAGGCAAATCTCTGTAAAATATTTAACAGCATCATAGTGGAGAAGATGGTTCGACACTGCCTCCGTGGCAACACAGGAGGCCGATTCATTTGGGTTCTGGGATATATATAAATATATATAAATATATATATATATATGGCTTCCAAGTGTTTGAAAAAAAAATCGCCTGAGCTGGTGTGGTTTAAATACCAGCAAACCCCGTGTACCCCACTTTGCATAGTCAACGCTGCCCTAGGAGTCCGTCCTCGCATCGCCGGGAGTGGAAGATTTCTGATCCCAAGCTCTTTAATAATCTGATTTCTCAATGGAGTTGGATTGAGAAAGGCCTTTCAGCCAGTGGCAGGTTTTGGTTGAGGTGGTTTTTTTTTGTTTTTAATTTAATCAAAAAAAAAAAAAAGAAAAAAAAAAGAAAAAAAAAGAAAGAAATGATGTTTTTCCAATTGAAAAAAGTTGGTGGGCTCCAATTTGTCCAAGGTCTCAAAGAGTCGCGACATCTGACAGCTCTTGTGTTGTGGTAAAATTCATTAACTGGCTTGAAAAGGCCAAAAAAAAAAAAAAAACCAAACCAAAAATAAACCAAGCTGCTGCCATCTTTTCCACTATGTCTGAAATTCCTGTCGTTCTCCATAGAGAGCTCATAACACTTGGTTACCTGCACATAACTCCTGGCTCATAAGAAATTATGAAACTTAACTTCTCTTTTCATTAAAAAAATAAAATATTCAAGACTATCAGCTTTTATATAAAATATCAGCAAGCCCCCAAAAAAAAAAAAAAAAATCAATTGCTGAGGTAACTTCATACCTTGAGGTAGCTTTTTTTTTTTCTTTTCTCTTCTTTTTTTTTTTTTTTTTTTTCTTTTTCGTGGTTTTTTTTTTCTCTCTCATTGCTCAAACACACAGCAATACCTGGCCTTCCCCCACATCGCCCTGTTGTTGCAATGGTTTAAAGGACAGTAACTGCTGCCGTGTTCCCTTATCAATAAACCACCCGCCTTCCTGATGCTGCATGAGCTGAATTTCAAGCCGGGCTTGGCTTTGGGAGGAAGCTCGAGCAGGAGGGCTGGCCTCCAGAAAAAGAAACGAGTCAAAGCATCAGTGCGAGGTTTGCTCCAAATTCCCTCCTTTTAGCCCCAAATTGGTTCACCCAGGAGTTGCTCCTGAGTTTCCTCCCATCCGGCGGGTGCGGGATCCGGCATCATCCCTCTCCCCCAAAATTATTCCCAATTTTGCTTTTCCACCCTCCCACCCCAATTTGCAGGAAAATCAGCGTGAAGCCACATTTCTGCTGGATTTGCAGCAGAAATCGCAGCGCGGGCGCTCAGTCGGGAGCTGCCCCAGCCCCGCCGTGGAGACAAGACCTTCCCCTGCCTGGAAGAGGTGATGGCAGCAGTTACTGTCCCTTCCAAATACTCAATATTAAAAAACAAATCATTAAAATATATCTAAAATATAAAATCCACATAAGAGTGACGGGAATCAGTAACCATATTACATTCGTTTGACGCATATATTTGGTATCGTCTCATGAGAACAGTTATTCTTACTGCAGAAAGGAAGGTGGTGGTTGGTGGTGTGGTGTTTTTTTTTTTTTAAATAATGAAAAAAAAAATCTTTATAAACTAAAAAAAAAAAATAATAATGTGCCAAATTTCAAGAATTTTTTTTCCCCACCTAGAGAGATTTGGAGGAGGGGGGGATAAGACACAAATAGCCCCAGGGGAGTTCGTGTGAGCTGGCACCTCCCCAGTTTGCTAATAGAAATATTCCCTGGGTGTTTTCTGACAAAAAAAAAAACCCTGCATTTCCCCACGGATGAACCCCTGGAGGCTCCGATGGGATTTTGGGGCACAAACCTCCCATTCCAGGTGGGGAAGCTGAGGCTGAGGGCAGCTGGCAGAGGACGTGGCAAAGGAGTCGGGCACAAAACCGGCCCCAGCTCAGTGGCAAAGCCGAGTCCCCAGCGCTGGGCATCTCTCCGCTGCACCCCTCAGCCCCTCCGGCTCCCTCCCGACCCCCCAAACCATTCTGCATGCATTGAGTTCCCATAATCTGATTATTAAAGAGATGAAGATTAATTCAATGTTTCCTACCAAGCAGGGGTTTCTTTGCCTTTTTTTTTTTTCTCTTTTTTTTTTTTTTCTTTTTTTTTTTTTTGGTGGTGGTTTATTGCTGTTGCTCGAAGGGAAAAGGGAAAAGCAAAAGCCCTTCCCCCTTCCCTTCCCTGGACAGTTTGCCTCGTCTCTAGGACGGGTTGTCACCTCCGCAGCGGAGATCACTGAGAAAAATGGTCGCATGTCCCACTTCTGCCATTATTTCATAGGCTTCAAAAACAACAACAACAACAAAAAATTAAAAAAAAAAAAATTCTTTAAACTAACCTAAAAATGAAGAGAAACATTCAAACAACTGAAAGGAAAAAGAAAAAAAAAAAAATCATCCTGGAAAATAGAGGTGCTCTCCTGGCTTCTAAGGCTTCACAAGGCACTGCACTGCAGGCAGCACAGGCAGGAGGAATCCTGCCCTCCCGCCCGCCCGCCGGTGGTTCTGAGGCTGGAGCGGTGCAGAGCTCCCAAGGGACCCAAATCCATTTGGCGCTAAGGTGGGGGCTTCAGCTTTTTCTTCTTTTTTTCTCTTTTTTCTTTTTTTTTCCCCCCCCACAATGGATCTCGTTACCAACAGGGGTTGGTAAGAATCCACTGCAATTTCTCTTAAAAAAAAAAACTAAAATAGGAAAGAAAAAAAAAAAAAAAATCAAAATCGAACGCTCCAAAAGGCTTAACGTCGCTCTGGGAATACCCACCAGCCGCAGGGAGGGAGGGAGCGAGGGGTCGGGGAGACGCAGCCGCCGGGCACCCCCGGCTGCGACGAGCCCTCCAGAGGCTACTTAAATGAGTGGGCAAATGCTGCACCCACCGGAGGGGACCCAGCGCCGCGGTGGCTGCGGCTTCGTCACACCGTCATCCCCGGGGAACCCGGCGCCGCGCTGGCCTCGGCAGAGCAGCCGGACGGCCCGGCGCGCTGCAGCACCTCTCGCTTCATTTAAGTAGCTGTCCTGGCACGTGGAGCTAAAAATGGATCCAATTCCTTGTTTTTTGTTTTTTGTTTTTTTTTTTACCCTAGCCATCTACCTCGGAAGCCAATCAAACTGCCTTTTAATCTCGATCGGTTAATGAAAAAATTAGCATCTGTCTACGGTAACTGATTCCCAGCCACTCTTAAGCCCGGCATTGGCTTGTTCCGCTTTTCACGTTGGTGTCGGTGCTGCTCTTATTTCCTCCGCGCTTGCGTCTGGCCGCTCTGTCCCTTCTGGTGCTGCTGCTTCACCTGGGCCAGGATGTCTCGGATCTTGCGCTGAGCCATCTGCGGACGAGAAGAGCAAAGCGGGGAGCTGGGCGGGGGGAACCCCAGGGCTTAGCAAGATCCCGGGGTTGAGGGAAACGGCTTTGCGTGGCGTGAAAGACGCTACAGCGTTCAGCAGGGCTGGGTGAAGTGGCCCCTGGAAATCCCTTCCTGCCCTGTTTTTAGCGCCGTTTCCTCCAGGAGTTGGGTTTGGGAGGCGACACGCTGCGTGGGCACACGCTCCCACAGCTCTCCCTGCTCCCCCCGCTGTCCCACACCATCACCCACAGCAAAAGGCACAGCTCACCGTCACCCACTTCTGCAACCACCACCGGCCAGGCGTGGGAAAGATTTCCACGGGAGGATACCCACGTGGACACAGCCCCCTACGAGCCATCGGAGAACCCACTCGTGCTCGTGCAGGAGCTGCTGGGGCCGTACCTGGCTGGCATAGAAGTGCCCGATGATCTTCACGATGACCTGCTCGTTCTCGTCTGGGGTCTGGTCCCGCGGCACCACCACCTCTGCTGCCGTCAGGTTCTGCAGCTCATTGACCTGCGGGGAAGGGGCAGAGACCACCCCGTTGCGCCATGCGGGAAGGACAAGCCCCTGCGGGAAATCCCCGCCAGTCCCCCAGCAAAACCCAGCCAGCCCCCTGGGAAACCCATCCCTGGGTTGTCCCCAGGCACTGGCACGAAGCAGCCACTCTCCCAGGGACATCCTCCCCTCCAGGGTGCTCCCATCCCCACCCAAGCATCTCTCCCGCTTACGGTTTTGCCCCCTTTGCCGATGACCCTGCCCGCGGCCGAGGCAGGGACCCGGATGTGCGTCTCCAGCTTCACTTCTTCCTTCGGTCCAAAGAAGTTCTCCTCCTTCAGCTTCCCATAGATCCGGCCTTGCGCCTGCGGAGAGGAGGGAGCACGGAGTCAGAAGCCATCCAAGATGTCCTACCCCCGCGTATCCCCACCGGCTCAGTGGGTCTCCATCTCTGGGATGGGTCAGCATCCCATGAAATCCCAGTTCCCCAGGGTTTCAAACCAAGCTCAGCCCCTTGGAGACCTGATGTCGGGTTAACCCAGCCACAGTCTGGGCTCAAAATTGGGGTCACCACCCTGCTCCTCCCTTCCCGGCTCCATGGGGCGGTGGAGAGGGGCACCCCGAATCCCCCGCGGTGACAGCAGCGCAGGGGGAACCTTAAACTGAGCTTCTGGAGGGCCCGTGATGACGACCATGCGCACTTTGGAGTCCGGCGTCTCCGGAGGGGCAATCTGGAGGGGGAAGAGAGACGGTGGCTGCGGCGGGGAGTGGCACGGGCAGGGTGGTGGCCATGCCCTCCCTCTCCCATCCCGCAGGATTAGGCCCCCAGCCCGACTGCCTGGGCTTTTCAGGTGGTTTTCCCAACCAGAAAGGCCCCCGCTCGGGGAGGGGGTGGCAGAGGCGGGGGGTCCCCGCTGGGGCAACCCTACCTTGATAGAGGCACTTGCGAACCGGGAGAGCTGCTTGATGTGCTGGCCCTTCTTGCCGATGATGGCGCCGACCGCCTGGGCGGGGATGAAGACGTGCACCGTCTCCTGCTCCGGAGGCTGCGGGTACAGCGTCACCGTTCAGGGCTCAGTGCCACCATCCAGGGCTCGGGGTTCCACGTCCCCCCACCCCAAGCGATGCCCACACCTCTCCAAGGGTGGCTGAGCCACCACCAGACCCCACGGGGTCTGAGCACCTACTCCTCCATCCCGTTTGCAATAGTTTAAAAGACCAGATCCTGCACCCACGCTGGACCTGACCTGCCTGCTGACAGCAGGGGATGATGAAGGCATAACCCCGACCACTGCAAGGGTCTTCTCCACGCTGGGGAGACCCCCGAGCTGGAAGCAGGAGCAGTTTGAGCTGCCTGGTGTTCACCTACCATGAAGGAGCTGTACGGCGCAGCCCCGGAGACGCTGCTCGGCGGAGGAGGTACTGCGTTGGAGGAGGCAGGGAAGAGGCCAACCGCAGCCAGGTTAAGGCCAGGGATGAGGTGAGATTGCAACTGAGGGCGAGAGGAGAGAAAGGCTCGTTGCTTTTAGCGGGGCATCCTCCTAGAGAGCTCCCAGCAGCTGAGACGCAGGGCAGGATCGAACGCCACTCACGCTCATGGCAGCCACGTCGTTCTCGTAGGCTTCCCTCACTTTCTTCATGATCTCCTGCTCTGCTTTGCAGCAGTTCTCGATGGAGCCCTTCACCGTGATGGTCCTTTCGGGGTTGTACAGAGTCAGGTCCTGCAAGCTGATGGGAAAGCCAGCGTCAGCACTGAGACCCTGCCCAAGAAGGGCTACACCGGGTCCTCCGGTCCTTCTGATGGGTGCTACTGGGGTGCTGGGGACACTGGGTGTCACTGCTACCGCGTACTGGGAGCATGTAGTCCCAGTCAAAGCAGGGACCAGCATTACGGTTTGCACTGGGAAAGTCCACTCTGCCTTCACCCAAAAACATGGCTTAAGAGTAAAACCCCAGTCTCAGCCATCAAACCAGCCGGTGCTGAGCTCTGCGGTCCTGAAGAGATAGGGAGGGGACACCAAAGGGACAGGAGGGGGACACCAAAGGGACAGGGAGGGGAATATAGAAAACATAAAGCCCAGGTTTTTCAAGAGAGCTTTGGGCAGTAAAGGATCCACAGCACAGGCTGGTTTCTCATCTGGCGGGCAGGTATCTCTGTCCCCCTCCTCACCCGCCTCCTCCTCATCCTCCCCCTCTGCCCCGGGCTGAGGAAGGTCTGCCCTGGTTTCCCCAAAGGCAGCGAGGAGCCTTACGACGAGATGGTGATTTTTGTCTCTGTGTCCTGCTCCACTTTCTTCAAGTTCCGCCCTTCTTTGCCGATCAGGCGCCCCACAAAGTTGTTATGGGCCAAGATTTTCAGAGGCACTTCATCAGCTCTTGGGAGAGGAATGGGGAAAAAAAACAACATGAAGGATTACTGCAGCCAGAAGAGGAGGGACTTGGTACAGAGGGATAGGGGAAGCTCAAGTCCCCTTGCTTGGAGTCCCTGGGTCCCCCAAACCAAAGCTCCTGCACACATGGGAGCATCACCCAGCTCTGGGCATTAGGACGGCACCAGAGCTCAGCGAAGAGCCGCGGATGGGATACACATGCACAGAAAGGCGGGGGGAAACCTTACGTCTTGGTGTCCTTCGCCTCCTTCTGCATGATCTCCAAAATCATCTTGCAGGCGGCGGAGCAGCCCTCGGGGGTGGAGTGGATGCTGATGGCTTTTTCTGCAGCTCCCGCGTTTTCTTTCCGGTGCACGTCGATCCTGCAAGCACGGGATGGGCGCTGGGGCACGGGAGTGGCTCTGGGGCTTCCCAGCTACTCCGCTTTCCCCACGTCCCCGTGAACTGCCTGGAGCTCACACTCGACTGTAAGGTTATATGCACCCAGGGAAGGGGAGAGGAGTTAATTCTAGGCTTGATACTTGACATGGACGCAGCGGCTAGAAGCTCAAATCACAGAAATCCAAATAAGGCATCAGCATCTATTTATTTTAAGCAACAGGAGTGATTAAGTGGTGAAACAAGCACGTGCCTGGGGGACGGGATGGGCTGTCCATCACTTCACGTCTTAGAAAAAGCCTTCCTTGGGGGGACAAGAGCCGTAGCCAACATAAGCTCAGGGGCCAAATGCAAGAGTAGGCGGGTGAAGGTCAATAGGCTCGTGCTAAATGAGACCGGCTGAAGCAGAGACCCGGGTCCCATCCCAGCCCGGGTGACCCTGGCAAAGGCGGACACGGGGGGAAGCACAGCCAGAGAGCCTGACTGGGTCAAGGCATGGGAAGGCGGCTCTTGGACACGCTGCCCTGCAAGGCAGGAGAGCTGGAGGGACCTCAAAAAGCCCCTTCTCCAAAAGAAGTATATCCCTGCAGCCCACCCGGCTCCACAAGGCGTAAACCGGCTCGTGGGAGAACGGACTCACTTGGACTGCGTCTGCTTGGTGATGTTCCTGATGGTGGCCCCTTCCTTGCCGATGATGGCACCCACATACTGGGTGGGCACCAGGAGGCGGAGGGGGATATCCACCGGCTGCTGCTTGACCGGTGCCCCCGCGGTGACGGGGGAGCCCTGCCTGGGGGCACCGCGTGCCCCGAAGCCGCCCCGCCGCCCGTTCTCCGGCCCTTGCATGGACTGCTCGTCGGGGATGTAGGAGACCTTCAGCGCGTGGTTCTCCAGCTGGTGCCCGTTCAGCTTCATGATGGCTCTGGAAGGGGAGAAGGGGTTGGGGTCCCTCCTGTCACGTCCTGGCAACGCATCAGCTCAACCCAAAATGGGAGAAGCCCTCCCTGGCGTCACACCCAGCAAGGAAGCGCTGGGAGTGGGGAAAGGAGATGTCACTGATGCCACGGGGACCTGGCAGGGCTTTCCACCCAGCCTGGATGAGCCCAAGTATTTTAAGGGGAACCTCTCCAAGCACCCAGGGCAAGGATAGGATCGTGCAGGGAGTGATTCCCACATCTCCTCCACCTGATGATTTTTGTCCAATCTCTCAAATCCCTCTCCTGGCAGGGCTTCAGGGACTGCAAGAGCTGAAAGCTGTCGATAGATGGGGCTGGCAGCAAGAGCAAAGTGACGGCTTTGGCCACCGCTCTCCACAGCTCCTTCAAACCTCCCTGGTTTTTCTACAGAGACAACCCAAACTGCAGCTCTCTAGAAAGTGGTCGGTGACTCAACTGTTGTAAAAAAAAACCGCAACCCCCCCCCCAAAAAACTCTAAAACTGGCTAAACAGAGAGTTTCCCTGCTAACAGCCCTGTCCCTGCAGGATGCGAAGGGACCAGAGAAAGATGCTCGACGAAACACACAAATCCCTGGAGGAAGAAAAAGCAGAGGAGAAGGGCTGCAGATCTGAGAGTGAAACTACTTGCATGAAACTCTTTTGCTGGGTGCTTCCTGGTAAAAGAAACTCAAAATATTTCACCTTCTGGGGTGCAAAGAGCAGGGCTGCTGTGGATGGACAAGGGACGGGAGGACAATCCCCTTGCTGGGCTCCACGGCCGGACCCTGCTCCATGTTATTACAGAAAGTAGAACAAGACAGTGGTTCCCCCACGAAGGTTTGCTGCGGCCAGGCACGCAACCACAGCAAATCTGAGCTTGACAGCTGAGGTATTATCAGCCGGGTGGCCATTTGGAAGCCAGCGCTTCGTCAGAGTGACCACAGGCGATGTCCTCGGGGACGGCAGCGCAGCCACGGTGGCCACATTAGAGGCGTGCGTGCCTTGGTGACGGAAACCTTCCGGGACAAAAACCCATCAGTCAATCCCTGCCCTCCAAGGAAAGCGCTGATCCCGTCCCTTTCCAGAGCCCTTCACCAGGGCAAAAGCAAAGTGAAACAAACACCAGTGAAAACCCAACTCATTTTCCATTTGCGTTTAGTGCAAAGTCTGATCTTCCTCAGGCAGGATGGGGAAGGGAGCTGCACCTCTCCCAATGACAAGGCCATCAGCCAGAGAGGACATGTGTTGCCCAACACCTACCACCTCCTATGATATTTAGACTCATTATTACTTTTTCTGGAGAGGTAACTCTTGAAATCATCTAAGTACAAGAAAATCTCCACTTTTCCATGAACGAAAATTTATGTTTTCACTCTCTGAACTGCAGAGAAAAGCCTAAAAACTTGGATGTCCATCTGAAGGTAAAGAAAAAGAAACCAGAGCTCGGGGAGGGTGTCCTCAAAGATTTGCTGCATTTTTTAGCCAAAATCCAGGGATTCTGGGGTAATCTGATTCTCAGCACTAGAAATCCTATTTTCTGCAAGGGGGAAGGGGCTGGAGCCGCAGCAGGGAGGGCAGCCCGAGCTCCCGGGGGACCACGGGGCACTTACTGCCTGGTCTGCTCCCGGTTGGCGTAGGTGACGTTGACCACGGCCGTCTCGCTGTCTGTGTTCACTGCGAGCAAAACAGGCAGAAATTAGAAAGGCAGCACAAACGCCTCGGGCCAAGACCCCCCAAAAAGCGGAGAGTCCCCGCTCAGATGAGTCCCTGCTTGGACCAGTCCCCTCTGGTGCTCCCCAGCGATCTGCAGACATTTTTCTCTTGCAAGGGGGTGTCCGAGGGCTCAGGCCACGCTGGGACTCACCCAGGCAGCACATACCCTCCTGCCTTATTTAAAGGATCCCGATGCGCCACTGCGCTCTGCAGCAAAGCCAACTCCATCCTGCTATCCCTCGCCAGAACCCAGGGACGGTCCCAGGAGCTCCTCTGAGCCCTCCTTTCCATTTCCAGGAGGGTTATGGTAACTCTACTCTCATTAAACATCCCGGGGGCAATATTAAACCTCCTGTCTCAACTGATCACCATTAGAGGCTGAGATAAAATCTGCTGAGCGGAGACAGACAGTCCTCGGCCGGCCTCGGGAGAGGAGAGCATCCTGCACCTTCCCCCGAAGCGGCTGAGGGTGGATACCCATGGATGCAGTGGGAACAATGCCGACTTGGCACCTGCTGTGGGGACACCCACGTGCGCTGCCCAAAGCCACCGCATGGGACTCATCTTTTAGCAACAGAGAACAAAAAAAAAAACCCCACAAAAAAAAAAGCCCCCCAGCAACCAGGCTGAGACCTCTTGACATCTTTAGCCGCGGCTTCTGCTGACAAAGGAAAACCACGTGTGTGTCCTCCCCCCAAAAATAGCTGGGGCAGAAAATATTTTAAATAACAGCAAGTTCGCATCTTTTTTTCAGTCCTACCTTGCTCGCAGTTTTCTACAGTGCCATACTGGGCTAGCAAACCATCCAGAACCTGGAAAAGGGAGAAAAAAGCCCCGCACTGGGATCATCAGGACAGACCAGGGAAATAAAATCAATCAATACAGGCAGCTTTCTAGTCATTAAGATTTCACAAGCAATTAGACGAAGGAAGCTCCTGCCTGCCCCAGGACACTGGACCAAGGGGCCATGGAGCCAGCTGGGGTGGGGGAAGAGTTGAGGAGAAGTCCCAGCAGGCAGCGGGAAGAAAGGATCCATTTTGTTGCTTATACAATAGATAAACCATATAACCCTGTTATTAATGGGAGTTTTTCTTGGTGCAGCTTACGCTGCTTCTACCAGTTGAATTTACTCCTGTAGTGGAAGAGGAATAAGCTACAGGCATGCAAAGGTCTAGTAAAATTAGACCCAATTAATAATAAAGAAAAGGATAAATCAATTTCAATCTCAAGTACAGAAACCACGGGGAGGAATTAGTCCTTAAATCTGATCTACACTTCTCCACTTCCTCCTCTTACCTCCCATCGCAGCTGGGGTGGGATGTTTCGGATTTGAATTTTCCGGCTCCTAAAATAAATGAAGAGCAATTAAAAAGCAGATTTGATGTCCGAAACGCATCCGTCACGTTGAACTGTTGCACGTTGATGTATCTAATCAAGCTTTGCATTTCCACACGCTACCAGGGTTTCTGATGGCTTTTGGCTAATTACATCCAACCCAGCTGGTGCTGGATTGACGCAGGGAGCTTCACCAAGAAAAAGATGCCAAAATTCCCCCAACCCTTCGGCGCTGGCTGGAGCCCTAATGCAGGCATGGCTGGAAAGGCAGAGACTTTTGCCAGACTGAATAGAAGGATTAGAAAGCAAAAAGGGAGCCGTGTGCTCATGTAACCTGCCCTCCTGCACTGAAGGCACGAAGAGATGACCCTTGGGATGCCACCAACCGCTGGAGCATCGCTGCTGCATCCAAAAACCGGGCTGAATTTTAACCGGGGAGATCAAGGCACGGGCATCCCAGCTCCACCACCCGAGATGGTCTCAGGTTGCTTCTCCGCTCACATTTTTGGCTCTTCCTAACCTCGCTTTTCCCAAAATAGAAACTCTTTTTTTAATTCTGATGCCAAATTTGCCCCGGGGGTGCTATCCCCCCGCCCCTCGCCATGCAGCTGCTGCAGACAGCTGAGAGCAGCCGTGGGCTCGTCCGGCAGCTCCGGCACCGGCACGCAGCCGCGGCTGCCGGCACCCCGACGTGCTGCCGGACACCCCAAGAGCCCCCACCTAAAGGCAACGACACCTTTAGGTGCCCAGGGCTTTGAAGGACGCACGTGCAACCCACGTGCAAACAGCGCCAACACCCCACGGATGGCTGGTCCCCCCCCACATTGTCGTCTGTTTTTCAGGAATCACCAAAACCACTTAATTTTAAGATGCCTAAAGAAAAGGAAGATAAATGCCATGGCCATGGCAGGCAGCCTGGTGCTCACAGTGCTGTATCAGCTAAATACCCTCAGACCTGCTCATCACCAGACTCGGGCTTCAAATTCAAAGTATTTATGAACGCATGAAATAATCCCAAAAAAAGAGCGAAAATGAGATTCCAGATCCTTATCTTCTAATTACACAACTTCAGAAGGTGGCTCAGCTCATTTGTCAGTGAGAAGAAATCATCTCAGCATGAAATGGCCCAAAGCCATCGGTATCATTTAGCCACACAGGTAAGGATTCCTCCTCAGCCCCTTCATCCTGCGAGGTAAAAACAGCTGCCTCGAGCATCCCCTCGGATCCGTGCTGCCGGTGCAAACCCACACACATCAAAATCCCCAAAAGGGCTGGCCTGGATGGGTGGTTTCAAACAAAACCAGAACTGATACTTCCCAAAGTCACCAAAGATTTCCCAAAGGTTCAGACCAGAGGGATGGGATGGCCAGATTTGCAGTGGCTCTCCCCTCCAAAAGTCAAAATGAAGCACAACACAGAGAAGAAATAAAAAAGAAAAAAAAAAGATATTTTCAGTGCTCCCACCAGCTCAGCCACCAGGGAGGCTCTGAAACACCAAAATCTGTCACTACTACAGATGCAAACTGGGTGAATGGGGATAAAGAAACCAACCCAACCCTTAAAAATCACAGCGTGTTGTGGGGGGCTGCAGGAAGCAAGGGCCGGGGCGGGGGGGGGGGGGGAGCGCGCTCTGAAACCAGATCTCTCGTTTCCATGCTAATCCGCATCCCAAAACGAACGGGAGAGAGATGAAGAAACTCAGAATGCGAAGAATGTCACAGCCCAGGGAAGGTCAAAAGGATCTGAAGTGATAGAGGAAACCCTGTAGGTCTCCCACCGCCCACCCCTGCCACGGAAACTTCTCCAGATAGCTACAAGCATCTGCACGGGCAGAGCATGTGTTCTGCACATACGTGACCAGAATCAAATGTGCTATGGAGAGAAAAGAGCCATTTATGTCCTCACACCATAATTCTGCTGGTGGCATCTAATTTTCTGTCCCTAAAAAAAAAAAAAAAAAAAAAAGTTAATTCAAAAAAGAATCAGCTTTCCTTTTCTGAGCTTGCTGGAGCGCCCCGGCAGAGCATCACCTGCATCTGCACCGGCCGGGCAAAGTGAGGGTCTGCTCTGCGCCTCACCGGGGCCACTGCGCTCTTATGACTACGTTAATTAACCGGTAATTCCTCCCACCGCGACCACACCACCGGGATTATTTGCCGCTCCTAACGGCTGCCATCGCTGACGGATATTAAATCCCTACGAGGCCGCGCTCGGAGGGAGAGACGGGTCTTTTATCAGCCCAACCGGGTGAGCTGCACGAAGCAGAGCAGGATCCCACGACATCCCGGGATGAGCCAGCACCCCAAACACTTGACTCCTCGCCCATCTCCATCGGCGCCCAGCCTGCCCGGGGAGAGCGGCGTCGGGGCCGCATCCATCACCCTTCAGCGAGGTCTGGCTCGACACGGAGCTGCCCCACAGCGGGCGGAAACCTCCCTCTCCGATGAGCAGCCCCTGCTCCAATCCGCTCGGCAGCGGTTAGAATTACAGAGGAAGTCACGAATAAATAAACCCCGCTATTTTCTTTCCTCGAAGCAAGTCCTGCTGCATCGAAATCCTTGTGGCGAAATGCCACTCTCCGCACCACCGAACGCCACAGCCCGGTTCTGCCCGTTCCCCCCTCCGCGCCGGGCAGAGCTTTACTCCAAATAAATAACTCCGCGAGAAGGCGATTCCTCGGCTTTTTATTCACGATGTGCCAAAGGCAGGAGCTCCTCCCTCCCGCGCCGCTGAAGGGATCTCACAACCTCCGCTCGCCCAACCTCGGCCGCCAGCCAGGACCAGCGCTCGTGCCCATCGGGCAGGTGGGAGCCAAGGACCAGCCCCGGCATCTCCAGCTCGCGGGAGAAAGCAACAGCTCTCACGGCTGCTGCTCGTCTTTTGCCAAAGGCAGGAGCCTCCCAGATCCTTGAGGTGAGCCGGAGCGGACTGATTGACCTGGTAAAAAACTGTCTGTTTGCAAATCTGGATGGTTTTTGCCCATGTGCTGTGGTGCTTTTTTTTTTTTTAATTAAAAAAGAAAACAAGAAAAAAAGAATTGGGGGTGGAGAGAGAAGGGCGAACAGCTGCAGGGCTGCAAGGGGAGAGGAACTGTGAGTCCCAGGGATGGATTCTGGCGTCACCCTCCTCCTGCTCTGCGCCGACGCTGCTATCTGTGATAACGGGGATTTTAGCATCCCACTACTGGGACCCCACTCTACCCTTCAGCCCTCGAAAACCAGCGAATGTGAGGATCTGATGGCTCTTCTGCAGAACCAGGAGGCAAAGTGAGACCTTTGAAATCTCTTGATGCTCTCAGTAAACCCTCCCCAGCTGAGGGCTGGGCTCACTGGGGGGGGAAAAACCCACTGATGCAACCAGACAGGAGGCTGCAACAGGACCCACATCACGGAGCCACATCGCAGACGAGCATCTTGGGTCAGTCCCTTGTTCCGCCCGAGCAGTGGAAGCACCAAGACCTGTTCCATCAAAGGTTTTCCTCAGGTTTTCCTTCAACCAGCTCTTTAAAGAGCTCAACACACCAACAGGTTAAATTTCACTGGGGGGTAAAGCAAAGAGACAGAGTAAAGTGCCATGGAGGGTCCTGCAATATCCAGGTACTCGTCCTCTCACGCTTTGCCCACCAACACCACGTGGGTCAAACTCGAAGCGCGCCAGGAGGAATCTCTTCTCCAGAAGGGAGAAACCGAGGTGAAACGGGAGAAAGTGGCAGCAAAGGAAAGCCCCGTTCGTTCGGAAAACACCCATTGCTGGTCTCCCACAGCCCCAGAGACAACTGGAAACTGCTGTGTGGCCCTCACGCACCCAGAGCCGTCCCAGTTCACACGCCATCGCTGGCTCTCGGAGCCGCATCGGCGGCTGCATCCTCAGAGCCGCGCGCCCTCGGATGCCCACGGCCCACTGGCAGCACGAACAGACTGGTACCCATTGCAACCTCCACAGAAAACCCCGATCACACCCAGGGAGGCAGAATCATCATTAAGCATCCCAAATTACGTGGTGTTGTTTGGTTTTTTTTTTTCTTTTGGTTTTTAATTTTTAAATCCAACTGGGAAACAGCCAAGCTCAGATTCAGCCGTCAGCATCCCCCTTCTCTCACCCCTGGATGCATCCCCAGAGATTGCCTTCGAGAAGGTGGCCAGAGCCTCCCACTTAATTAAGAATCTGCTGGTAATTCCCCGGAGTGGACTGGCACGGCGGCGGCAGTGGCAGGGACCCAAGAAAGGGGCACTAGCTAGTTAGGAGCAGGCAGCCTGGCCGGGGGCCAGCAGGGAGGCTGGGGCTGGCCGACGCGAGCCGGAGACGACGGCAAAGCCGCACCAGCACAGCCCGGCCTCGCTCGAGGGTTCCCCTCCCTTCTGCTGAGTCCCGCGTGGTATTTTCAAGGCGACACTTTGGGGGGGGCAGAGCCGATCCTCACTGCATCACCAGCACAGGCACATCCCTGCCTCCGGCACGGAGCCCCGGCGAGACTTGCTGCCACCTCCTCCCGATAACGTTTTGGCCACAGGTCCCCGCTTGAGGTAAGAGCTGCTCTCTCCCAGCGTGGAAAAGCTGGAGAGATGTTTGGAGAGAAGCATCGCCACACCCACAGCCACCAAGCGGGTCCACAGAGGAGCTTGGGACAAAAATCTGCATCTCCCCATCGCACCCCATGGCTGAGCCTCCTGCCCCTGCCCCGTGGCACACGGAGCCCTGCGGTCCAGGCAGGAGCTCACCGACGGACTGGGGTTATATTTTGCCAACAGGATTTGACCCCAAGCATCACCAGTGCTGAGAGCACGGAGGCAGCTGGAGGGATCGGCGTGGTGGGCGCAGGGAGGAGAGGGGGGACGGAGGGTGCGGGATGCCCAGGTCAGCCCCGCTATTGCCTTCCAAGCCCCAATCCACATTTCCCGGGATCCGCAGGGAACGGACACTGACAACCGCCTGCGTCACCAGCACACGACGCTCTGCAAGTCTCATCTTTAGGGAGCAACAACAACCCCCACGCACAGGGGTGACCCCACGAGTGCAATGGCCCCACGGCGTGGCTATCTCCAGCACAGCCAGCCCCACGGATTTCCTTCCTCTTCTCCCACCGGTCCAGTTTTTGTCGGGACAACTTGACTGCTCTTTAGGCTCAAAGCAGGGAGTTGACTTAGTCAACGTCTGCTAGAGAAAGGACCGACCCGAAGCACCGTGGCAGGAGCTGCCGGTCCTCTGCCCCGCATCGCTCTGCATTAGGGTGTCAGCAGTAGCTCTGCAGTCACCCCAGAGCCCCCCCCCCCCACCACCAGACACATTTTCTGTGGGATGTTGGCTACAGCAGCTCCCTTACATCCAACACCTCCTGGACCTTCTCCGTCTCCCAACGTGTATTTCTCAAAGCAGAGGTGACTAAAGGCACCGAGCTGCTGAGGGAGCAAACGCCGATGGCAAAGTACGGGCAAGCTCTGGGCTCTCCTCGACCCCGTCCTGGCCATCTCCTACCAAAACCATTCAGGCAGCTCCTTGGGGCAGGAGGAGGACGGCCAAAGCCAGAGACATGGGGGGACCTACTAGAACTGAACAACCTTAATGATGGCTTTTCAATCAAATGCAAATGTTATGCAAATTTGGGGGCTGAAAACACAGTGCATCCCTGATTCAATTAACAGCATTTCATTTATCTAGTTAGGCTTTGATTCAGGAAAGCACTTAATCCTGTGCTTAATGTGTTGTTGTTGTTGTTTTTTAATGTTTTAAACATTTTTAAATAGGAAAATGTGGTTGCTAAGACAACATGTGGTTGCCAGGGGGACTCGGAGAAAAGTTGTAGCAGAAATTCCTTGCTCTTCCCTTATAAATTGATAGGCTTTCAATTTGCCGGCATCTCCGCGAAGCAGGAATATTACCCCTAAACTCCCTTCATTGACAAGGAAACAAAAGCACAAAAAAGGAGGTACCTGCTGGAAGCCCACAGCAGGTCCCTACCACGCCTCCGAGCACAACCCAGCACCGTCCGCCCGCTCGGACGGGAGCTGCCTCCAGGCTTTAGCCACTTCACCCGCGATTTGCCGTCTTTTGAGTCGCCCCCCAAGCCAACACACATCTCGGCTTCCCCACGTGCCGGCTGGTTGTTGTACTATTAAACCCATCGACACAGCAGGACCAGGCACACGAGATCCTCACTGGAATCACTCACACACTGGCAAGGCAGGAAAAACCCCACATACCAAATCCACCAGATGATCCTCGAGCAAGGTCAGCGATCCCAATTCCCTCCTCAAATGCAGCATTACTAAGGTTTGAGTCACACTCAAGCAGAGACAAGATATTTGATCTTTTCTTTTTTTTTTTTTTTTCCTGAATCCAGACCTTCCTGACCCATCTCCTCACAGAGCTGCAGCAGGTCCAGGTTGAACTTTCGGACCCTTCGTGGTTTGGAAGAAAAACCTCAATGTGGGAATGGGGAGGAACCACAGAAAACTCCTCCCCTGAGTTTGCAAAGAGCCTAAAACCAGGGAGATTTGGAGGCATCACATTTGTTTTGAGCTTTCATAACTCAATGTCAACCATCAAGAATATTTAATCTAAGCATTTAAGTCAAAAAATGCAGATCTGGGCTAGCGTTTCCTGCAGGCTCGGGGGGGAAACCCTAAATTAAGAGCATTTTTTACAGCACTGAATTTTTCTACCAGAGTTAAGGTCATCACTGCCCTCTCCTGGCCAGGCTGCTCCCCACCACCGGTTCCCCCACTGCCCAGGCCCCCCATACCCCTCTCGTCCCCCTTACTTCCAAGCCTGGCTTCACTGCTGACGCCGCTAATGGAGGTAGATTTGGACCACAATTTAGGCTGTGATACGGGGCAGGTCAGGCATTGTCCCACAGAGCAAGAAAAAAAAGTGGCAGAACCCCATCAAAAAGCCCCCAAATGTGCTACAACTGAGCAGGACCCAGGAGGGATGGAATGAGAAAGGAGAAGAGCATCTCTTTTCTTGTCCTGAAAAGGGACCCAGCTTGCAGCCTGCTCAGGAGACACTGATTTAAACAATGACTTTTCCATATCTCCCATAAAGAAAAAGCAAAGGTCTCCCACAGAACCATCCCCCTGCCTCCAAAACACCTTCTCCCACCAGCCCTCAGCTTAATGTCATCAGTGCAACAAACTTTTGAACTCTAACACCCTTTCTTCTGAAAGCATCTTGTTATTTCGAGCTGCTATCCTACTCCCTTCCAACCCCAGTGACTTGCTTGCCCTCATATCCTACATCTCCATGGAGAAACAACTTGTCCATAACCACACACCAGCGAAAAGCCTCTGTGGCCAGAGGTTGCTGTTCACTGGGAGACCTGGCCAAGGCAAGAGAGGAGAGCCCCAGCTGCGCCTGTGAGCAAAGCCAGAGCTACAGGGTGGCTGACGGGCGAGAGATGTGGGGGTGGAATAAAACAAAGAGAAGGCTGAGAAAGAAATACGTATAATGACAAGATTGAAGCAGCAGTAGCAGAAAGAAAAGCAGAGAGAAAACCAGGCTCATCCCTTGAAGAGGAACGATCCAAGAGGCCCCTCCTGAGGATTTGCCTTCTTGCGGTCGGAAGGACACAGAAGTGAACCAGACGTGGGATTCTGGAGGAACACATCATCCACGCAAGAGTCTCATACAGACCCACTCGCTTCGGCTAGTAGTTATCTCTGGCAAGCAAGCATGACATGATTAATCCTTTCCATCAATCATCTCAGCTACCAGAATTTGATCTTGGGCTAATAAATCTGCCTAATTGGTTTCTCCCCATTAGCTCTTTTTCAGAACCGCTTTGTACACGGAGAATCACACCTAATAATTGATGAGATTTTTTCAGGAAGCTGCTGAGAAGGAGTTGTCCATGAGCATCCCTTGGAGCCTTGGAGAACTCACTCCTGTTTTTAGAAGAGCTGCTGCATCTTCGGATGCAGAGGGAAGGGACTGGTTGATGCCCAGAGCTGGGCAAAGCACTCCATCTTATACTCCCTCCTCTAGCCAACCGCCGTGCTACCTTTCCACTCCTCATTTTCCCCACTGATCCCATGTAGATGGTGCTGGCATGGAGCACACACCACATCCACCCAGCTAAGTGCCAATCTCTGAGAGGAGCCAACCCCTTGGTGCTTCAAAAGATGTAAGAAACCTCAAAGAAATCTCAAAACTCCTTATCCTCGACCAGGAAGACTCTAGTCATCCCCCAGACTTCTGCAGATAGTCTTTGCCAAAGTCAATACATCAAGGATCTGCAGACAGGACAAGTTTAACAGTAAGTAATAGAGAGGAAAGATGGATGAGTTTTATACAATGCATCCATTTTGCATTATCTTTCCAATTTGCTGGCGGGCTGCCATGTATCGAGAGGCTCTTTCTATGCTCTGAACCTGCTCCAAAGCCAAGTCCGGCTAAACTTGGTGGGTTCCCACAACCCACAACCCAACCCCAAACCTCAGCAGGACACGCTGCCTCTGACAAATGGGTGGCAGATAACATACCAGCCCAGGGGCAGCTCGGTCCCGCTGCGACCCAGCAGCCTGTGAGGCACGTTAAGGGATTTTCACCCCTTAAGAAAAACCTAAAATTTCAATTCTTAATCAAACCTGAACCCTGAGCTGGCACTGGCCGGACTACGAACGCACCAATAAACGTGATGTTTAACGGCAAATTTTCCTGCAGACCATCACACGCAGAGGGGTGGCAGAAGCGGGACTTGTTCCTCGCCCCATCTTTTACCCGTGGCCCTCGAAGCACTTCCCAGGCCGTCATCTCAGGGCACAGCACAGAAACAACGCCACAAACTCTAAGGCAGCCGGGCACGGGAGCACGCAGTGTCACCTGCGTGTCCTCGCAGTGGTGATGGGAGCACTTCCAACTCCAAGCCGTTAGCTTCCCTCCAGCCCTGATGCCGACGCAAAAAACTGAATAAAAGCACACCCGAGAGGAAGTATATTCTGCATTTTGATGCATTCTGCACATTTCAGAGCATCTCCCTTCACCCACCGGGGCTGGCTGTGAATAGAAAAGGTCCTAAGCGTGGATTCTCCCTCAGCCACCTGCCTCCAGGAGCTACGACATCAGCCACCGACACAGGAGATGTCTCGGTCCACCAGGTCTCCTGCCACCCCACCCCCTAAGCCCACAACGCATAAAATAAAAGCTCAGATGGTGCAAAACCCACAGCACGGCCACGCCGACCTCCCACCCTTCATTACTGCCTTCGTTCGGGTGCTGGGCGTGGGGTTTCAGCAGGCAGCCGGGTGCCACCCACGAACCTCTCGCCCACTTCTCCTTGCCACGAGAGGGCACCTCTGCCCGCCTCCAGTGCCTGGGATGCATTTCTAACTGGTTTCCAGTGGCTCTGATGGCGCTATGGGCTCGGGGATGCTTTGAGATGAGTTCAGGCTTCGCAAAGCAGCCAAGTGAAGCTTCGGGCAGCTCCCACGCAGCCGGGAACCCCAAACCCCCTCAGCACGTGCTCTCGGGTGGGTCTTAGACCACTCTAATTTCTCAATCATTAAGCATCACTACCAGGGTGACTGACAGCTGTCACTCGGCTACGTCTCACGTCGTTTTGCCTACAGAAAGGGGCCAGGGCCACCTTTTTATTCTGTATTTCTAGTCCCCCCCAGACAGTGGGGCATTGGCGTCTTACTGGAGATCTTACAAACGCCACACGCTCGGAGCCCTTCGAGCAGGGGAAATAAGGAGGGAATCGTTAGAGCCGAGGGGAGCTGCAAGGATTCAGGCCCCCGACAACTTCAGATGCACAAGCACACGCCAGCGCCGGTGCGAGAAAGGAAGAGGAAACAAAACTGCTTGTGACTTCTGAGGGTTTTTTCTGATTGAGGTCTGTGTCGGGAGGAGGAGGAGGCGGACGAGGCAGCACGAGGACTGGCAGCTTTAAGGGCTGCTCTGCTGCGATGTTACAGTGTCGGAGAGCAGCACGACTCCGCACACCCTCGTGTCTGGCAGGTACAGATTCGTCAGATAAGACGGGATCAAAAATCGATGTCAGAGAGTCTCTGAGCAGGGCTCTGTGCCAGTGGCACCAAGGCTGGTTTAAGCCAAATCAGGTCGAACCAGTGCAGCGATTGCACACAGACAAGCCCTCCGAGATCAAAGCGTAAAGGCAGAATCCAGAAGTTACAACATGGATTATACTATCTTCTGAACTTAATTCAAGGGTGGAGACCCTTCTGCCAAAACTCAAGTTAAGACCCGTGATGCCGTACTCAGCCCTGCCAGTCCTCCCAGTTCGGGTGGGGAGGCGATGGGCGGGGGTGTCAGACCTCCAGCAGCCCGGGTGGTGAGCAGCACGCTTGTCCCATTGCGTCAGGTGCACATCCCAGCCCAGATCCCGGACAGGACCTCCCAAAGCCCCTTCCAGCCCTGGCACCAGCGTTGGCAGGTCCAGGCAAGGACGACACGCAGACCTGCGGCAGGTTTGGTGTCGCAGCCAGGGCTGCGGTTGAGCCCAGCTGCGGTAAAACTGCGATGTATTTTCCACTGAAAGCTGCAAGTGAAATCAAAATGCTTCCGTTCTTCTGCTGAAGGGAAGGTAAAGAGAAAAAACTGAGATGAAAAAGTACCAGTGAGGCTTTTTTCCCTCTTCATTTCCAGCACAAATTTTAAACAGAAGAGCCGAGTTCTTCACCAAATCTGGTTGAAGCCACTCGCTTTCTCTTGTGTTTCCTCTTCAGAAAGGAGGTGAGGGCAAAGCAAAACTCTTCTGAGAAAACGTGACCGAGCGTTTTCATTGAAAAAAGAGAAACAAAGGTTTCTTGTGCAGAGCCCGCAGAATCACCCTTTGGGGGCAGGAGGAAAGGTGCCAACGAACCCACCTTGGCCAGCCTGACCCGAGGAAGCCAGCGGCACCCACGGAGCTGCACTCATGCCACCATGCTCCTCCTTAGGCACCTACCCAGGTCTGGGTGAGGGTTAAACCCCCCTGGGCTGCTTCCTTCACCCCACCACAGCTGCACCAGCAGCAGAGGAGACGTCAAGTTTCCAGATGCATGAAGACCTCCTATGTTTGTGAGTTTGGGGCTGGGTTTTTTTAGCAAGGGGATCATGAACAAGAGAAGAAAAGGAAAAGGTTGAGGCTCGGTAGGAGCTGGAAAACAGCAAAGACGGGGCTTTTCTACTCCACTGCCGTTCACCTCGTTACAGAGAAAGTAGCAGTGCTGAAGCAAAGCCATTTAAAGCCCACCACTACTTTGGCACAGGCAACATGAAAAGCCAAGCCGACAAACGCACACCAAATAAATTCAATGCACCATTAGGGAAATCCAGCACAAAGCTGTCTGAATATTTGATCTGGATTTTTTCCTAAGTGAATTCCCCTCAGACATGTTCGTGCCCTCTCTCCTGTCTGCCTTCCATAAACATTCACATCGCCAAGTTTTACTGGCACAAACAGCGGCGGAAAGTAGCTTTCAAAGTTGCATGAACAAGTATTTGGGGAAACTAAATACAAAATTTGCGCTGTGCAAATATTCGTGCCAGGCATGCAGGGGTGTGCAGCCAGTAAGGCGCAGGGAAGATATCGCGGGGCGGATAAAGGCTCACCGGGGAAAGCTCTTCATCCAAGCCATAGCTTTTACAAAGTCACAAACATTCTCTCCCCCCCAATATCTACCACATATAAAAGTCACAGCCACTTTGCAGCTCCGCCATAAGCAAGAAGAGGCTACAGATGTCAGAGACATTTGTTGCGTTATTAGTTCAGCTGTAACCGAACGCTAAACAATGACTATATAAAGTTCATATAAAGTTGTATATTTAGGCTCAAATTCAGCACATGCCTCATTTTACCATCGAAGCAGCCCCATTAACTTCAAAAGGATGGCTCCCCTGTTTAAAAGCACGTCCTTAGGAGCCTTGTGAATCCGAGCCTGAAAGCACAACATTCACACGAGGTTCTTGGCTTCTCACGGAATTACACCCCAACAAACAACTCCATAAAAGCCGATGGCAGCCACGAGCTCCTCTTCCTTAGAGAGATCACCGTTTTCTTTTAGTCTTTGCTCATTTGATCCATTTGTTTGTAAATACTTTTATGCCAGAGGCTTGAACCACAGGAGATCACAAAACGCACGTGAATGTCTTCATAGCAAAGAAAACGTGTGTGTGTGTGTGTGTGTGTGTGTACACACGTGACTACCCACCCGGGTGATCACGTCTGCTTGGACGTGACCAGCAATAACCAAGGAGTAATTTGGATAAGATTGATAGTCCTGGTTATAAAGCAGAACCGCTGAGCTCACCCCACCCCGGCAGCCCTGCTGTTGACGCAGCGTCTCCCCCGCCACCTCGCAGGTAAATGCTGCTATTGCTTGTGACACCTTCCTAGAGGGATCCTTTAATTGCAGGGAGTTCCCTGCAGGCAACGCAACCGAAGAAGATCCGAACCCGCAGCTCTGGATTGCGGAGTTTAAGCAAAGCCAGTGCTTTGTAGGTGATAAACACCAGAGAAAACGTAGAACTTCGGGAGAACGGGGCATCTCAGGCATCGCTCTGTCCCCACCTCACCATGCACCCCTTATCCTGCACCTTCTCCACAGCTCCCAACCCCTTGTCCGCATGCGCTCCCGAAAACCCCGAATAGTTTGACAAACCTTTCGCCACAAGGACTAAACGCAACCGCTCTCAACGCAGCAAAGAGCTGAAAAGTAGGGGGACAAGCAACTCCTCTGGTCCTGCCAGCCTGCGCCCCCCCAGCACCCCCCAGCAGCAGCCGCCTCCGTGGCATCGTGGGGGTAAAGGGGCAGGACCGGGGGGGGGTTGGTCAGTAACTGCTGAAACCTCCTGGGTGTGAGCTGGCAGATCCACATCTCAAGAAATAAGAAGGAATCCCGACAGTCAGATTTTTCAAGAGTGCTCAGCCCATCAGGTGCTAATCGCTTCTGAAAACGGAGCTTTTATTTAGACGCTTAAGTACAAGTTGGAAAAATCTGGCTCCAATTGTGGGTGAAAATCTGGCCCCGAGAGCCTTTTCTTTTTTTTTTTTTTTTTTTTTTAAATTCTTTTCCCTTTTATTTGGCTCTAGATCACAATTCTCCCGTCTCTCTCGCACTCCGGTCGGGGAGGCGGTTCCCCCAGGATCTCCGCTTTTAACCTCGTCAAAAAGGAAACTTGCAGCGGGACCTTCGTCAAGAGTCAAAACTTTCTCCCTTTTGTGCAAATTAATTTCCCTGTAATCTCAAGTGCTGTTTACACATCGCAATACCCCCAGACCGTGCGGGATTTGCATCTCGCCGCGCGCCGCGTGGAGCCCTGCCAGCTCCCAGCGGTTCCTGGTGCACGGGGCTGCTGCTGCTTTTATTATAGGTGGACCGTGTTCGTAGCATCTTAAACTCAACCCGGTGGATTACTCTTAAAAATACAGCGTGGATCTAGTTCTGCCGGGGATGTCCCGTGGATTAGGGGTTTGTTTTCTCAAACCGGTTTGCTCCATACGGACCAGACAATTACAGTAGCCAGAAAAGTGTGAAATTTCAGCTCTGACCATGTCAAGGCTCCCAAGTGTCAGTTACAATAAAATAAATGACCCATTTCCTGACCGATTGCGAGGGCTCCTCCGAGACAGACGGACAGATTTTTTTATGTTTGTTTATTTTCTCTCTCTCTCTTTTTTTTTTCCCCCCTAACAGGATGGCTGCACTCCCCTGCCCTTTCACCTCAGGAAGTGGGAGCAGAGTAGGGATGCTCTCGCCCCTGTGCCGCTGCCCTGGCAGTGCCCTCCCAGCTGCTCCCATCCCATCCCTGGCACTGTCCCCACCGACATCCCCCACCGAGCTCCGCCAGCTCCTGGCCCCTCACCTCCAGCCAGACTCTCAATAACCTGTCTCCCCCCCCCAGCATTTCGGGTTTTATTAGCCCCCTTGGGGAAGCTCCCATGCAGGGGCTGTAACGGCAGCCGGAGCGGGCTCGACTGGAGATAACAGCACAGGGAGGATAAATGGTTTCCCATAAAGCACTTTCCCACCCAGGTACCCCAAAGCCTCCCCTCTGAACCGGCGCTGGCACCCAAAAGCCGCAGTGATGCCAGAACACAGCCTGCTTTGCTTCAGACGCTCCTAAAACGAAGCCAAACCCCAGGGAAGGGGACAAGAGTCGGGCAGAGTCCCCTACAGGAAGGGCTGGTGGGAGCCAGAAACGGGCTGCAGGACCCCAACCCCCACGAGACCCTTTCCAGAAAGCTCCGTCCTTTGCTAACTCTGTCCAGAGGAGAAAACTGAGCAGGTTTCAACTAAAACATGATTTTTTTTTTTCTTTTAAATCTCTGTACTTAAAACAGTGGAGGCGGCTCCAGCATCTTCAAGAGCAGGTTATGGATACTGGACACAAACTGATGTGGAACTGGTTTCCACTCCCCTTTAGTGGGTTATTCCATCAGAAGCAGAAAATGCACACTGGTTTTAAGAAAACCAGCTTAAAACAACACTTTACATTAACTTTCCCACAGCTTCCCAGGGGCACTACCAACGCACAAGTGGTGTAAAACCTCCAGCCTGCTTCGGTCTGAGACATCTGCCCTCAGCTCAGGGCAGGACTCGGGTGGGGAGGGACCTCCCGAGGTCACCTTGGCCAACCCAGACATTCCCCCAGCCTGTCCCCTCTGCAAGGACACAGGTCTCAATGCTGCCCAGGCAGAACATCTCACGATTCACCAGAAAACGCGCAAGGATGAGGACAGACGGACAGAAGAGACACGTATCCCCCTCCAGCACCTCTTGTAGACACACAGAAAACCTTCCAGCTGAGACCCCTGCACCCCCCCCGCCCCCAGCTCCACAACCTCCAGGATAAACTCACAATTTTCAGGTAAAGCCCAACAAAGATTTCTGAGCTCAAGTCCCCGCAGGGACTTTTTACAGGGAACGAGCAGACGACCTGGGAAAGCAGCTGGGATAAACCACCACCCACATCTCTGGAGTGGACAAACACCCCCGTGGGTCTGGGCTTCTCGTTTCATAAAATACACATTAAGAAAACCTTTCCTGGTGAGCAGACTATTCCCAACACTCCTCGTAGCAGCTAAAAGCCATCCCAAGCAGATGCAGGACGATGTAGGACATCAGCCCCGTCACTGATGAATTATTCTCCTGTGCTGCTTGTTTTCTTAATTTTTTTTTAACTTTGCTGGGCAAGTGCACTTCTAACCCCCCAGATACTCAGTGCAGGACCCTCCCAAATCATTTCCATGTTTCAAACTGGGCAGAATAAGAATTTAAAGGTGGACAAAGGCTCCAACCCATCGGTCAGCGAGGAGCGTGGCAGTGAGGAGGACGGGCAGACCTTGCAAACGTTGACTTCTGCCGGTCCCTGCCCACTATCCCCTGGTTTATCGGGGTCTGTCCAGCAGCGGGGAACCCCCCTCACCCACAAACCCAAAGAGGCAGCTGTCAGTGCTGCTCACAAGTGGGCGATTTAGGAGCGCACATCCTCGCTTAAGTTTTTAAATGCCTCTGGTCACGGTGAAAATGAGAATTTTCACCTAAAACTTTTGAAAAGCCCCTCTCTGGTGGGGAAAAAATAAAAAACCATCAACAACAAAAAGAAAACAGAAAAGTCTCTGCGACCTCTTTAAAAGGCTTCCTTTTCAGAAGAAACCCGCAACCTTCAGGTTTTAGGCTCCTCATTTTTTTCCAGTTTTCTCCTACTTCACTCCTCAATTTCTGGGAAGGGGAAGACACCAGCATCTCCAAGGGGTTTCCCTACATGTTTGCTTTAGGCTCCCACTTCTCCCTACCACAACTGTTCTGTAAAACCAGTGGCATCATTAATAGAAACAGAAGAAAAACCCCACACCTTCCATTCCTAAATCCAGCAAATGTGGAAGGCAGCGGAAAGGTGGGTGCTGGAGCAGGGAAAAGGGGATGGAAACGTTTCCTCCTGCTCCAACCTGGAGCTGCAGACCCCTGGGCCAACCTTGGGCGATTCAGAGCAGCCTGAACTCTCCCCAAAGCCCTCTCAGTAACTCTGGAAAACATTAACATCACTGGGGGCTTGGGGGGCAGAAATCTCCTTTTTTTTATTCTTTTTTTTATTTTTTTTTTTTTAAATTCTGAAAGGTCTCAGTTTTCAAAGCAGGTACTTTAACCCCAACTTCCCTTAGCCATATCTCTGTTTGCTTGTTTTTTTAACCTAAAAGGCAAAGAGAGAAACAAATTCAACTGGAGAAGCGGATTCAGCCCCAGCAATTGCCACTGAGGTTCTCTAGGAAATCCAATTTTTTTTCTTTTCTTCCAAATTTAAAAGTCTTCAAATTCTTAACAAAGGGCATCTACACAGGACGGGCTCCATCTTCTACCAGTTCAAAACTTGAAGCTACAAAGTTTACAGTTAAATCGCAACTTCTTGGATATATTTGCCAGTTACAGCTCCTATGTGGAAAGGGGGAAATAAAGGCATTTCCCTCACTTCAGGCTGTACATTGGTAAATATGTTCTTTCTCCCAGACATGTTAAAATTGATTCATTTGTCTCAGTTTAAACCTCATGGATGAAATTTACTGACAAATTATTAGTGACTAATTTAATGCCAAAATATTTCTGGTTTTTCTAGCTAGAAATCATCAAAAATGTATTAATTTCCAAATGACTACAGTCCTCAGGGGTGTAAAATCAGTGGCAGAGAGCTCTCAGCTCAATGCTGGGGGCTCACAGAAATAAAGCAAAGAACTACTCCACTTTATTACCCTTTTTTGGTAATCAAAAAAGTAGTAACAAGCCCAATCCCATTAAACTCGACATCCTCAGAAAGGAGCATTCATCCTGCCTTTCAAGATTCAAGCCCTGCTGTAAACAAGGGTGTTGCTAATTTTTTCTAATGATACTGTAACTTGTAAACCAGACCTGTTTTAAGGGGAAGAGAACGGATCTTAAGGGTGGATTAAAAGGATATTTTGTCTCAGCGTTCAACACAGTGTCTCTATTTTAATGGAAAAGGACTAGCACACTTTTTTCAGTTCAATTTTCAGAGAATCCAAACATCAGGAGGAAGAAAGGCACATTTTTTGATTAATGCTGACAAACAAAGAAACCACACTCGCCCTTATCAAAAATTTTTAAATATTTCGTTACGAACAATTAATTGCACGGTTACGCACACGCAAAGAGAGCGTTTCTGTGGTGTGAAAACACTAATTTGAAACAAAGAATAGGGGAAAAAAGCCAATTTTCAGATTTCCCCATCCATTTCCACACACTACACTAAACCCTCATGTCGTTAACAACGTTTAATAATTCCCACCTCCGCTCGGGAGCACAAGGACCCTCTAAACCTACAAGTTGCTTGGGAATGACCTCTACTTAAAAATACCCCTTTAGCTGCAAGTCTATGGGCTGTTATCAACCCAATTCCCTCTTCCCCCTCCAATTACTTGGTTTCATTCTCTCTGGTCGACTCACTTCCACATTCCTCATATTTGGAATGTCTGCTTGATGGATTCACTTTTTTTTCCCCCCTCACCCCTCCTCCTCTCTTCATTCATTCATTCTTTCGACCCCATCGACTTCAGGCTTTTCAGCTTCCCAGTTCCAACCTCCCCCCAAACCAATCCTTCATCTTTAAGTAGGAAAACAGAATTTTAATTCATTTTTTTTCCCCTTAAAGAATATTTTCTTTTTTAACTTTCTGAAGAATAAAGCTTGCAATCGTTTTTAAGATTTTTTTTAAAATCCTCTTAAGTTTCTCCAAGTTTTTCTATCAGCAAAGTTAAAGACAAAATAACTCCCAAACAGCAGAGACTTTAAACAAATCTAAACTAACTGTAAAACTCAGGGGGTTTTTTAATGAAACAACGTATTTATCAGCACTGACTTTTCTTTAGTCTAATACTTCTAAAGTATTTCGTTAAAATGGTTCCCCACAATCATTAACATAATTTGCAGCTTTAAGTGTGATTTGAAGAATCACTGTAATTAAACAACTCTAAATCAGTTTATCCTTCTTGGGTATTTTTGTGCAACACACACACCCACCCCACTCACTCTTTCTTGTGCCATATTAACACGTTCACTATTTTTTAATTAATTTTGATGATGGGTTTAGGGACAGGAGGGATTTTAAAGAAGGAAATACACCAGCAGGAAAGATTTATTTATAACACGCAATTTCACCGGACACATTCATTTCAAAAAACACCCAAATCAGCTTTCCTGAGCATTCCTTCCTATTTGCATTTTCAACAAGAAGAAAACACAACCAAAAAGCCAGGTTTGGAGGTTTTTTTTTCGTTGATAAATTAGCTGGGAAGCGCACCAATGCTCATGACTTGTTTTCCCACATTTCTAAAGGGGAAAAAAAAATAAATAAAAAATTAACTCTCAGGTTTGGGGGCGGGGGGAGGGGGAGGCTGTTTGGTTGAGATCCCACCAAACCCATCGGATTTTGTCCTCACTGCTCACACTTAATTAACCATTTCCTGCTCTATCTGCCTTTAAACTGGAAAATCCAGTCTTAAAAACAAGCAGAAAGGAAAGAATGGAGGCGGGGAGGGGGGGGGGGAAGTTGCCTTTGAGGGTGGGGGGCTCATCATCTCAGCCCTTATCCAAGGCGGGAAACTCAGAATACACCAAATTACCCCCAAAAGCTCTTTTGGGGGCGAACAACCTGCCAAGTTTACAGGCAGCTGCCAAAAAAAAAAAAATAAAAAAAAAATTTAAAAAAAAAGTTGCCTTTTTCCGACCCAGAAACACAAAACTCCTTCCCCAAAGTCAGACAAAGTAACCGCGGCCGCTGCACAGGGCGGTGGGGACCCCCCAGCCGCCCCCAGCCCCCCGCAGCCATCACCAGCGAACGCAGCTCCTGGCACTTTAAAGCAGCCCCCAAGGGGGGGGGGGGGGGGGAGGCTCATTTTAAACACACACTCCCCCCCCAGCCCCCCCAAAAAAGGGGTTTAGCAGCTAAACACAAGGCATGGAGCCTTTGAAGGATCCAGCAAACCAACCTTCCCTCCACCTAGTTGTTTGTTCCCCCCCCCCCAGCATTTCTTTGAAGGAGACGCCGAAGAAATATTCGCATTTTCAGTGAATTTCTCCCCACGGGGCCAAGACCTCCTCCCCAAAACCTATTGATTAACCAGCAGCACTAAGAAAAAAAAAAAAAAGTAGTCTTTTTTTTTTTTTTTTGAGTGTTATTATGTTACCCTTCATAGAGCAACTACCTTTCCAGTGACACCCCTTCGCCCATTGGTAATTAACCCCAGCAAGTCACCCAGCGCTCTAATGAGCACCGCCACCAGGTGCTAAAAAATAAATAATAATAAAATCTTGGCTAGGAAATTCTCCAGTGCATTTGGGTTCTGCCTTTGGGATCAGCCCCTGTCCCCCAGGGAGGGGGGGGGCCCACTCTGCCATAGCCAGGGCTGCGGAGTTTGGCAGCCCCCTGAAACCAGGCCAAGGTGGGGGGGGGGGGGGGGGGGGGCGGGAGGTGGGTTTGACCCCCAAAATGGTCTCCCACCGCCCAACCGAGGTGGGGGTGGGGGGTGTTTCGTCAAGAGACGAAGGAACAGGGAGAGTTTGGGGAGGAAGAGTTGGCTTCGCCTCCTCCCTCCGCGCCCGGGCGTTGAAGTAACCGCCTCGTCACGTGGCCGACGCGGGTTTCGGGCTGCGCGATCCAACGTGGACTATTTGGGGTTGGGGACTAACTCGCCCTCAGCCCGGGCGGCCTCTCCTTGAGCTGGGGAAATGGGGGGGAAGGGGGGAGTCTCTGCAAAGAGAAAAAAAAAAAATAAAAATAAAAATACTCTTTAGATTTCATCTCTCACCCTCAGCGGGTGCCCAGGGCTGCTCCGGCGTCCTGCACGCCAGCCCGGCGCGCAACAACAAAGGGCCAAGAAGATGGAGAGGGCCGGGCTGGGCAAGGCCGGCGGCGGCGGGCGAAGCCACTTGGCAGGTCGATGGAAAGCGTCAAGAAACGTAGTTCTTGCCCCAAAAGAAAAGTTGCCGGTGGGTAGGAGCTAGGCCAGCGCCCCGCGCTCGCCAGGTTTTAAATCCCTCCCCGGCATGGCAGGGTGAGACCAGCCCCATGTTGGTTTTTTTTCTTTTCTTTAAGTCTTCACCATCAAACCCCAGCCAATTTCACTCTTTTTTTAAGATTTTTTTCGTCTATTTTTAAAAAATTTTACAGTTCGCTTGGAAAACAAAAGGTTTTCGCCCATTTCACAGCAGAGCAGCTGGGCGAGGATGGGAAATTCTTCCAGTGCCACAAGTTTGAAAATCCCAACCCAAAACGCCTCAGCCATCCATCACCTTGGGCAAGCTGCTGGATAATTGTTTAACCTTTTTTTTTTTTTTAAAATTAAAAAAAAAAAGTTGCTCACAGAGGAAGTTTTCTTTTCAAAAAAAAATAAAGACATTAAAACGTTGATCCTCAAAACTGCCTCTCACCTCGCTGGGGACGTATCTACAGCCAAGTCACCAACATCTCTAATTTTACATGCACATATTTGGGTATAATTTTTTTGCCTCCTTTACCTTACGTTAATTTTTTTCCCCCAACAGAAATTTAAAAAAAAAAAAAAAAAGAAATTAAAACACTGCATTACCTTTGCTTTTTAGGTACTGAATGTTCAATCTCTAGCTGTTTTCCATGAAGCTCCACTTTCCCTAAAAACAAAATGTGTCTGTTTTTTAAAATCTGGGTGGAGTGGTCAGAAAGCTTTGGATAACATACTATCACGTGAAACCTCACAATTTAATTCAAATTACGACGAACTACGCACAAATACATTTTCCGATTCCTTCACAAGTGCATTTTATTAAATATATAACTGGCTTCAAATGGGAGGCGGTGGGAGGGAGTGGTGAGTTAGCTGTCTGGACAATGTTCCTTAGGAATATTTAATTCCTTAGTTCATCCTGCTTTGAGTGAAAGAAAATGAGGAATAATATTTTAAGACCAATTCTTCGCCTTTATTTAATTCCGCCTTGTTTAGTCCCCGCAAGAAGTCCTTCGGGCAGATTTCTTCCCCCTCATTAAAAGGCTCAAAAATTGTAACTCCATGGCAGAAATGGATTTCTCTTTGAAAATGGAGTGGGTTTCTTTGCTGCTGGGTTATTATGATGATTTTTTTTTTTTTTTTTTTTTTTTTTTGGAGTGGGGGAGAAGAGGGGAAGAGCCCGGCGGGAGGAGCCCGGGCCGAGAAGGGGGGGAAAAAAAAAACCAAACAAACAAAAAATATTTTAAAAATCAAATAAAATTCAAATATTTTAGAAATTATCTGCTTCCCGGGGAGCTTTTTCTCTCCCTGCGAGCAGCATGGCGACCTTCGCGCTACTCCACACATCACATGCCCCAGGAAACCCAGTTTCAAATCAAAATGGCCAAAGTCCCAGCCCACCCGCCCGGGCCGCGACGGGACCCCCGCACCGAGCCCCGCCGGGGCGGCCGCCCCGCAGCCTGCGGGGGAGTTGGGGGGGGGAGGGGGGCGGCGGCCCCGGCGGGGCGGGGGGCTTGCTGTGTGTGTGTCCCCACGCTGTTTGGGGGTGGTTTTTTTTTTTTTGGGGGGGGGGGGGGGGAAGAGCAGCGCTGAGGAGGGAAAGCGGGGTCCCCCCCCGCCGCCCGCTGATGCAAGCCTCGACGGGGCGCAACGGAGTGGGGGGCCCTGCGGTGCGGGGTGGGGGGGAAGCCCGGGATGGGGGGGGGGGGGGGGGGTCCGCAGCTCTGCGGGGAGGGGGAGAAGAGGAAGCGGGGCGGGGAGGGAAGGCGAGATAACGCCGCTTACCCGAAAAAGTTTCGATGGCTTTCATGGCCCACTGCTCGTCGGGGCAGTCCACAAAGGCATAGCCGGACTTGACCAGGAACTGCCCGCTGAAGGAGATCTTGTGGTCGTTAAAGACTTTCTCCAAGTCGGCCGGAGTCACGTTCTCGTTTAGGTTCCCGATGTACAGCTTGTTCATGGTGGCGGCGGCGGCGGCGGCGGCAGCGGCGGCGGCGGTGGTGGTGGTGGCGGGGGGCGGCGGCGGCAGCGGCGGCGGGCGGGCGGCGGCGCTCCGGGGCTCGGAGCGCGGCTCCCGGGGGGGCTCCACCGTGCGCCCGCGCCGTCGGGCTCCTGCCGCGCTCTGCCGCCCCACAGCCGGCCCGGGGGCTTGGCTTGGGGGCTCGGTGGGGTGGGTTTTTTGCACACCCCCCCCCTTTTTTTTTTTTTTCTTTTTTTTTCCTATTTTTTTGAGGGCTGGGTGTTGGGCTTTTTTTTTTTTTTCCTCTCCCCCCTTTGGGGAGGGGGGCGGCGGCTGCTGGAGGAAAAAAAAAAAGGGGGGGGTGCGGGTGTAAGGAGGGGGGGGGGGGGTTCCTAGGGGAGGGGGCGGCTCCGGCGGGTGGCGGCGGCGGGCAGGGCGGTGGCGCCGGCTGCGGGGGCCCCCAAGTCGGCGGAGTGGCACTGGAGTGTCACCGGACGCCTCTCGGCAGCCGGGCACCGCCTCTAAATAAAACCGACCTGGAAAATGAGTGAAAATGTTTGCTGGAGGAAGCCACGTGGTGATGCGGGAGGGCCCGGCCCCCGGGGGGGAGGGGCCGGGGTGGGGGGGGGGGTGGGGGGGGGGGAGGGGGCGGCCGCCGCTTATTTATTTATTTTAATTTAAATACTACGTTATTTACCTCCGCGCACACCCCCCTTCCGAGCGGGGGGCGCATCCACCCCCTGTCCCGGGTGGGGTGTCCGTGTGTCGTCGTCGTCGTGTCCCCCCCCACCTCCCCCGCCCCCCTTCTCCGCCCAGCCCCGTCCCGTCGGAGGCACTTTCCCATCTGCTGCAGCCCCCCGCCCCCACTGCGCCCCTCCCCCCACCGCGCCCCTCCCCCACCCCTTTCCCCCGGTGCCTCAATGGGATTTTTCTGGGTGTAAAAAACTTCAGCATCAAAGGGGCCGGGAGGTCCCCTGGCGCCAGGGGATTGGGGATGGGGGGGGGGGGAGAAGAAGAACAGCCCACCCGCCCCCCCCCGGGGCTGGCCCGGCCCAGCGGGGCGGCTGGGGGAGAGCCCCCCCCCCGGGGGGGGGGGTATTGTCCCCGGCATTGTTTTAAGCCCTTCATGTGCAGCCCCGCGGAAGCCTTCGGGGAAGGGGGCGGAGGGGGGGGGGGGCTCCTCCCGGCACAAAAGGGCCCCACGGTGGAGGAGGGCCGTTCCCCGACGGGGCCGGGAAGGGGCAGGCGGCGGGGGGGGGCGCCCCGTCGGCAAAGCGGCGTGTGCGGAGCGCCCCCCCCCCCCCCCCGCCCCCCTCCCCATTTCCCTCCCCATTTCCCTCCCCTCCTGCCTTTTCTGGAGACTTTTATTTTTAGGCTCGAGATGGGTTGAAAATAGCAGCGAACCCCCCCCCCGCCCCCCATTCACCCACCGTCCGTCCGTGTGTCCGTCCCCCCCCCCCCCCCGCGCCCCCGCCGCCTTCCTGCCTCCCCGACGGGGCGGGCGGGGGAGCCCCGGTGCGCCGGGGGCTCGGCCCGGGGATGCTGCCGGGCGGGGAGGGGGCGGGGGCGGCCGCCGTTGTTCCCCCCCCCCGCCCCTTCCCTCCCGCTGCAAGTACAGGCACGGTCCGGCCCCTCCGCGCCTGCGGTTCGCTCTAACGCTCCCCGCGAAAACTCGCTCCCGCCTGCCCCGCCCGCCCGGCCGGGGGCTCCGCGCTGCGCCCCCCCCCCCCCCTCCCCAACCCCGCTCCCCGGGGAAAAAAATAAAATAAAAAAAAAATTAAAAATCCCGAACAGAGAATTTTTGCCCATCGAGGGAAAGGTCGGCTGAGAGCTTTCCGGGCGCGGCTCTCCCGGGCAGCTCCGCGCTCGCTGCGCGGACGCGCAGCCGGCTCCGCGCCTCCCCCTTCCCCCTCTCCACCCACGCCGCAGCTTTTCGGGGTGACCCCCCACGGCTGGGGGGCGGCCGGGACCCCCTGCACGGCTGGCAGATTTGGTTGTTCCCTCGGTGCTACACAGATGTGCTGTGCTCTGTTGCTAATTTTTTTTTTAATTTATTAATATTAACTAAATATTTTTTTATTGCTATTTTTTTCTCCCGGCTGAGGAAGAACCACGCGGAGAATTTGTTAGTAAATAAATTTGATATCACTCAGGAATCAGAAGTTGTGTAAAGCTTAAGAAATAGATGCACACGCCCGAGGAGATTTGTCTGTGCTCTGTGCTGCAGCCTCCTAGGAAACTCATTAAAATGAATGATAAAAATCCTGGGAAATGGTCATTTAAAGCAAAAAGCCTTTAGCTTTCCCTCCTGTATCCGATCCATTCTGTTATCCCGGGATCTTTGCCTTAAAAACATGTAGATGCTGCTCACCAGGGAAAGTTTGGTTCCCATCCTTCCAGCTGCATTACTTGGCTCTCCTGAAAGTACCAAACCAAATCAGCCAGAGGAGCCCTTGCAGGAACTCTGCTGCGTCCATGTGCGTGTTTCTGAGGTTTCCAGGGCGTAATCCAAGCTCCAAAGTCACAGGTGAAAAGACGAGAGCAATGAAATTGGGGAAGAAATTCCCTCCAGCTCAGAAAGTGCACTGCAAGCCTTCCCTGGCTGAAAACTTGAGCGTGCACCTTCCGCCACTGATACGTGTCCCCCACAAACGCAGCTAAAAGAAAAGATCCACTATCTGCTGCGGATCTATTACTAATCTTGACCAGAATACTTCTGTGGTTGCTTTTATTGGTTTACCCAGTACCTTCCCCATGTAACATAATCCTTTGCAATAATGAAATGAAGGAAACCAACCTAAAAAAAAAAAAAAAAAAAAAAAAAAAAAAAAAAAAAAGAGGGAAAAAAAGAGAAAAAAATCCAAACAAAGAGGGAAGTCTTCAATTTAGATCTGAAACAAGAAAGGCTATCAGTCAACCTCCTTCCCCTGGCTGGAGCATTCCAGATGCAAGGTATTTAGAGAATGCAAACAGCAGAGACTAAATCATTGATCTGCTGGGGGGGAACAGAGCTGCTCCCCCCCCCCCCGTGCAGGAGCTGGGGGGCAGAGGGCTGCCCCCCAGACCCCAACTGCCCCAAGGCAAAACCAGCTCTGCAAAATTCCCCCCCCCTCCCCAAGGGAAACACTTCTCCCCTCGCTGATTCAAATGTTACCAGCAACTGCAACAGAATCCAGGGGAGTTTCTGGAGCCAGGGAAGGGCTGAGCAACAGTTTGCACCCGGGCACTGTCACTTGTAAAAGCCTCTCTGGCCTTTTTCCTCCCCTCCAGGATTTGCTGAAATGGGCTTGTAGTTTTAGAAATCACTCTGAGGAGCTGATTTATTTTTTTTTCGTGTGAGTTTACAAACATTTTCAAATTTTACTGCCCCACTCTGCCATCAACGTAAAGCTGCTTCTGATTTAATATGTAAAATCTGATTTGGGCAAAAGTTTGGCTTTTTTTTAAGATTTAAATCTTTGAATCAGGCAGAAATAGTCTTAATGAGTTTTTACAATTTATCTGCAAGTTTAAATAGTTTTGTTGCCACTGAGGAGTTTGGGGAAATTTCTTAAGGGAGAAGGTTGAAGCTGGGTGGTAAATAAGGCAGCTGAGATTTCACTGAAATGGGGGTTTGATACGAAAGGGTGTAATTACTGCAGTCTGCTGAAGTGTTGTTGATCTGAGGCAGAAAATATCTAAAATAGAAATATTTTTTTATGACAGATTAGCAGTAAACAAGAACAGATTATATTCTGATATTTTTCTGTAAGTTATCATTTGAATCTTTCTTTAATTTGTTTTTTGGTGTTTTTTTTTTTTTTAATCTCTGTATCACAAGTATTTAATAATTTGGACAATATTAAAGATGAACTTAGAAACCCCAGAAAATTTTTAAAAATCTTCAATTTTGTAAGTTTGAAAATAGGTATTAATTACTGTCTAATAAATATGGGCTGAAAGTTTTCAGTAAAATACACAGGTCATAAAGGAAAAAAATTAGAATTTTGTTTTCATAGAATCTGTTTCAACTAAATCTCAACCAGCAGAAATAATCTGAATATGGGGCAAGCCTCTCCTTAAAACCTAGGTGAGAATTCAACAGAATAAGAAGAGTGAGGGTTACAGTTGGGAAATATTTCCTTTTACTTAAGTGGAATCCCAGTTTAAACCACCTTTTGTTCAGTTTTTATTATGTGGAAAATATTCGTGACTGGAAAAAGCAGCTCATATCTAAGAAGATCCAGTTTATTAAAGCTCATGTTGATAAATTTGTTAAGAATCAAACTTGCTGTGAAATGAACAGTTTGCTTTAAAACAAAATTAAGGTTTGAGGTAGATTATTAGTAATCCCCTCGTTCTCTGTGCATCTGAAACACCATCTTGGCATTTAAATGCTGTTTTGTTTGAGCTCAGGAGCAGAGGAACATCCCCAGCGCCCAGGAAGGGGCTGAGCGATGGGACCTGCCCCTCTGCTCCCTGAAGGGTGGGAGGTTCAGGAGCAGCAGTGCTGAAGATGGAAATGGTTAAACCTGCAACTTGCCCCAAGAGCTGCCCATTCCCTCAACATTTTAGTGCTTCAGCTCAAAACAAAGCCAATACTGCAATAAACTCAGGCTTCAAAACCAACTCCTGTCCTGAAAAATCCTTTAGTTCTGGGTCTAAAAAGCTGGAGCCTCTTTAAAACGAACCCAACAGGAACCCACAACCAAACAACCATTTGCTTCTCCTCGACATCAGCTGCTCTGCAGTTTCGGGGCTCCCACCAGGACAGGGTGCTCAGCCCCGCTCAGGGCTGGGGCTGGTTGCGCTGCCCAGGGCTCCTGCAGCAGCCACCTGAATTCCCCGTTGGGGTGAGCGGACACACAGAGAAATGTTCAAATTTCCACCAAACAAAGCTGCTTTGCACAAATTTCTCTCTTTTTTTTTTTTTTTTTTTTTTCTTCCCCCCACAATGGCAGTAGTTCTGTTTGGGGTTTTCTGTCCTTTTCTTTGGGTAAGTGGTAAACTCTGACTGCAAGGAAAGGAAAACACTGATCGGAACGAGCCCTGAAATGTCGTTGTTCAGACAGTCCCTTCAATTTTCAATTTTCCTCCAAATGAATATGCCACCACTTCTTCATAGCAGAACTTTCTAACCTGTCAATTTAGTTTTTCTGCCTCAAAAATCACTGTGAGCAGCTGGACAGATAGTTGGAGCAGCCATTTCTCCTACGGATGGCTGGAGCGGTGGGGGAAAGTTTTGGTCTTGGTACAGTGATAAACTAAACTAACACAGTTGAGAAAGCATCGTGGGGGATGAATCCTGCCGTTGCTGAACTCCCCCTGACCTTATTTCAAGTAGGAGCTGCTCTTTTGAACCCCCCTCCAAACATTTGCAGCACTTATAAAGCACAGATTAAATGTTTTCCTTTCAGTAACTGTAGGTATTTGTATCAGATTTCCTCCAGTCTGAAATAAATGCATTTGTATCAGATTTATGCTCCCCAAGTACAGATTTGGGGGCCCTATAATTTCGAGTCACCGTTTAAATCCCCTGAAGAACAGCGGGCTCTCCAGCACTCACTGCTTTTCACCCCTCCACTTTTTAAACTCCCTGTAGCAGGAGGCAACGAAAGGCTCAGCCACTAACACCATCGCGGTTTTTTGCCTAATTCTTTATACCCAAAACAAGTGTATCCCGGGAGGTGGGAAGCTGCACAGCAACACTTGCTGTTGTGGGTCACTTTAAAAAATATAGGTCATTTCACAATCGAAACCTTGACCCATACCCCACCGCCTGTGCTGGGGCACCCGCACTGCTGGGCTGCCGGAAAGGTGATGTTAGGAGAGCAGCAAGGGCACGAGATAGAAATAATTTCACGTTACTGAACCGGCCACTTGGGCAGGCGCCTTGCCGTGGACCGGGTTGTCTAGTTTCTCGTCCTGCTGGTACATACTTGGGATTTAGCGGGACTGATTATTTCCTCTCCTTTCCTGCAGCTCCACCACTCTAATCTCCCCAGCTGGTTAGTTCTGGCTCTATCTCCGCTCGAGGGGGGAGTAAAGGATGGTTTCCACATTAAGGCAGCTGCCGCAAGGTAGAGTACTAACAGGGTAAAGCGCAGGTAGTTTTAGTGCTGGAGCAAGTCTGGATCATCTCTCCCAGCCTCTGGAAGCAGTGACGGTGCTCACCAGGCAGAGGTAAAAGTGCCAATCGTGAGATTTTTATGCGCAGCTTGGTGGTCCAAATAAACCTTCCCCACACGGATGTTACAGGTGCTGCTGTGGGCTTTTTGTTACACCAGTCCCTGTCCTGTAGCTCCCCGCTCCTTCGGGGTATGACAGGCATTTAAGAAAAAAGAAACAAGGAGAGCATGCAGCAAGGAAAAGTCCATATTCCTCATGTTTTGTGGTTCCCATTTTTAGTTGTTGTGGGTTTTTCCCCCCCCCCCAAAGAGCGAGCAATCAGGAAGGCTCTGAGACAGCCACCCCAGCGAGCTGAATTCATCAAGACCAACCACTGGAGCCTTAAAAGGCCTGGGGGTTTCTTTGCAGTTGAAAGGGAGAATTGGCGTTTAAAAACATATCTGGTGTTTTGCCATTGTGAGAAAACCCGTTCCATTCCCGCAAGCACTGGAGGGGGAGGCAGGTCTGAGCCCAGAAGAGGGGATGAAGCGGTGCCCGTCGCTCCAAAGATGCCCTGTAAAGCCATCCCGCCCTTCGCTCGTGGCCCCGGCACGGCTCAAGGGGAGCGCTGGGCAGCGTTAAGCCCAAGGGATGGGATAAGGAGCCAGGCAAACCCTCGCTGCCTTCAGCTGGAGCTAAAACTGCTTTCGCCACGTTTTGGGAAGGCTGAGCCTCCCGACAGAGTCCTGGCACCCGGGATGGATCGGGTGTGCGGTTTCCCCTCCCGACAGCACCAGCCTTTGCTGCACGAGGTCTAGAAGATGCCGGGTGGTAGTTGAGGCTGAGAGCGGGCAGCGGGACCCCAGGCAGCCCTGGGAAGGGAGGGAAAAGCTGGACACGGGCTGTGGGGTCAGGGCTTGGGGGAAAGAAGGACTTGTGCTCACATTTAGGACTTGTGCTCTGCCAAGGTGTAACGGGATGAGTGAGAATAAAGCATGTCAGAGTCCCTTCCTCTGCGAGGTGTGGCTGGTGTTGTAGGGAGAGAAATGAGCTCTCAAGAAAAGCTTTGAGCCTCTGCGCCTTTGACAGCAGCAAAGCTGAGTTAAGAGAACAGAATCGGTCCTGAACCAGGAACAGAGTTTGAACGATGATCCAACACCCGCGATTTCAAGGAGAGGATGGAGATGGAAAGCTTAAAAATCCCTCCTTCCTCTCTCCCTGTGATTTGAGGAGCCGAGCAAATGCTAATACGGATCGATCGTAGCTGGATACCATTAGGAATCTCGGATCAGCCTAATGCCCGCACGAAAAATGGAGCAGAAAGTGTTATTTTCACCTGGGACACGCAACACCTGAGATCCTGCTCTGGCAGCGCAGAGGTGCCCACAAAACAGCAACCAGAGAGCTCTGCTCCAGAGGGAAAGGGAAAATCTTACCCAGCACATCTGCAGGGAATAGGAGAGAGGTGTAAACTGTGCCATTGGAGGCGAGCACTTAGAGCCAAACCCTAAGAAATGTCTTGGGAAGTTTGCAGCCTTTCCATTTCTGAAAACTTTTGGGAACGGATCAAACCTGTCCTTTCAGAGTGATTTAAGCGGAGTTGAGACTGTCTGGGAGCAGGGGAGGGAATGGATGACCTCTTCAGGTCACTTCAAGCCCTATTTTCTGTGATTACAGGGACATTTAATACTTGAAACGCCTTGTAACCAAAGTTGCCCTTGAGATGTTTCGGTGTCTCAAAGCAGAGCAGAAGGACCGTTTCAGGAGCGCAGCTGTGATCTTCCCAACGCATTCCCGAATTCCTGAAACACCAACTCCACAGTCAGGTCTGCTGCGCCGAAGAGCAGAGCTCGCTCCCTCAGCGCTGCGTGGACGAAACAAGGCAGCTCCAGCTCTCCTGTTTAATTTGCAGCGAGCCAAACGCCGCGGCTGGGTGAAACCCAAGGTAAAGCATCCTCTTGTCCCGCGCTGGGACCCCGCTGAAGCTTGTGAAATGACTTGTGTGACCAGCGAAGGCAGCAGACCACAGCTAACGCTACGAGGGGAGCACTCCTGTGGCTGTGGTGGGCTGAAGCTGAAGAAGAGCAAGGTTGGCATCGTCAGTTAGACCCTCTGCTCCGCTGGAAAACGCAGATGTGGGCACGTGGCCCTCCTCCAGCTCAGCACCTTCAGTCGTCGCCTCCGCGCTGCCCACACCCGAGCTGGCGTGTAGAGGTTTGGCATTTTAGGCACCGATCAGGGGGTGTCGCACAGACAGGATGACATGCAGACAGTGCCCACCTGTCTTTGGGAATAACTTCTGCATATCTGGGGCTTTTTCATTTGAGAGATTGTGAGAAATTTGAGAGGGACGCTGCTGGCCAAACTGCATCACCAGCAGACGCCCTGAAATAATCATAACTGCCAACCCTGGGTCACCATTTAATGTTGCTGGATATTTATTTCACTCTATTAACTTTATATCCTACAGAGGCACTTAATGAGAGGGAAAACAAATAGGTTGCACTTTGGAGAAACAAGATATTGGAGTTGGCTGGGAGTGAAGTGTCCAGAATACATATAATAAAGACACCAGGATAAACTATTCCATTTTATTGACCAGCAACTGTGCTAGGAGTGTAAATTGGTTACTTGTAACTAGTGTTGTGCATCGTTTATTACAGCAGGCACGATGCTCCTGCATGGGTGAAAAGCTTTTGGAGACCCTGGCATGCTCGTGTGCTGCCGGCTAAAAGGCTGAGCCACACGTGAAGTAGTTCCTGTGAAAGTAGTAATTACTCCCTAATAGCGCTGAACTCTTAATCTACACTAACAATGTCCTTCTGAGCCTTTATCTTAAGGCAATATAGCTGCAACGCTTTTTGCTGGAGAGGCTGGTTGTGCCGGGGAGTTGTATAACTGCCGAGCAGCGAGAGCTGGGCTCTGCCAGCGCCGGGGCAGGCTGGATGTGGTTCATCCTGCGCTCTCCTGGGGCAGGAGCACAGGTAGTGGTTGACACCAGCCTGTGTCTGACCCCGTGTCCCAGCAGCACTTCTCAGAAGAGCAGAAAAAACACTTTTTAGAGAGAAACTGCAAAACGGAGAGCTTTTATGTGGAGACTTGTACCCCATCACACTGAATTTCTGCACGTGTTTGGGACAAGATACGCTGGGAGCGCTGTGCCAGCCTGGCGAAACCCTCTCCCGCGCCGAAACGACCGACACTTCGATTTTGCCATTATTACTGCGATTCCACTGAGGGCTGTGTCTTGTTCAGCCCTTTCAGCCAGAAATCCTACCCCTTTCCCACACAAATCCCCGACGTAGCTGAGCCAGCACAAACTGGGAGGACACCCCCAAGCACACACATCCCTCCTGCCCCCAGGTGTGCAGAGTTGCTGCTCCGAGCAGCCCAGCTGAACTCCACGAGGCGCAAAAAAAGCTGCCAGACCCGAGGGGAAGGTTGGGACTTGGATGCCCCCCTGCAAAAGTTCAGAGGAACCGAGCTGCGGAGCCAGCCCGGTCAGCCACGGGCGCTGCTTCGCTTCGGTAAGGCTCGGCGGAGCAGAGCTCCGCTGGTGGGTCAGGCTGGCACAAAGTCCTGCTCTGCTCCTTCAGCAGAGGGAAGCGGGGTGTGACGGGGATCCCAGAGCAGCAGGTACACACCTGGGAGCAGCCCCTAAACTGGATTTACGTGTTAAAATGGGATGGGTCCTGTTCTCCCAGAAAGACTCAGAGGAAGCAGGGCAGGTCGGCCACCGGGGAGAATATCTCACCAGGCACGTAGCCACGGCAGAGCTGACGGGAATTGGATTTACCCCTTGTCCTCTGGTGGCACAATTAACATCTGCAGAACATCTGCTCTTCTGGATCCAGCTGTGCAAGGGCAGGGTGAGGTGGCGGCCTCACTGACCCACATCCCCAGCAGCTGCAGAGCCACAGGGAAACACTCCATCACTGCTCAGGACAGCAAAAGCCTAAATGGGTGCTCAGGTCCAGCTGCTGCCCCTCACCCCACACAGGCGGCTGCCGTGCCACCGCCCTCCACCTCGTTAACCAGCGCTGCCTCACCATTTCCGACTGGTTTCCTGTCTGCCACTCTCCACCCCGAGTTTTCTCCTCTTAGAGCGCACATTTTGGGGGGGCAGATGCTGTTTTCCGCATTGGGGGTTTGCGCAAGGGACTGCAGATCGCAGTTAGGATGCCCAGATTTGATGGTGACAAAAATAACAATGATGGGAGTGATTGATTCTAGCAAAGTTATTCCTCCTGTAAGAAAGAGAAAGAGCAGATTGGATCTCTCTAAGATAGCACTTACACTTGGCAAAAGAAAAGATGGAAATTAGGGAAGTTTTTACCACGGAAGGAGGTGCTGCGTGGAAGTAAGGTTTAGCCCAACGCCATATGTACCGTGCCCACAATCCACGTTCAGTTCTTGATTTTGTGATACAGTGATGGTTAACTGCCATTAATGTAAACATATTTTAAAAGGTTATTTTCCTGCTCTGTAGGTCAATGGACCTAATGAAGCAGCTCTAAGTGGGGTTGAATTGCTTTGATTAGGTGCTTGATTTCCTGTTTACCTCGTGGAAGTGGGCTTGGTCCGGCGCAGCTATTGTATATAAAAGCCCTGAGGGGTCTCCTCGGCACCAGAACGAGCTGAAATCCTCTGGGCAGCTTCAGAGAAAGGTAAGAAGCTCTATGTCAGTCTTTCTTTATACCTTTTTTTACTTTTTTTTTTTTTTTTTTCTTTTCCCCTAAGGTAGCTGTGGCAGTAAAGTGTTTGAGCGTGGCAGGCAGTAGCCGTAAGAGAGCAGGAACAGCCCGTACCTTTGGCTGAGTTTTTCCCCAAAACTGGCCGTTTTCTTGGTAGCTTTGCAGAACAGCCCTGCAGCAGCGTGCACGTTGGGGCGTAAAGCAAAAGACCATCATTTCAGAGGAGGATTCAGTACCTGGCAAACATCAAGTTGGGCTCTGCATCTCCACAGGGAAATGATGAGAAATTGGTTCTCAGGTGCTTTTTGGGACCCCCTGGCTGTGGATAAAACAGGGATAAGGCTTTTTCCAAAGCAGACAGTATTGCACAGGGGGCTGGAAGATGTTCAAGTTGCAAAGATCCCAGCAGTTGCTCCTCCTTTTGGGAAGCCAAATCATGGGATCAAACCAGTGTGGGCATCACAGCAAACAGACGGGGCTAGCAGAGCCCAACTACTCCAGGGTCACACGGGCAACGGGGTCTTGTATTAATTAAAAAATGGCTTTTCAGCAGAAAACGTGGACTGCTTTTCCTCCCTGTTTGGGTAAATCCTGCAGAGGAGGAGTACCGCCCTTTCTTGACATTAAGGCTACGATGCATTTCCTTTCCTAGCATCATAAATAAGCAGAGGAATATTCTTGCACAGCTTGGCTATCTTCAGATCCATCATCGTCCCCACAGTTACATCGCCAATATATGAAGTGAAAAGCAAATAAGAGGGAAAACCTCAGTTATTTAATGATGACATTTTTTTCTGTTCTCCTTTAAAACGCTCCTCAGCTTTTTGTGTAACAGAATTTACTTCAGCTGTTAACACACACTGTAAATATTTGTCCTTTATTGCTTTCGGTCTAAGTATTTTAGGGATTTTGCCAGTGTTCGGAATAATACACCTTTGCTTTTAAGAGCATTCCTCTTAACTTGATGTATGTGAGATTAACACGTTTAGTATTTTTTCTCACTTAATAGGAAGGGCTGAAAACATTTGTAAAGGATGTCACAATTTTCCAGAAATAAAACCCGCCTCAATTACAAACAACCTCCCAACTTGTAAATTCTCCATCTCTCCAAAACAATAACTGGGCTGTTGTAAGAGTACAAATAACTACTTAGAGGAGTAAAGTTCCACCAATGTATGAACAAATTTTTGAAGGATGGGCTACCTGAGTCCCTTTCTTTTTGTTACTGCATTATTCCTGTTAACGGCAGCTCTCCATTGCAATGCAATTTCCAGAAATAGCTATAACAAAGAGTGAGGTGAGGGACAACAAAATATATCTGTGAGCCATGATCAAACCTGGTTTTGTACGGAGTTTGCAGAGCTGGAATAGTAATTAAAAGAGCTCAAATGTCCAAGGGCTGTTGAGCCAAACCGTGGATGTGAGGACTAGGAACAGCTTGAAACTAATAAATCTTGGAATCTGATCCTGTCACTGTCCATGGGATATTTTTCATAACTGATAGTCGCTTACTCTGGCTCCAGTCCCTACATAAGGCATGATCCATCCCGATAGGAAATGTCCCAGAAATTAGATCAGGCTCCTAAATCCCGCAGAACGGCGGTGTGGGATAAGCAGGATGCCGTTGCTGATGAATTGCCTGATCCAATGTATGTTCCCGCTCACATACTCGAGATTGAATCGACCCTTAAAGCACAATGAGGTACCCACAGGGTCAGCTTGTAAACATGGAGGAAGACAAAGCCCTTGCCTCCAGGAATGCGCAACCCACAATGAATTTGATGGTTACAATAAAAGTACAGGGAACCCACATTAAAAGACACCACGGTGGGAAAGAGCATTGTCATTGAAAACGTAATTTAACTGGGAAGGGCAGAAGAGGGCTTTGTAGGGTGGAGAAGGCTGCTTGAAGCACAAGGGCTGAAGAAACACATTTACAAGCACAGGCACGTGCCCAGCCACCGCACACCCCTCCGGGCTCGCCGTCCTGTCACTCGTGTGTCCCGTGTGTTGTAGGGGCCAGACGTCTGGGTTGCCCTCTGCTTTCGAACAGAGAAACCAGCCAAGAAGATGATGTCTTTCAAAGTTCTCTCTCTGCTCCTCGCTTCTCTGGGCTTTGTTTTGATGGAAGAAAACTTCTCGGGGTAAGTGTTTTGGAACGCTTACGGGGTATTTTGAGCCTTTTCCAGCTCCCCACTGGAGGCAAATGGACCTTTTCCATTGGCATCTTGGTAAGTAGGTGAGAACATGAGTCCTGAGGTAGATCTCAGATAGCAGAGACAGCCAAGTATACAGAGATAAGCAAATGATAAGAGAGAGATCAAACTAAAGCCCTGAGCCTTTGAGCCAGAGCCAGGAACTCCCAAGTTTTCCCTACAAAATTCATCGCTCTGGGTTAGGAGGAACAAGCTGGAAGTCAACCAGAAGAGAATAAGGTTGGCTGAGAACTAGAAACAAGATGTAATCATCTCACGTGAATGAGGCTAGGGGGCATCCAGTATATGGAAGCTTCTTAAAATATGACCAGCTACAGAAAGCAGGTATACAATAAAGACTTTCCCCCTCCTTCCCTGACTCCTGCTACAAAATTTCCGACTACCACCCGAGAAGATCCAAAAAGACTCCTTATTGGAGCAGCAGGAGTTGCTGCAATCCCAGGTAGCAGCACTAAAAAAGGATCAGCCTTGAAATCCTTTGCTAACTTAGGCAGCCACGGAGTATGCCTACGCTGCCAGATCGGCACTGGTCTCGAGGTCAGCCCTTGTCACTTGTCACCCACCCCTGAGCCTCTCGAGGACGCAGCAAAAGGCTTCCTTGGCCCTAGGTGTGCAGCTCACTGGAGGAGGGAGCTTGAGCACACTTGGTGCCTCAGCTCGGAGCCGAAGTCCACGTGAAGCAAGGAAAAACCACAGTGACTTCAGACTATCAGCAAAGAGCCCGAGCTCCCCTCCTCCCAAACCTGAGCTGCAGCGGTGTTAGCGGCCAGCAAAACGGACGAGGAGCGTGCCAGCCCCTTCTCTGGCCACCTCACCTTCCAGTGCAGGACCAGTCCCCCGTCCCAAGGGCTCCAAAGTGATCCCAAAGCCTTGCTGACTGCAGGGACCGCGTGGGCCACCCCGTGCGTCCCAAGCGAAACTCCGCGCGGCACCTGCTCCCGCTCCGCACAGGACTCACTCTGTCCCTCTGCTCTCGTCCCAGCGTAAGTATAAGGACTCCCAGCACCAGACCAGTGCAAAGACGCTACTCTGAGGCCACCCTGGCGAGCGATTACAGCCGCACGATGGATAACATGCTGAAGAAGAACTTTGTGGAATGGTTGCTAGCCAGACGGGAGAAGAAAAGCGAGTAAGTGCGTAGACTTTCACTGCCCCTACGAGCCAAACTTAGAGCTGTCGTCAGCCAACTGATGGCTACAGAAGAATGTAGAGCCGAGGATATTTTTCTTGGATTGCAGCAGTGATTCTCTAGGGAGTCGGTTTTCTTTTCTTTTCTTTTCTTTTTATTCTTTTATTTTTCTAAGTCCTAGAAATGTTTCTGGTCTGTCGGCACACAGCACAGCTATCCCTCTCCCTATGCAAGACCGCCGCCTTCCCTGGTAGATGGAGTGGGAGGGAGCTGGGGGTTGTGGAAAAGCAGCATTTTGGCACCCTCTTGTGGCACCTCGGGCTGGGATCGTCCCGTTTTGCCTTTCCAGCAACATCATCGAGCCGTACAAGAGGGAAGCTGAGCGCCAAGGATCAGCTGGGAATGGCCAGAGACTGGACCTGGGCACTCAGGAAGCCGAAGACCTCTTCGCCTGGCTCCTGAAAGCCAAGAAAAACCAGAGGTGAGGTGGGAGAATAGAAAGTCTGGTGGCAGGGAGGGATGGGGTCTCCAAGGGTTTAACTTTTGAAGGAGTGTTTTAGGGCAGGTATCGACACCGACGGCGTCACACAGGCAAGTGAGAAGATTTTAATTTCAAAAGGGAAGTTCACGTTTTGCAATTCTGTCCCATGAGTGAGGAAAAGAACAAACACCCCCCAAACCCCCTCTCCAATTCTGAAATGTCTCACAAAATACAAATTTAAAAACATAGAGATGATGAGGTCGAGGGCTGGGGTCTTCCTTTTTGTCTTGCAAATGTCAGCACAGCCTCATGGAAACCCAACGCCTTGATAAGGTCAGAGCACGGACTTTTGACAGGGCTGAAGCGCAGTCGCTCCTCTGACGAGCCGACGTCGCCCTAGCGGAGAAGTCAGAACGAAGTGCTTTGACCTAATCAAAACAAAGCCCTCTCAAAAGAAAACTCTCCAGAGAAAATGCGATTAAATTGATACATTTCTGCAAAACATTTTGATTTGATCAAATCCACCCACGCACGGGGGCGGGGGGAGGGGGGAAATACCCAACCCCACTCGTTCACGCTCTCGGCACGTCGACCAGTTCATTTTTCGAAACAAGAAACAAACCCGTTCTTGCCTCGTGCCGCTGCTACCAGCTCTTATTATGAAGCGCCTGTCATCTAAACGCGAAACCATGCAGGACAGATGCCTGCCTGATCCAGGAGGAATTTCCCAGTTCGTTTCTGATCTGCCTGAGCGTCCCCAGTAAAGGGCACGGATTTATTTAATTTTTTTTGGTTAAGATACAGGCGTCTTAAAATCACCACGATCGCGGTAACGACGGCAATACGAGCTCGCTCGGAGCAGGTACCTCCGGGCAAGGTAACCGAGTCCATATGGAGCGCTCTGTGGCTGCAGCTCGTGCCTTCGCTCCCCGAGCCATCTGGCTGAGAGCACACTCGTGTATCTCAGCGCGGCTTTGTGCTGTGTCAGCGTATCCACAGCCTGTCAATAGCCCGTTTCACCTCCCCCAATCTCAGCTTATGTCACAAATGTTCAAAAAGCAAATTAGACGCGTGAGTCCAAAGAAAAATCTGTTCTCAGGCACTTTCTATATTTAAAAAAAAAAAAAACCAACCCAACCTACCACCAAACGGATGAGGGATACATTTCCTTTCTTTGACATGAAGGGGATTTTACAAAACCTAACAGGTTGCTGCCGCTTAGTCCTAAAATGGTGGCAAGCAGGAAAAAAAAAGCACTTCCCGCACACAGCCCGCATCCCTCAGGCACAATCCCGGTGTCTTCTGGCAAAAAAAAAACGGAATTTTTGACTACAGGGAATCATGGGACAGTCACCCAGAAGAAGAATCTGGGGGCATTTGTTGTGTTTTACAGCCTTTCCATGAAAACCGCTTTAGAAACCAGGGTGCGGGGGATGACCCGGGGTGGGGGAAATGAGCGGGTTTATGGTTCACAGAGGTGTCTCAGGCCAAGCACTCAGAAAATCAGACACCGAGAATTGCTGGCCGTACTGAAAATACACAATCAAAGGAACGAGGGCTTTGAGGGATCTCGGGAGGTCAGTTCGTCTGACCTCTGCTCCAAAGCAGGATCAACGCGCCCTAAACTGTTCCTGACAGATGTTTGTCTAACCTGTTCTGGGGGCGGGGGTGGAGGGGGGGAAGGGAAACCTTTGATGCTAGAGATGAATCAGCTTGATTAGCTTCATTTCCAAAAAAAAAAAAAAATCATTTTCTAGTGTCTCCCTTAATCTGCTTAATTGCAAATAAAAAACCAAAATGCCACTTGCAGGGGAAAGTCCTTCTTGGAAACAAAGACTTTCCTTTGTGAGTTCGGAGCGTAGGTGCTGCTTTACCCACACTCTGCCTTTGTTTTGACGCCTGCTGGGTCTAAGAGGAGGTGGGGTGCAGGCGCGGGGGTCACTGGACTGTTCCTTCTCGGCCCCCCAAGCCTTGATAAACATGGTCACTGCTGGGCAGCCCAGACGTGCCGAGATCAAGGTGCTGTTGCGGTGAGGAGCTCGCCATCTCAAAAAGATGTTGTGGGTTAATCGGCTTCAAAGATGCTAGAAGACCAGGGAAATAAACTATCCCTGTGAACTTGAGGGGATTGGGGTAAGAGGCTGTTACATACTGCCTCTGGGTTGCTGCCTCTCCTCTGTCTTCACGGCACATTTCTTGCAGCTTTAATTCTCTGGAAGGTTGGAAGGATGTTTTGAGCCAGGAGTTTCTGACGTGGCTGATGTTGACTGATGTCTGCAGACCAACGTGAGTGGCTGTTCTACCTACCCCTGTTGTTACAGGCATCCCTACCGATCCTTTCCCGGCCCTTGTCCCCAAAGGTACTGGCTGCAGCGCTCAATCCATGAATTTAGGATTTCTTTAGATAACACTGGGTGCTCACGTGGCACAGCTCAGCTGGATTTGACTGGGGAGTTAACAGCTCTGGCCAGAATTTGGTTCTGCAAACGTGTCTTCAGTCCATCGATACAACAAAGATGGACTTTTCAAAAAATTGCTGTCTAGAGAAGGAAGGTTAGTAAATCCTTTTCCCCTCTTTTTAATGAGAAAAAGAGGTGTTTGTCAGACCACTTAGAGGAAACTTTTTTTCCTGTGCATTAGACACTGCCATGAAAGGCATTCAGAGAGAAACAGAAGAAACGGGGATGCAAAAGGTGCAGGGGAGGGCCCAGAGGAGGCTCAAGGGAATGGTGAGCCCATCCTATGCTTAGTTGAGTAAAATGAAGGCTGAGGGAGACAAAGTCACCATCTATTAAAAAAAACAGAGCGAGAAAAGAGCTGTTTATGCTAACAGCAAAAGTTGGCACAAGAACAAAAAGGGATGAACTGGCCATGAATAAATGTAGGTTGGAAATAAGAGGCAGCTCTGTGCTACAGACAATTCCGTGCAGCTTGGTCAGACAATGTGAGCCGAGCAGCCAGCCAGCAGGCCAGAGAAAACAAATAACTGTTGAGCTCATACTGCAGCCTTCCCTGCAGAGAAACACTTATTTGCGTCTCTCTCCTCTAACCAGTTGCTGCTTTTCCTCAAAACTTGTAGGTACTTACTGTCAGATACTAACTTCGATACATGTCTTGCTATCCAAATGGATTTGCAAGGTATCAGAGGGGGCTGGAGGGTAGAGAAGGCAGAAACTTGTGCCTCGTCTCCTGTAGGAACCAAAGGAAAATAGGTTAAGTGCAGTACAATGGGAATTCCTGGGTTTTTTTCTCTCCCCCTTCTGCTTTGTTAGGACGGTGTAACCCCAGGACCTTCCTGAGGAGCTCCCTCTCCATCCTATCAAGACACATGAGAAGAAGGAAGATGTCTTACATATACTCTATCCTGTGCATATTGTCTATTTTGCTAATGCAAGCAATAAAGAGTTTATTCTGAAGCTGAAATAAGACTCAGATAAGACTCGATTTGGGGATGGGCTATAAAATGTTACCAAATTGCTAAAAAAATTACGTGTCCCTCCAAACAAGGCTCCTAAGAGTCACAGCACACCTTATGAGTGTCAGTGAACTGGCCTGCAGCTGACCGAACCCCAGCGTGGAAAGGTCCCGGTCGTGTTTTCAGGCGTTTCGGATCCGCCGCTGGGCCGCGACGTGAGAACAAACGATGGTGGCCTGGGCTGGGGGTGGCGGAGCTCGGCCTGGGCTGGGGGAGGCAAAACATGGCCTGGGCTGGGGGTGGCGAACTGGTCCTGGGCTGGGGGTGGCAGAGCTGGGCCTGGGCTGGGGGTGGCAGAGCTGGGCCTGGGCAGGCGGTGGCGAAACTCAGCCTGGGCTGGGGGTGGTGGAGCTGGGTCTGGGCTGGGGGAGGCAAAACATGGCCTGGGTTGGGGGTCGCAAACTGGTCCTGGGCTGGGGGTGGCGGAGCTGGGCCTGGACTGGCGGTGGTGAAGCTGGGCCTGGGCTGGGGGTGGCGGAGCTGGGCCTGGACTGGCGGTGGTGAAGCTGGGCCTGGGCTGGGGGTGGCGGAGCTGGGCCTGGGCTGGCGGTGGTGAAGCTGGGCCTGGGCTGGAGGGAAACCGTCCCCGGCCAGGGCTGGCCCTGCTGACACCCGTCCGGGAGCCCGCCTGCCCTTCCGAAGGAGCCCCGAGGGCTCACTCTCCCTCCTGACCCCCCCACCCCGGGGCTCCCCAGGGAGGACACCCTCCCGCAGAGGGGCCCCAGCCCCACAAACTGGGACTTATCCCCATCTCGGGGGGGTGTCACCCTTACCCAAAGTAGGGCTCTCCCCACCCCGGGGGGAGACAGAAACCCCCTCCAGTGGGTGGGGGCTACCCCCACGCTGGGGGGACCCACGACACCCTCCCACCGACGGGACCCCCCCCCCCAAACAGGGCCTCACCCCCACCCCGGGGGGACCCAGCCCCCAGCAGGGTCTCACCCCCCCCCCCCCCCATCACACACACACAAGGACCCCCTGCGCGGCCTGAGGCCCTCAGTGCCCCCCCAGGCCCTCGCTGGGTGACCCGGGGGGGGGTCCCCATCACACCGGGGTGGGTGGGGGGAAAAGAGACCCCACCCCCTGCCGCGCGTCATCACCGCCCGGCGCGGGGAGATGACGTCAGGCGGAGCGCGGCGGGCAGCGGGGCCGGGATGCACCGGCGGGGGGTGGGAGCGGGCGCCATCGCCAAGAAGAAGCTTGCGGAGGTGAAGGGGGCCGGGACCCGGCTGGGGAGGGGGCGGCCGGCCCGGGGAGGGGGGGTGCCAGGCCCGTGGGTGGCGGAGCCGGCCCGTGGGAGGGGGACAGGCCCGGTGCGGGGGGTGTCAGGCCCGTGGGAGGGGGACAGGCCCGGTGCGGGGGGTGTCAGGCCCGTGGGAGGGGGACAGGCCCGGTGCGGGGGGTGTAAGACTCGTGGGAGGGGGACAGGCCCGGTGCGGGGGGTGTCAGGCCCGTGGGAGGGGGACAGGCCCGGTACGGGGGGTGTCAGGCCCGGTGCGGGGGGGGACAGGCCCGGTGCGGGGGGTGTCAGGCCCGTGGGAGGGGGACAGGCCCGGTGCGGAGGGGGTGTCAGGCCCGTGGGAGGGGGACAGGCCCGGTGCGGAGGGGGTGTCAGGCCCGTGGGAGGGGGACCGGGACCCACCGGACCCGTGGAAGGAGATACCGGACCCATGTGAGGGCTGCCAGGGCTCAGTGGCCCCAGGGGGGAGGTTGCCAGGCCCCGGGGGGAGGCTGCCAGACCCCACTGGTCTCGGGTGAGCTGCTGCCAGACCCCTCCGGTACCGTGTGAGGGGGGCCAGGCCCGTTCGGCCCTGTGGCGGGGGGTGCCAGGGTCGGTGTGGGGCCACCCCCCTCCTCACATCTGCTGTTCCAGCCTTTCTCCAAGGCCAGGGTGCCCCGAGCTTCCTGGCAGCCTCCCCGCTTGCCCAGGGCTCCGGGCGACGTGTCCTCCTGGTTCATCCATCCTTCAGGAGCGTCTCCCTCATCCAGTTTTGGTTTCTGGTCCATCTGCCCTTCAGCACTGTCTCCATCATCCCGTTTTCTTCCTGCAGGCGAAATACAAGGAGCGAGGGACGGTCCTGGCCGAAGACCAGCTGGCCCAGGTGGGAGATCCACCCCTGCCCCTGGCAGCGGGAAGAACCGTGGTTGTGAGCTCAGCCACAACCCTGAGCTTCGTTTCCTCCTCCGCTTCGGTGCCCAGAGCGTTACCCGCAAGCAGCGTGGCTAACGATGGCGCCCACCAGGCTGCCTCGCCCTCCGAGGGCTGTGATGTTTGCCAAGGTCTCGCTCTGCCTCCCTCCCTCCTCAGCACCTCGGCTGTTTGTGCCCCATCGCGGGGTGACGGCTGCCCCCCTTCTGAGCCTCTCTCCTGGTTCAGAACAGCCCTTTGCCTTATCTCCGCTGTAGCCTGATAATTGGTTTGAATGACAACAATTCCGATGTCATCGAGCGATTTTTATCTCGTTTCCTTCCTTTTAAGACCGCTGGGGCCATCGGCACTGGGTAGGCAGCACGTCAGAGACCTGAGCGTTTCCCCGAGGACTCTGCTCACTTAGTGCCCATTGGGGGCTGGGTTTAGGCAAAACCCACGTTAAATAAGTGTTTAACTTATTTAACAGAACCACTCCTCTGCGATTCTTTCAGATGTCTAAGCAGCTGGACATGTTTAAGACCAACTTAGAAGAGTTTGCCAGCAAACACAAGCAAGAGATCCGTAAAAACCCCGAGTTCCGGGTCCAGTTCCAGGATATGTGTGCGACCATCGGAGTGGATCCTTTGGCATGTGAGGAGCAGGCACTGGATTAGGGACTAAGGCTTCAGCTCGCTGTTCTTGTGCCGGAACCAGCTCGCGGTGCAGCTGAAGTGCCCTTGAGGAAAGCTGAGCTGGTTTGATTCTCGGGGTTTGTGACTTGGTGTAACGTACCCCTGGGTGTTACTTACTGAAACGGGTGGGGGGAACCAGTAACCGCAAGGGAGACTCTCCATGACCAGCCCCGAGAGGCCTCAGGGCGAGGTTGGCGGGCAGCCTGCTCGGCCCCAGGGTAGTTTTTGCTGATGGTCCAATCGCTTTCCCCTTTCTCACTTCACAGCCGGTAAAGGATTCTGGTCAGAGATGCTGGGAGTTGGAGACTTTTACTATGAACTGGGTGTGCAGATCATTGAGGTTTGCTTGGCTCTGAAACACAGGAACGGAGGTGAGGATCCCACTGGTCTGGTTTCTAACAGGGGGATACCTGTTCCCTGGGGGAAATGAGGCGCGTGGCTCAGCGTGGTGTTCTTGGCTAGGTTTCACAAGTTACTGAGATGGCAGTTTTGTCTTCATTGTCCCCAAAAAGCCTGGTTTCGTTTCTATAAGGTGTTAACAGCTACACCACTGCTAATCAGCCAGTTTTATGGATTCCTACAAAAAAAAAAATCAACCAACTCTGCCCTGTTTGGTAACAAAACCCTAACTGGCAGCATCATGGGGAAGGAGCAGGGAGCAATGACAATCTTGAAGGAGCACGAAACTGCCAAGCTACTGCTTTGAGCCTGGCGGTAAGGTTGTCTCTAAAGGGTCACAGCAATCTCCAGAAGAGCTGGAAGAGCAGTGATAAGGGCCTAATTAAACTAGACAGATGTTCTTCACTCCAAAAGGGCAACCTGAGACCAGGAATGGGCTACAGCAAAGCCAGTTGAAACCGGAGTCTGATCATTTGTGGGAGAAGGCGACAGGGGACTGCGGCGTGTTAGTTCGGGGAACAGAAGTGGCCCGATGCTTCTGTCACCCAAGGCTGGGTGCTGGGAGCAATGAGGAAGGCAGGGGTGAGGCAGAGGCACACGCACCAAGGACCCCGGACCGCTCTTGCCGCAGGGATTGTGTTGCTCTGCAGTAACGTTTTCCTGTCCCCTTCTGTTGCCTCCCAGGTCTGATAACGCTGGAAGAACTTCATCAGCAAGTGCTGAAGGGAAGGGGGAAGTTTGCGCAGGATGTGAGCCAGTGAGTGTCTGCGGTCCAGGAAAGGGGAAGCAGTAGGACTCGGGGAAGAAAAGGGGGCGACTGATTTCAAACTGGACTCCAGACTTGACTTCCAGCAATGGAGCCACTTAGACGTGATCCACAATTAACGATGTAACCACTTAAGAAAGCAGCAGCGCGCTCTCCCTGGGAGCCCTAAGGCATAAAGGACTGTTGTCTCGAGCTGGAGATAATTAGCCCCCTGCAAATCCAGCTCTCCTGCCATAGTCTGCTGAAGCTGCTGTGGTCTCCTAAGCTGTAAGGGACTGAAAATTGTTATAGAAGCAGATTTTAGGACATAACTCACCCTCATGATCACTAATTGGGGCTGAATCTTAAAGTTTAGCGCTTGCAGCTCCGGTGCTACAAGCGTCTCTAACGCAAGGCTGCGCTCCTGAAGGGGGCCACAGACACACAAACTAATTCTAAGTGGCTTTATAAACAGTTTTTTCAGCTGTTGATTACCTGAAACTGCAGCAAGCTCCTCGGAGCTGCTGTGGCTCGTAGCTTCTGCACGCCAAGTCTTCCTCATTTACAGAAGGTCGGGTGCAGTTGGAGAGAGGCTCTCGCTCTTTAACGCTGCGCGTTGACCTCTGCTTCTCAGGGACGATCTCCTTCGGGCAATCAAGAAGCTGAAGGTCCTGGGGAACGGCTTTGGGATCATCCCTGTCGGTGGAACATACCTGATCCAGTCGGTACCAGCTGAACTGAACATGGATCACACTGTCGTCTTGCAGCTGGCGGAGGTACTGAGCCAGGAGATTTTAAAATACAACCACCTCGAAAGAACCTTATTGCTTCCAGGCCAGGCAGCTGTGATGAGACCAGGCCTGCGGGCAACACTGGCCACACTCTTCTAAACTAGGGACTGAAGTTTTGACTGTAAGCACACCGTGGTTTTCCTCTCATTTCAGAAAAAGGGCTACGTCACAGTCAGTGAGATCAGGTCCAGCCTGAAGTGGGAGACGGAACGTGCAAAGCAAGTGCTGGTACGTACGAAGGTCTGGTGCACGGGGAGTTCGGTGACGGGGTGACGTGGGGGTGCGTGTCAGGGCATGCAGGGGGGTGCTGCGCTGGCTGCTGGGCCCAAGGCAGAGCACACGCTGCGTAAACACGGGCTGAGAATCTCCGAAGCTGCAGATATCCCTGCGGTTTCACTCATCTCCATTAAAACTTGAATCCTCTTGGCTCCAATCCTACACACACAGGCAGGGCGGGCACGGCTGGATGCCTGAACTGTCTTTCTCCCGGTCGAGTAACAAATATTGTAGCCCCAGTTCTACACCCTCGCTGACCCTGGAATAAACGTGGGGTCAGGCCTCTGCTGGGAATGGCTTCTCAGCCTTGTGAGTTCCCCTCACAGCGGCCGCTCTCTCTGCACAGGAACACTTGCTGAAGGAAGGAATGGCCTGGCTGGATGCGCAGGCAGCAGAACCGCAGTACTGGCTGCCCGCTCTCTTTACAGAGCTATACTCTCAGGAAATCACTCCAGAGGAAGCCAAGGAGGCAATCCCTTGACTGCTACGTGTTCTGTGCCTGGACAGAATTCTTCTTGTGAGGTTATTTGCATATCACCTGAAACACAGCGGACTTGAAATAAAAGTTTTGTAAAAAGTGTCGAGCTTGAAAATTTCATAGGATTCATTCATCCTTGCTTACCTCTGAATTTTCTGCTCTGTTGTGGGGTGGAAATGCCACTTACCCTTACAGACAACTAATTACCTTGTCGCAGCAAGAGGAAAATCACCTAAGCTGCTATTGCAACTGCAGTCTCGGAGGATGCAAACGTGACCCTGGCTAAAGAATCTTGGAGCCAGCAGCGACACTGAGAAACTGTCCCTGTAGTCCTGTCTGCTCTGTGCACGAGTCGTTGTTCCACTAAGGAGTACCACAGTCTAGATTCTGCCAAAACAAACTTTATTGCACAAAAAAAATCTTATGTACAATAGTATATAAACAAGGTATCTTAGAGTGACTCTTGTGCATATATTTTCAACTCAATTAGGTCTAAAAATCTGTTGCTAAAACATCTCTGCCTAGAGCAGTCATTTGAGGATTGTCACTTTGAAATGGAAACATTCAGAAATGGTAGGACAAACAACATTAGAGCTATAAAACTAATACTTCTCTTTTACAGCCACATGCTAGTTATGTGAATAGTGTCCACAATAAGGCATTTTCTTGTTTCGTTGTATCAGTGGATGGTAACGCCACATGCATCACAAACAGATTTCAGAACCAGCTCTGCCTTGGGAAGGCAGCAGAGTCACAGCTCTACCCACAATGCTACCAAATGGTGAAAAACAACGTGACATTTACAATGGGATCGAAGAGGCGGTAAAGGAGCACACAGCTCCGGACTTCTCGGGAGACCCCGCTGCCTCCCCGAGGCCTCCTTTCAAGGTGAACACCGCTTCAGCTGCTCTCATCTGGTGTACGTGTGGAGTGAGTCCTACGTAAGTTCAGCTTTCCCTCGAGGGAAGACAGGGTTTAAGTCTAAATCAAGCCAATGACAGGCCCAGGGGAGTTTGCTTGCTAAAGGGAAAAAAGGTTCCCAAGTTGTTAAACGGCACCTTAACGTTCAAGAAATGTTTCCACCTTTCAGCTTTTCAGAGCTGCTTAAGCAGCAGTGTGCAGGCTTCTGAGTTCTGCAGGAGTTGATATAAATCAGAGAGAGTGAAAATAATTCAGTGACGCATGGGGCATTGCCGTTCTGTCCAGCGCACGGCGGGGGGGGCTTGGCCCCTCTTTCTGCACTTTTTTTAGAACAAAGATGACTGCATTGGAAGTTCTCCCACCACCATCAGGAGGCTGAAACAGGGCCAAGCTGGTGGGAAGGTGTTTAAGGAAACGAGAGGAGGGCCCAGGACAATGTGCAACTTTGTGCTTAGCTTTCCATCAAAGCTCCCATAAAAATAATAATTAAAAAAAAAAAAAAAGTAGATTAAGCTCTTTATCAACAAAACATTATACTGCTCCAATGAATCGTCACCAGGTTCATCTACCTGGGGAAACCGGGGATTTCACCTCCACCCAAGTTCCACTAAATACATCTTTGATGTAAGGGCACTCGCAGCCAGCAGACACCTCTCCAAGAGGCCGGCCTTCGCTCACCGTAAAAACCTGCTGTTGAAAACATTCAAAGCTCTGAAGCGTTCAACTTTAGGACACTCAGCTAGCTTGTGCTCGGCCAAGTTTGGCAAAGGAGTTTGTCAGTAACAAGGTGTACACCTCCGAAGAACCCCACCCAGAAACAGTGGCCTCCTTGGCTAGAATCGCCCCTTATTCTAGCGTTTCAATGGGATGGATCAAAGTAGCAACAGGGAGTGAGGTGCCAGGAGGAAGAAGGGAGGAAAATGAACTATTACACTGAGTAGAGAGGTGGAAAGCAAAGAGTACTTCAGTGAAGGAAACGAAACAGCTCCATTCAGAGCAGCCAGAGTAAAATATTCTAGATGCTAAATTCAAATCAACACCTTAAAAAAAAAAAAAATACACAAACTAGATTTCTTTTTAAGTGCTTCCCCCATTTCTGACCAAGGATTTTCTCGCCCTCCCTTCCCCCAAATACCAGGATGAACACACCTGCACTCCATTTATGGATTCTTGCAGTTTCCACTTTTCATCCACCCCTTTGCGCCTGAAGTCTCAGTGGACGAAGTCCCCCAGGGCTTGAGTAAAGCTTTCAGAAAGGAGCCCAGATTCCACCACTGCTCTTTATCTTTGGTCTGTCTAGAACAGGGTCTAGAAGAAAGACGTCAGGTAGGTGGGCTCCACGGAGCAGAGAGGCTCCGTCTCTCCCAACCCGCACAAAAAGGTTCCGCCTGGGCACGCGGGGCGTGGGCCCTGTCATACCCTGGACTCATCAAAGTGCTCCCACAGCTACAGCTCCACGTTCAGCACGCCCCAGGGAAGGGCTCACTGTCTAGGAACAGAGAAGCTGTCAAGAGGATTTGCAGTCTAGATCTCATTCTTTAATCAAATGGAGAAGGAAAAAAAAAAAAAAAAAAAACCAAAACCAACCAGTGTAGGTGTTTCCAAAAAATAACCTGATGCCACATGCTCTGGCTTTCTAGCATATTAAGTACCTTTTAAGAGTAGCCTGTCACAAGCTTGGCTTTGTCTAGCATGAAGTCTTCTCATTCAGCGTTATCCACCAGAGCAGTAAAAGGAGACCGAAGATATCCCGTAGTTTCCTCCGCTCTGGCATTGGTTTGGTTGTTGAGTCTATCAGGGGTACTCTAGAGTGTGAAGACAGAACATCCCCACGGCTTGGCCTCTCCACTGTTAATGCAGCTCTAAGCTTTAGAGCAACCTTGAGTGTCTGTCTCTGTCTCGGAGGAGCTGCTCTCAGAGTCTATTTCTGTAACCTCCTGCTGGTGTTTCTCTTGCACCTTCTGCCGAATTCCTTGCAAACGCACTAATAGGGACTGATAGTCGAAGTGGCCTCGTTTTTCACCAAAAGGATCCTGGAAGAAAACCACAGATAAGCCTATTAATATAAACCATTATCCTTCTGGCAAGAGGCAGAAAGAAGGCGGCTGCGTAGTCATTGGGCAACAAATGGTCAAAGACTTAAGGGTTAAATCCCATCTTATGAGGGACAGGCCCCTTAGCTTCCCACTGCCATGGCGGAGGTGGAAGACTGATGACAATTTCTGTTTGGAGTCTGTTTTGGGAAACCTCACAAACCCAAGCAAACTTCAAAACCAGATGAAAGGCCAAGCAGACGCGGTTTGGATTTCTACCACCTGCTTTGAGGAAGTAAACTGTTTCAAAGGTTTGGTCTCAGGGGCGTTCCAGGGAGGCAGGAAAAACATTACAAATGAAAGTCTCTCAAATCCAGAGGCCAAAGACTTGACTGCACTTCGTGTTAGTGCTACAGACCCTTGTCCAAATGAAAGCATCGCTACGCTCATTTTAAACCAAGGCCCCCAGCCGAGATGTAGCCAAGTCAGAGGCAGAAAGTCTTTGGAGATTATTCAACGTTTGCTGCTTTTATCCCCGTCCCAGGTCGAAGACACATTGCCAGGGGTATATAAGGTGGCGGTGGTGGAGTTTACGCTGTCCTGTCTGATGGGAATCTTTGGTACAAGCCAACATTTGGCGCCAGAGTGAGCAAGACAGCACATCTGGCAAGCACTCAACTGATACCGAGCCTGGAGTGACTTCATTTTAAACACAGGGTAACGAAGACAACGCTACCATCTCTCCAGCACGTTGTGTTCGTGCTTCCTGCGCGACTATAAGCGAGCAGAAAACCAACCACGGCAGTCACTGCCTCTGGGAACTGAGCACGACACAGTGATCTTCACAAACCCTGGAGAAAGCAACTGAGCCCTGACTCCTTGAAGGAGAAACAAGAGTGGGCCACACCTGACAACCCTCTAACGTCACCAAACTTCACGACATTCTCTGCAGCTGGAAGTCAGGCACAGACCTATGGGAATTTCTCACTTCAAACATGACCTCTCCTGCTTTGGGAAGGGCTTTCAATTTATGAATTACACAGCCAGTGACGGCACTGACAGGAAAAAAAAAGGACTCAGAGACACAAGATCATTAAATCAACCACCTCCATCTTTTCTTAGCAGTGAAACTTCTCAATGAGTCAGACAAGGGGTGGCTGAGGAGGGAGGAAGACACATCTGTTCATATGCAAATAGCTTGGCAATCTATTCTTTAAAGTCTACTTTCCTGCAGAAACAAGCTCCTGTATTCAACCTGTCTAGATGTGTCTGCCATATTGTCACTGTTCCTCCAGCCCTTCCTCCCCCAGTTACTTTTGACTCAGTCAGCCACTTTCCATCTCATCTGACAGAGCGAGGAGCACCAGAGAAAAGTTCCTATCTGCTGTACGAGCAAAGGAACCTCAGAACAAGGGAAACTCTAGCAGTGACCCCACAGGAAAATACTGCAGGGGAATTCAGTGGCCACCACCACTCGATAACCCACATGGGCCCTCCCTGTTTAACACCAAATCCACACGAAAGCAAACTGGACCAGTTCCACTGCTGAAAGAAGTACCTGCTTGCCTGGAGAGCGTGGCAGGTCCAGCACTCAGAAATGTAACAGCCTTGTAAATATTGCTTGAGCTTGGGGATGGTAGTGTTTTATCCCCAGGAACGTCTCAGGTCTCAGTTTCATGGCTGATCCAAAGGTGGAATATATAGTTCATAGAAAAGATCCAGATCCACCCCATGTACCTCTAGGTGCTGCCCATTGTTTGTCACTAACCACGCACCCTTATCTAAGGCAGGGTGTTATCAACAAGCAAACTGTCAGCCACTCACCTGCATCGTCTGTCCTTGGAGATAAAGTCTCTCTTTACACACCCCTTCATAGAAGTCGTAGTATTCCATGAAGGATTTCTCCATTACGCCCCTGAACGTAACGAGAGAGCAAACAATCAGCACAAAACGACAGTGTTACCACGGCCACCTCATCCAGGGTCACCTCATCCCCCTGAACTCCACGTGATCACCGTGGACACCCACGCAGGGTGTCCCAGACAACCAACAGGGCACGGCGAGGCAGGACACGGAGCGGAACGAGCTGCAGCGTCCCTGCAGCTGAAGAGATCCTGCACGTGCTTCCACAGCAGCTGTGCCCCCCTCCCTCCCCGCCTTTCCCCCCCCCCCCCCATAAGACAAGGCACACTTATTCTCAAACACCAGTCAGAGGATGCAGCCATTGTGCACATTAACACAGCCTTTGTCAAGGCTCCTGGGCACCACGCAGACGCAGCCGTCCACTTCAGGCGACACAAAACGACTCTTTGCTGGCCCAGGCAGCGTTAAAGACGTGCTCCTCCCCAAAACAACTCTCAGGATCTCAGGAACAGCAGCCAGAGGAGTTTATCCCGCTTCCCCACACCCACTTGCTCCCTCCACGCCTCTCTTCCGTACCGTAATGGCTCAGGACAGGGACACTTTCCTTCCAGCATGTCGCACACCGCGACTCGGATGGTCTCATGCCGAATGCACTCGTTATAGTTCTTGCTGTCCCCGGGGTGCCTCTCCTGGAAAGACAATTTGGGCCAGTGAGTCCACGCGACTGCAATGGCTCTTCGTCCCTCCCTCCTGGGCCCGATGAATTTCACTGGTGCGTGAACCCACTACGGCTTTGTTCTGGGTACGCTGAGCTAATTTATACCGCAAATGAGAGGCTGGCAAGATTTCTTGTGTCTCCAGAGCCTCGGACTCACGCAGCTGTGGAGACAGGTCAACTGAGAAAGTTAGCACAGAAACCTGCCTCTCTCCGAGATGCTGGAAACCAGGAAAACCTGAGCAGGTTGGTTCCTGCATGACAGCCTGTCCCAAGGAAGCCATTTCAGGAGTCACGCAGCAGAGAAATGAAGAGCCACCCCATCTCCCCGGCAACTTCTCAAAGACCTCTTGTTCTTCTGTTCCCTTACACGTACGTGAGCTAGGCAGCCTCCAGTTCAGAGCTGGTGTGAGTCTCCCCCTCAAGCTCTGACCAGAGGCAGAGCAAGCTAGAAAAGAGCCAAGCGACATAACCCACTTTTGTCCCCATTTCCAGAACGGGATTTGCCACCAGAAGCAAGGTACGGCGGGAAAGGACAAAGAGCTGCAGGACCAGAGATGTTCTACCTCAACCTCTCACCTGCTCAAAGCCCGGTTCATTGTGATAAGGGTTCTCAGTCATCAGAGACTGGATGGAGATGAGGACTGAAGAGATACTCTGTGCTGGGCTCCATGCAGGCCCGGTCCAAGTGCTGAGGCATCAAAACAGAAAAGTATCAATTAATAACGCAGGACTGGCTTGGTGAGCACCATCCCTCCAACTACCAAACACCAGGATGCTTGGGAAAGCACATTATACCTTCCAGAAATGTGACAGGAAAAGAAACACCTGCAACAGATACAGAAAGCACTGGACACTGAGGAAGTCTGCAGGGTTAAAGTAGTTTATTCTCTCAACCGAATGAGTACTGTAGCTTGAGCAAGACAAGAGAGGCTGGCAAACCTCACTCCACCGCTCACACACACAGGGCATCACACCGGAGTTGAGGAAAAGTAACATTTCCAAGCATTTTACAGGGAACTTCAAAGCTATGCCTGTCATCTCACACAGCAGCCTGGAGCAACACGAGCTACCAGCGCTACTGTAAGTCAAACCTAACAACTCTTAGGAACAGAAATCTGGTTTTCAAGACTCAAACAAGACCAGCACTTGTGCAGTCTGTAATGCAGACGCTCAGCACAAGGACTGCCACCAAAGGCACTAACAGATGCTCTGCTAGAGGAATAAGGTGACCATTTCCTACAGACAGGGCAGCAAAAAACCTCTGCACAGAACAGCATAAGCAGAAAAAGCTCTTCTTCTCCTTGCCCTTCACATATCCTAGTTCCAGGTAGAGACCTGTCTCCCTGTAAGCTGAACAAGGATGTGCTGACCCACATATGCTCTTCCTAAACCCTTTCATTCGCGGCTCCCTCTGCGCTTCCCATCTCTGCCAAGGCCGAGGCTTTTTGTTCACTCTTCAATAATTCAGTTTCCTCGCGAAGGCTGCACGAGCCACGCGGCAGCTTGCGCGGGAGCTGCCGGGCACTCGGACTCCCAAGACACGGACGTGCCCTACACATCCCAGCGCTTGGCAGGCGTTGGCATCCCGCTCACAGGAGCGGGAAGACTCCTCCGCTGAGGAAGGTGTTTCCCAGCACAATGCACCTCTCTACCAGCCCTGGGCCAGCCTCTATCGTATCAGCTACTTGGACCAACCTTGGTGTAAGTGGCTGTCCTGGGTTACAGTGTAAAATGTGCCAAAAGGAAAAAAAAAGTATTCTATTACCATCTTCAGGAGCTGTTGAGACCAGGTGGGGCGGTGCTCCCTGCCTGCCCCCTCTGGACTATCTCCTGTTCATGGGCACAACAATGCCTTATCGCCTGACCCATCGGTAACTCGCTCCTGGGCTATCTCCTGTTCATGGCCCATCAAGGAACTGCCTCACGACTCCCCATCCCATGGTGAGATGCTCCGCCCGGGGGGAAGGAGCCAAGCAGTCCATGCCAAATAAAAACGGAGATCTCCAACACCCTAGCAGCCTTCTTCCACTGGATTCCCAGAGGAGTTTTCCCCCCCACTGGAGTTCCAGAGGACAAGAGCTACCTACCTACCACTGGACCTTCGGAGGAAGACCAGACCCTTTTACCTGATTGCTGCTTCCACAGAACTACACCCATCACTTCAGGAGGACTGCAGCCAGCATCTTATCGGACTGCTACTGCCCCCCTAACAGGGGGTCAGGTTGTATTCCTGACTCTGTCAGTGTAAACCAGGGGGTTGTTTGTTTTTCCCTGCCTTGTGTTATATATATATATATATATTAGTAAAGAACTGTTATTCCCATTCCCCATATCTTTGCCTGAAGGCCCGTTAATTTCAAAATTATAATAATTTGGAGGGAAGGGGGTTGCACTTTCCATTTCAAGGGAGGCTCCTGCCTTCCTTCGCAGACACCTGTCTTTCAAACCAAGACAGTGGCACACGCATATATGCGGCGTTACCACCACAGCAGTGCTCAGACTCCTCCTGGTTGATCAAATCCCTGCAGCAATTCAAGCCATCACTGCCCCTTCCTCACCTGGCTGCTGCTCCTTCCTCTCTGCAGCAGGAGGAACCACGTACTAACACCCCAGCTGCACCAGTCCAGAGTCTCAGCCAAAGCCTTTCTTTACTGGGAACTGAGACTGTCCCAGCTGGAGTTGGGAATATCACACCGTGGCCAGGGTTCCTCTGGCAGAGCCGTCAGAGCCACTCCATCAACCAGGCCTTGCACACGTTTAAAAAAAAAAAAAAAAATCAAGCAGGTAAAGAATAAGCTTTTGCAGAAGTGGAGCCTGTTTGAACAGGCAGCATGGGAGCAGTGCCTGTAAATCATTACACCCACCGCTCAGCCCCACATACTGTGTGTAGGTGGAAGCCCAGAGCAGTCAAATGGCTCTCAAGGAAGTTCTTAGTGGCTTTTAATTTTATTTATTTCTTTTTAAACCCACACAGAGAGAGGAAATTAAAACCACGAGAACCTACATCCAAACAACATTAAGGATCGGGCTGCAAAGCGCAAAAGCGGAAGAAACGCGGTGCTTGGTCTGAGGCTTGGCAGAGGGAAGCGGGAGAAAAGGGGCAGCGTCTGCTGAGCTTCGTGCTTCCCCTGCTCCCTCCTCAGGAGCTTTTAAAGACAAGTCAGACTCATTTCAAGAGAGGAATTTGTGCTGCTTTACGACTCTGATTGTGCACATGACTTCCCAGAGGCACAGAGGTGCATCCAAGCACATCTCTGGGGCAAGATCAGGGCCCAAAGCGTCGAGAAGGATGCATGAGGCAGGATACAGCCTGCAGCCACCTCCTGATTTCCCATCAAAACAGTCAAAGTCTCCTCTTACCCTAGAATACTCAGGCAGACTTTCCCATTGCGGTAGAAGTTGGGGTTAAACCTCACTGTGTTATTTCCCGTTGTCATCAGTTTGACCCTTGGTGGGTGGATGGGATAATCTGGAGGACAGCGAAACAGGAACAAGAAGAAACCCCCTTCATAAGGCGTGTCAAATGGGCCTGTGATCAATGCATGAATCTGGAAAACAAAAGCCCGTCTTGCGCACCACTTCAAAACTCTGCAGCGCCGTCACGTCCTCCACGAAGCCAACCGAAGGCAAGAAACCTCCACCCAGGCAGCAGCACGGAGGCAGCGTCTTCCCCGAGCCCACGCCATGTGCAGGCCACCGGGAACCCTCCCGCCTGCCCTCCTCAGCCAGGGCCGCTGCTGCGCACTTCTCTCCCCTCTGCCACCCTCGATGTGCAAAGCAGGTTTCCAACGCGAGCTTTGGCCAGAGGCCACAACAGCTGCCTCCCATACATCTCTAGACAGTCCAAACCAGACTGAATCACAGTTCAGCTGGTGAGCTACACTTCAAAAAAAAAAAAAAGTAAGATTTCAAATATGAAAAAAAACAAAATCTAATTTTAGAGAGGAAAAAATTCAGAATTTCTGCCAAAACTCGAGCATTCCTCAATTTTATGGTCTCATGCTGATTTGGTCTTATTGAAACCAATCACTCAAATCTCCTCTGCCAGGATCCGAAATTAAGACCCTATTCTCTGCACGCTAATTACCCTCAAAGATCCCAATTGTATACCAGGAAATCTACTCCCTTTGGGCTATTCAGGAAGCTGACTCCCCAAGCGATCCAAGCAGTCTCCTTTAATGATCCTCTTGCCTCCCCAGGATTTCAGTTAAAAGCCCCAAGGCTGGTGTTCTACAAACCCGCATTTCCGTTGCATTTTGGCACTTCCAGCTCCGCTGAGCGAAGCTGGAGCTGCAGCTCAGTGCCCCAGGTGGGAGCTGGCTGTGCAGAGACACTCCCTTTGTGCCACCTCCAAAAACCCAGGGGCCCTAAGCCAGGCAAGCGCTTACATGGGAGGAATTTGAGGGAATCTGGGGGACCCCATGTTGTCAGGGGGGTGGGAGAAGTGTGCAGCAGGGGGAAAAAACCCCAAAGCAACCCCCCCACACGCACACGTAAGTGGCAAAGCCCAGCACAGCCAGACCAGGTGACGCTGGCTGGAGAAAGGGCAGCACCAGCCAAGAAACACACTGGATCAAGAACATCATTGGAGCAACCTCTGCCTCCCAGCTCCCTGCATTCTCTCTGACATAATCAGAAATTCCCAGTCCTGGAAAACCCCTGAGAGCCAGGAGGGAAAGAACAGCGGGAGGAGAGGCTGTAGCCACGCTGGTGGCCCTAGGTCTGCTGGAGACAACGAGGTGGGAGCAGCCACGTGGGTCAGACCTGCACAGCAGGCAGCTCCACAGCAGGACAGGGCCTGGGTGCAGGGACACAGCTCTCCACCAGCTCACAATTCAACATCTCCAGTTGCCACAAGCGGATTCTAACGCTCCAGCGCTGCTGGTGGCTGATGGATATTTCTCATTTCCAGCCTCTTTGAGAAGCTCCCCATGGCCAACAGCTTTCCGTGGAGCTCTCTCTTCTTTGAGCAGCTCTGTTGACGGTTTTGAAGCATCAGGAGGATGAAACGAGCTGGATCAGCCCCCCACTGACTCGCAGGGCCACTAAAGCAGAGCTGGCTTTATGGAAGCTCCTCAGATTGCTGCTATCTCTCCACAGTTTCCTTGAGAGCCTCCTCCCATTTGAAATGCAGCCCATCTCAAGGTCACCAAGAAAACTGGAGCCTCGTGACGCTCTCGCAAGGCTCACCCTGACTTCTCTCAAAACATTAGGGGGGAACCCTCCGTTCGGGCAAACCCTGAAAGCAGCCATCAACAGCAACACACCGAGAAGCGGAAAGTTGAACCAGCTCCAAATCTTCTCTTACCTTGGTCATGTCATGGGGATCAGGCACAACAAACATTCCCGGGGGCGGTTCCTTGTAAATGGACATGATATCCCTGAACAAAGGAAACAGGAATTAGTCAAGATCTCCCTTGGCGTTCATCAGCCCTCGAGGCACGGAGCGTTCTAGATGACAAATCGGTGCACGGATGCAAAGGGACAGACTTTCAAGATGGAAGCTTGCAACTCAAGGAGCTAGACATTTTTCTTTTGCCTCTGTTTCCTGGCTGAGCTCTTTCAACTCATCCCCCAAAAACAGCTGGGGCATTTCGAGGCACCAGCAGCATTCCATGAATCAATACACAGGGCATCAGACCAAGCACACCCTGCCTACCTGCAGCCTCGTATTCTACCATGGGTCGCTCCAGTGCATAAAACCTCAACCATAACCTTCCCCTAAGGTAGTCACAAGTTCTCTTAGGTGAATGTTGGTGTTTAAAGGATGACTTTCCCTCCCCATGTTTTCCTTCTTCACACTCAGACTATTTACAGGATCCCTTTCATATACCCAGTCACGTTTCCCCCAAACACACCGTGACTCAGCTGCCTTTGAGAATGTTACTACTCTGACAAATTTGGGTTTACTCAGACAGCGGGTTCCAGAGGAGTTAGGATGCACATACACATCACTTGATCCCAACGGCCTCGTTTCCTTAGGGATGTGGACTAAATGAACTGAAAAGTAACAAATCACCTACGACTCTGCGTGGTTTACAGATAAACTGAACGGCACCTGTTACCTCTCATTGCCAAAACACCTCCCTCCCATAATCGGAGCTCCATCGAGCTCCGGGACAAGCTCTCACTTGACCTTCCCATTTGGGAAACGACTGGAGTTCAAAGAGGTTTCAGGGCAAGAAGAAGCGTGAGAGCAACAGGAGAACCTCACCTTCCTGCCTACTGTTAGGAGGTTCGTGCTTTTGGTGTTTGGCTTGGAAAGTGCCCAAATATCTGGTGCCATCTTTGGAAGACGTTATACAAGCTCTAGAACAAGGATGAGCAAGAGCCTGGCAGGCAGTGATACTTGCTCTGAAGGAAGAGGAAGAACTTGTTGACACCGTGCCAGCGTGTCTAACAATACAGGCCCGTATTGCTCGTTCCATCAAAGGCTATCGACACGCCAGGCTGAGCCAGATGCTCCTTTAAAGAGTCAGAGCAGCCAAACAGGGGGCACCAGCAGGAAAAAGGATTGCTACGGGCAGGTTGAGTACAAACTTCTTAACCTGACCGTTGATGGGGACCAAGAAGCCCGCTCCCCTCCCCATTTAGCAGCACCTCCGAGGAGCAGCCAGCGATGCCGAGGGCAGGATTAGAGCCGTGCAGCTCAGAGCTCTGCTGCCAAACGGCTCAGCAACAGCAGACGGAGAAATATGTACCGAATGGTGGTACATATCCACGGCGCCAGGGTAGGTGAGGTGTGAGACTCCATCCTCGCCCAAACACCTGGACAAGGAGAGTCCCGGGCCACGGTAAGGGAGCAGGCTCTGTCCCCAGGAAAGCCCCGGGACACAGGGAGGGACAGGGGCCTGTCTCCAGACCCAAACCCCAGTCTTCAGGACTGCCGGTGAGGGGATGGCGAGGCCCCGGGGACAGTTACCGCCTCGAGGGTACCGGGGACGAGCCAAGCATCTCTGCCGCGCTATGAGCCTCGGCTCCGTGCCCGCTTTCCGCCCGGGCAGCCCCCGCACCAGGCGCCGGGGCAGGGCAACGGGGGTTCCCCAGCCCACAGCCGGCTAGGCCCAGGGGGAGGGCCGCGAGGTCGGCAGAGCCGAGGACCGGAGCCACCCTCTCGGGTCGCTACGGCAGCGGGCACCCGGCAGCGCCGCTGAGCCACCGGGCCCGGGGCGGGGAGGCTCCGCCGCTGACGGGCAGGGCGGCTCTCTCACCGTTTGATCCGCAGGAGGCAGGCCGGGCTGGGCCGCTCGCTGTCCCAGTCGCCGCTGACCGTGGGGTCCCAGAAGGCGGAGTGCGTGAGGAGCGCGGCCCCCGCGGCCGCCGCCGCCGCCGCGATGGGGGCCCCGCCGCTTCCCGGGGCGACGCCAGCGCCCGGCGTCGCAGCGCCGAAACCCGCCGCCGCCCATAGCTCGGCGGGGATGAAAACGCCGGGGCTCCCCGCGCCACCGCCCGGGCCGGCCGAGGCGCCGCCGCTGCCCGCCGCCGCCGCCGCCAGCACCGCGGCCGGAGCCGCCTCCTCGGCGGCCGGACTCTCCGCCATTCCGCGCCCGGCCTCGGGGAACGCCGCTTCCGGGACTCCGCACCAGCGAGTCCGCCGGCCAGAGCGGCCCCCGCCTCTCGCCTCCACCACCGATCGCCGGCCAGAGCGGCGCCTCCCCCGCTCCCCCTCCCCCCCCCCCCTTCCACCCTCCACTACCCGCTACCTGCGCAAACTCCCCCCAGCCACCATAGAGTTGCGTCCCCCGGCGCCAGAGCGCCCCTTCTACAGAGACGCCTCGTGGCAGGCTAGAGTGTAGCCGCCGGGAGCAGCGCGCCCCCTGCTGCGGCGGGGGCCTGCCGGGCTGCAGGCAGCAGAAATAAGCAGTTTGGGGCTTTTTGGGTGGGGAAAAAACTCTGTTGGGAAGCGGCTGCTGCAACAGCCTCGCTGTCAGCACGCCTCAGCCTCGGAGACACGGGAGGGCAGCGCTCCAGCCCCCACCGAGGCGTGGCGGCGGGCTCAGGCAGCACCCAAAGTCCCCCCCGGGGCGCACAGCCTTCCCCCCGCCAGCCCCGGGAAGCAAACCAGGCTGCCCGGAGGGGTGCGAAAGGGTGGGAAGGGAGAGGAAAGCTGTTACTGTGGCTCGCAGGAAACCCACAGCTCTGCCTCTGGCCTACAAGGCCCATGTCACCCCCACCCCCCTGCTAGAGCAGCGCTGGGCTACCTACAGCGCCAGCGTGCGACCCCCAGGGAGAGAGTTCAGTTCTGAGGTCACTCCTGCTTTACCAGGGCTGCAACAGCAACAGTTATTTATACACAGTTTCATACATGTAAGGGAGAACAAATGTAGCTCAGACACAGGTAACAGTGTTGTTTTCCCGGGACAGCGAGTGTCGAGTACCTGCCACAATCGCTACAGCCGGTGATTGACACCCTGGGAAGATTCCCAAGGCACACTGTTGCTGCTGTAGGGTTACACATTTTCTCCAGGAGCCAACCTGGCAGCAGAGGGTGGATTTTTCCCCTTTCTAGTTCAGCCAGTGAGTCTCCCTTGAGTTCTTTCTGGTTTCGGAGCCATCATTTCTCCAAGTCTTAGGGACAGGGTTTTTTTAAGTCAAATTCTTCTCAGCCCCTCTTCCCCTCACAGGGTGCAAAAGCCACTACTACAAGTGAACAGAGCCATTCTGTACCCCTTCATACCCCCTGGGAGGTTACAACCCTGCTTCAGAGGCTTTAAGCAGCCACATTAATTACCTAAAGCAGATAACGAGAAGCTCCCCCAGTGCTCACCTTCCTTAAAGGCCCAGCTGTCTTACCCCAAGGCCCAAGATTCAGGTTAGATTTTAGCATTTCTCCTCCCTAGTCTACTCCAATCTCTCTACAACAGTAACTGTTGGGGGGCAGAAAGAAATAAAACTCAGCTGCAGTCCTTTGTGAAAACTGATGCTCTGAGGAGGCCCATGAACAGTGTGACCTTGACACCAGCTCTTCTTTGTGAAAGAAGAAAACTCAGCTGACAGGACAGCAGTACCCTTGTGTGCTTCCTGGTTATGTAGTTAAGCAAACACCACTAATACCCTTCTAAGCACTCACCTCACACTCTTTCAGATTAAAAAAAAAAGGCATAGCGTTTTCAACAACAGTATGTGGAAAAATACAACACTTTGTCAGCTCATCGAGAAGCATTTGCTTTCCGAGGGCAAGGCTTGTTGGGATTTTTGCAGAGATTGGAGCTGTTCAAGGCCATCCTCTCTTATCTAGCTGACTTCACAGTAGTTTTTCTCCCCTCCCACCACCATTTCATACTCCCTTCTTCCTTTATCAGTGCTACCCCCACACCTGGGACACGACCCTCTTCAACAAACACACCAATTTCCCCAAGTACTTCCCCACCAGAACATAAGGGGAAAAAAAAAAAATAAAGCCACCAGTTTATTTAGAGAAATTTTTTCTTTAATTGTCAGTCTGGAAGGCTCTGACGGAAGCAGACTCAAACCGCAGAGGACAGAGTGATGGAAGCCGCAGCCAGGACCAGAAGCTGTCACATAGCAAAGAGGATCAGGAATGCCACCATCAAACAGAAGAGCCCCATGGCCTCAGACAGGGCGAAGCCCAGGATGGCATAGGAGAAGAGCTGCTGCTTGAGAGATGGATTCCTGGATGGTGTACAAGGAGGCGAACAAACCAGAGAGAAGGGGGGGGGAAAAAAAAGGATCCATGGTGAGAAAAAAAAGCCACCCAGACCAGAGCCTGTATCACAGAAAACCAAAATTATGTCACACAAGCCACGGATTTTGAAGCACAAACCAGATTTATGGCAGGCAGCTGCTGCCTGGAGCGAGAAAGCCATGATTTTTCCCTGGTTTTAGCAACATAGACATGTTGAACCCCAAAGGCTAGTTTCACCTGCCCTGGTGGCACCAAGCAACAGCTCCTGCTAACAAACTAGTGCTTTGCCTCTTCTAGGGGCAGGCAGAGCTCCACAGAGCAGCTGCATCCTTTAGAAGCAAGCATGGGGTGGATTCAAACAATTCAGGCACTTTCTCATTTATTTTAATAGAATAATGGTTTATAACAGCCATTTTATATTTCAAGGACTGTTCAGTTAAACACAGCATCTGCTGATATACACACACACGGAGAGCTGGACATCTATTCCAGAGAAAGCTCTACTCCTCTCCTGAATGCGGTGCTGGAAGAAGGGAGTAAACTCCAGCCAGCCTGGCACCTCACTTACCGGGCATAGCCGATGATCAAGCTGCCAAACACTGTCCCAATACCCGCTCCCGAACCAGCCACCCCGACCGTGGCAGCGCCGGCACCGATGAACTTCGCAGCAGTGTCGATATCCCGGGAAACGGCGCTGGTTTGGAGCTCGCGGCGGGGCAGCTGTGAGGGGGGAACACCAGCTGGCTGCAGGGTGCAGGAGAAGAAACACGCGAATGTCACTTTTCATCATAAATATAACTTGGTTTTAAACAAAATATTATCACCATTTATCCTCTCCTCCTGGGAGAGCAGAATCAGCCAAGCTTGCTAAGCCACCAGCAGTGTGGGCTAGAAGCTACGTGCCCGTACCAGCCGTCCTCTCGATAGACACACTTCCTCCTCCATCTCAGGAGAAACCATCACGTACCACAGGGGGCAAGCACAGAAATACAGGACCCAGTTCACCACCTGAGAGTCTCACCTGTACAGTCTGAACCTCAGGCCTGCTGAAAACAGACACTGAAGCTGGTCTGGCCAGAGCCCTGGAACCGCACCGGAGCTGAAGCAAAGCACAGACAATTAACGGGATGCACCCGCACTCCTCCTCTAAAAACAGCAGTTATTTTATCAAGAACAGCCTTAGAATTTCTTTAAAACATCTCAAGAATAAAACAAGACTAAGAAGCAAAGGCGCACGTAAATCTAGGGTATTTCTAGCTCAGCCAGTTGGATTCAGTCCCCGAGCAATACCACCACAGACCACACACTGCAGCCCGAGTGCCACACCTGCTGCACCAGTTCAGTCACTACTACGATCCCATCCACCTTCTTCCTAACACATACCTTGAGAGAAAGAGGTGACTGAGTGTCTCTGTGATCGTTAACTTATCTTTGGAGATGCCTTGGGCCTGCAACTCATGGCACATCTACTAAGACGGTGGGTATCACCCTCCGGTCACCAGAGGTCACCTTGTTTCCCCTCCTTGTTAAATCCACACGATCCCACCTCAGCCCAGGGTGCCCAGGACAGCGTTTTGAACCACACATCACAGAGAAAGCCTCTACAATCACGTATCCCCGCTAAGTATTATGACAGTGTTCTGAAGAAAGGCATCTTACCAGAGCTGGAGAGCTGAGGAGAGCCAAAGGAGCCTGCATTTTGCTTAACCTATGACAAAGAAAAGGAAAAAACAAAACAAAACTAATCGGGAACCTCAACCTGCCAACAGCCCCAGCTCAGGGCTGACACACAACACGTCCATCCGCACCCGCATCCTTGAGCTGTACCCCAGGCTTCTCCCCACCGCCCCCACGCCCGGCCCCGTGTCCCCCCGCCGCCCTCCCCCCGTTAACCCTCCTCCGGGCCCTTTCCGGGCCATGCTCAGAGCTCCGCGCTTTTGCCTTCCCCGACACGATCGAAGCCCCCCCCCCCCCACCTTCCCCCCAAATGCCAACTGAGCCCGCCCGAGCCCCCGGGGGTGCGTGGGGACAGCGGAGGCGCCGACGCTTGTCGCACCCTCCGCGCCTGCCGCCTCCCAGCGAAGGGCACGGCACGACCGGCCGCCGACCCCACCGGCCGCCCGGGCCCAGGCCGACGGAGCCCCCCTCGCCGCTACCGGCGGGGGTCCGCGGTGCCCGGAAGGGGGCGGCCGGGCCGAGAGCGGGGCCCACCTGCGCGGGGTCCGCTCGGGGCTGCGGCGGCGGCGGCTGTGAGGGGAACCCGGCGCCCCGGCCCCGCTCACCTTGCCGTGTCCCCCCCGCGTCCTCCGCGCTCATTGGCTGCCGCCGCGCACGGCGCGCGGCATCCTGGGACAACATCCGCGCTTCCTATTGGCTGCGGCTGCGAGAACACCTCCCAGCAGCATCCGGGACAGCGCAAAGAGGCGGGAGGGCGGTGTGGCTACGCTGATCGTCATTGGTTGGTTATTTTCTCAGCGTGCTTGCTGATTGGCTGGAGGTCTTCCAGGGGACCGCGAGGCGCCCTGTACTGCTCCTTGCACCATAGAGGTTACCATAGAGGCGCGGTGGTGATGGCGGCGGGGCGGGCAAGGCCGCCTTCTCCGGTGCGCCGGTGGCTGCTGCGCCCGCCCAGGCACCCGCCTCCCTTCCGAGCCTCTCCTAAAATATAATTTTAAACACTTAAACGTTTTCCTGGCGTTTATTAAAGTGCCCGCTTCAGGCGTGGCCGAACGTCGCTGGAGCCGAGGTTTAGTGCCGCCGCCCCGGGGAGGGTCTTGGGGCCCCGGGGAGTGGGATCGCCGCCCGGGCCGTGGTGCAGGGGCAAGGCCCGGCTCCGTGTCCCGTTACCCGTAGCCTTAACCGCTGGGGACCGCCGTTGGGTGAGCTGAGGCCGCCCGAGGCCGCCGGTGTCCCGCCCCCCGGAGGAAGAGAGCGGTCGGAGGGCGCCCCCCCCCCGGGCCGTAGCTCGTTACCGGGACTTTAAGTTCCCGCTTTGCCAAACCCCCTGAGCCCTTGCCCACCCTATTCCCGAGCCTGGCGGCCCGGGACAACCGGCACAGGCGTTCGCGGGCTGTCCGCACCACGCAACCGGAGCGCCGGTACGGAAGGGCGGTACCGGGGTTGGGGGGGGGGGGGCTCTCCGGCACCGAACTACAAGGCCCAGCAGCGCGGCCGGAGCCGCCCAAGGGGAGGTATCCCGGGCGGGGCGACCCGGGGCGGGGCGACCCCGCCTATTCCTGGTCCTCCTCGCAGCCGCAGAGGTTTCCAGCCGTGCCTCTCGGTAAGTGGGGCGGGGGGGGGGGCGGTGGTGATGGGGTCCCGTATACCCCTCCCGAAGTGCGATGGTCCCACTCCGGGGGTTGTACGGGGGGGCGCGGGGGGGTTTGCTCAGCTGCGAAGTGGCGGCGACGCTTTCACTTTCGTTTCCCGGCGGCGGAGCCGGGGATGTCCGACCCACTCCCCGCCCTTCGCTGGGACCCCACGCACGGGAGTGCTAACGGGGACCGGAGCCGGCCCCGCCACCGTGGCACCCGACTGCCGGTGCTGAGGGGCTGCCCGGTGCGTCCGGGCCGCGGTGTCCCGGTGTCCAGCCGCGGCTGGAAGTTGGTTTCACTCGGGAAGGGGCAATCGGTGGTTTTCTACATCCTCGGGGCGCTGCAGGTGAACGAAAGAAGAAAACAGCAACAGCGAAAGAAAAGGGAAAAAAACCCCGAAACTCCCCGGAGAGAGGCTCTTCCGTGAACACCGGAGGAAGCGTTATTTATTCCGCTCAGCTCCCTGGGCGCTGTAACGATTCCTCATTCGCTCGGCCCCGGGCGGGGACTGCCCGTTCGGCATCAACACCCCGAAGGTGTGGCTGTCCCTGTCCCCTAGGATGGCAGCAGCCCCGCGGGGCCGCTCCTGCCTTCGCTGATAATAAAATGTCCTCCCCCCTCTACTTCGAGTCCTCCTCCTGGAAATGAAGAGCAGGCTCTGCCATCGGCACACTCGGCACCGTTTGATTTTCCTTCAAGATCACGGTTATTTTCACCAAAACCGACACTTTTTTTTTTGCAGCAGAATGCATTGTTTCGTTGCATCCAGGCACTGACTCTGCATTTTCTTTGCAAGTTACTTTTAACCCTTGTGGCAGCAAGGGCTCGTGTTCCGTCCCAAAACAATGCAACAACGTGATTCTGGTGCTGTCCTTAGATTTTGATTTTTATTTGTTTTTTTTTCTTTTCTATCTGGTGCCTCTCGAGAGGTCCCTGCTCTTCAGGAGCTGCGAATCATAAAGGCACATCAGGGTAGGAAAGTTTTACGTCAGCCAGGTGAAGACTGAGGCGTAGATGAAGTGCACGCCGTTTCCTCTGCTTCACTGAGATAACTAAAAGTGAAACTGTTATAATCAGGTCTGAATTTTGAATAGATAATTACTTGTCATTGATAACTAATTGCTTTTAATGAACAACTTAATTGCTTTAATGAATAACTAACGCTTTGTATTAATTCCTGATTCAATTTACAGGATGGTAAGAAATACACAAAACCTCACTCATGCTCAGAGACAGCAGCTGCCTTACGAAAATGGCCAAAGCTAAAGCTGCTGCGGGGTGTGAAATTGTCCAGAACACAGAACAGGGAGGCAGGTACAGGGGGTGAAATTGTACATTCTCAGCTCGTTCTCTTATGGGATGAAACCACAGAAACAAAAGAACGTTGCTGTGAAGACTCTCCCATCCTCCCCATCCTAATTTGTATATCAGAGATTTTGATCAGTAAAATAACCAATGATTATATTAGTATAGGAATATTAATAAAGTGATTTAATTGGTGATATTAATATAGGAATATTAATAAAGTGATAATGATTGGTGGACCAATCATTGTAAATGTCAAAATTAATAGCGGGCATAACACGCACGCTTATGTTAAAATATGTTAAAGATCATGACTTTGCAGGAAAAGGATACAAAAATGTTGAATTTTAATGTAACTTTGAAGCACGTTAGGAGGAGCCATCCCCTGTGCTCCCAGCGCTGGGTTCTCTGCAACTGTGTAAGTTTGTCGTGATGACGACCCCCCGTCAACACAACTGCAGCCCTGGGTGGCCTGGAGGATTGCGCCACGTCCGTTTCTAGGGTCTGCCCTGCTTTCTGCTCCCAGCAGGAGGAATCCTCCAGGGCAGCCTGTGTCAGTGCAGCTATCACTGCTCTTTCCAGCTTGGATACCTTGTCCTTTCCGAGCGCAGCCCTTCAATCTCCATCTAAACTTCTGCCTGACTTCCAGGCTGTTCTTTGGCACGGAATGCAGACAATCTCCTGGCTGATGCCAAAAAAAAAATACCAGAGCAGAGTTGCAAGGAGTCCATTTCCCTGTGAAACTTCTGGATTGGAAATGACCTGAAATGCTCCAGTGGGATGATTGTTGATGATGAACTTTCCCTCTGTTCTGAGGTCAGTCCTTACTCGCTGCTGCTGTCACTAAGATCAGCTGAGAAGGTTCTGCTTTGGATTCCTGGAATTGAATCATCCGGGATTGGCGGCAGAGTTTTCGCAGCAGCGAGCTGCCCCTTGACAGGTTGCCAGGGCTGGAGCCTGGCTGCCTGCAAGACGTAGTGGCAAAGAGGGTGATTTAGTGCTCTGTTTCCAGCCCTGCGTAGGCTCCTGGCAGTTTGGATACTGTTTTGATCGATGCACCCGCTACAGATTTATGTTGTGTGATTTGTGGTGTCCCCACGCAGTGCACAGATAACTCCTGCAAAAGCTTCAGTGCTATTTGTTGACCCTGCTGTCATGCAACATATTCATTTCGATACTGAGAATTATCTGGCAGTTTCAGCACAGCAGTCATGAGCAGCAAGGCTATAATAGCCTCATGACACAGGCTTGTGAGACAGAACGACGACAACCTGCCTAACTGAGACCTCCTCCGTTTGTGCTCTTCCGTGGGAGCTGAGCTTAGCAAGGTACCTCTCTTGGAGCCAGGAAGCTGAGGATGAGAGCCACTGTATTTGGAGGTCAAGTTGTTGCATTGGATTTGAATTTCAGAAGCCGGGGAAGCTGTTGAGTTTGGTTATCACCAGGATGAGTGTGTCTTGTGTGTCTCGTCACGGTCAGCCTGAGAAGGTGGAGTGTGTTAGGGCTGGGACTGCACGAGTCTGGAGCTCCTGGCCTAATAGATCGTCAGCTGCTGGTTTTGTCTTGTACTGCTGTTGGAGCGTTGCAGTGATGCAGCGAAACCTCTGTTCTTCTCAAGCGATGTGCGAGGCTCCAGATTTCAGAAGACCTGAGGCTCCCCCACGTTAGCTGCCTACGGCAGGGCTGTGCCTGGAGTGTCACAGCACATTACAGCCATGATTTGAGGCTGCCTGTGGGGACAGCCAGCGTTCCAGCAGGGTCTTCAAGCCTGAGATCCCACCAGCAGGCTACGAGGCACCACTGCCTCTCCCATGTAGCCAATCTGTAGGATCAGTGGGTCTGGTTCACAGGGTGCCACGCAGGAGAGAGGCTGCTGTGCCGCGCTGGCAGCCCCAGAGCACCAGGCTCCGTGGCTGGGAAGCAGCAGTCAGCAGAAGGAGCCTTACACGTGGCTGCTAAAGAGGGTCTGCAGGCGGCCGTGGATGTCAGGAGGAGCCTGGCCCCAGCAGCAGGGACTCCAGTGCGCTCGGGTGCCTGGCTGAGAAACCTTGGTCTGTGCGTGGGGGGTTTGGAGCTCGCAGCTGTGTCGTTCCCAAGCCGTTCCTCGTCGTACCCTTCACGGGCACAACTGTGTTGACAGCATCTGAAGATGAGATAATCCCCTTATTCTTTCCTCTTGTAGACTTCCACGATGGATGAGACCTCTGACGAGCCTCCCACGTCTGCGGTCCTCTTAGACAACTGCCACTTCTCCCAGGTCGTCTTTAACAACGTGGAGAAGTTTTATGTTCCTGGAGGAGACGTAACCTGTTACTATACCCTCACACAGAACATTGTTCCTCGCAGGAAGGACTGGGTGGGCATCTTCCGGGTAAGTGAATGCTGTGAAACCAGATGTGCCAAGTATGAGAAAGCAGCAGGAGGGAAAAACAATGAGCTTGGGCTTTGATAGAAGAGGGTTGGGGATTTTTTTTTCAGTAATAGTCTTGTGTAATGGAGCATCTTTAGTGTGACATAGGACAAAGTGCCAGACCTGTTGAGACCTAAACAGCTTTGAGACTAATCAAACACTCGGATTATCCTTTCACGCCTAGACCACAGCTCTTAGAAGTCAGGACATCAATGCAAAAGTCCTCCCAGTAACTGATCTGCCTGGACATAGAGTCCCAGAACCACAGGATGAGCATGAACTGTGTGATGCCATAGAACAATTTTGATGTTGCAGGTGGGATGGAAAACAATCCGGGAATATTACACATTCCTGTGGGCTCCTCTGCCCGGTGGCGTCAACAGTGAGACCGCTGTGCAGCAACAGATCCAGTTCAAAGGTGAGTGGGGAGCTCGCGTCGCTCAGGGAATGTGAACAGACTCCTGCTTTGCTGTCATAGCTTTCCGAATTACAGAGTATCTGTAGGACCATGTTTTGGGAGACTTATTTCAAATCCTGTAATAAATCACAAAATTTTGAATCTGCTAAATTCTGCTGTTCTGACTGAGTGATATTGTAATCACTGGCACGAGGAGTTACTGATGGTGCAGGAACCATACTGAACGAGCATGGCTCCGTTTTTCTGAGGTTCTTTCTGTGCTATCTAGTTAAGAGACTTGAATAAGTAGAAGCTGTGTATGACGGGGTTGTTGTGTTTGTCTGAAGCTTACTACCTACCGAAAGATGACGAATACTACCAGTTCTGCTACGTTGACCAGGACAGCGTGGTCCGGGGAGCCAGTGTGCCTTTCCAGTTCAGACCAGAGACTGAGGATGATATCCTGGTGGTTACCACACAGGTATGTGTCCTCTCTTCCCCGGCTTTTTACTGCCTCTGCTTTTATTGGCATACGCTCACTGCTACTCGGGGAGCGATCCAGTAAATCGTATGCCAAGCGAGAACTCAGCAGACTTGGATTCTATTCCTGGCTTCGCTCCTGATGTGTCACACAACTTTGGGCAGCCTTTGTTTCTCTACCTGCCATTTATCACTTAGATCGTGAGCTCTTTGTAACGGGGAGCGACTTCATACGTAGCATTTCAGGGCATTTTGAATATTTTTTAATGAAAATGTCATTTTCATGGAAACAGCCTGCTATTAGATGGGAGTAAGGGCCTACACACCAACAATAACTGAGGTGCTGTGAAGCCAAGCGCTCTTTATTTTGCAGTGGCTGGTGTGCAGCCCTTTTGTTAATGACTACACTGCACACGTGGTCTACAAACTGCAAAAAGCCCCAAAGCTCAGCCTCTGCTGGCTTCTGCAGGCACAGAGGGCATTGAGCATCTCCAAAGATCGGGGTAGTGGGTGCTCAGTGTTCAAGAATTGGGTCCATGGTCAGCTTTGGACTGCCTGGAGAGAGTGAAGTAGCAGCCTGGTCTATGCCAGTCATGAAAGCACAGGGAGGTACGGTGTTCCCTTTTGCAGAGCTCATCTTTCTTTGCCCTTCACACGGTGCTATTGGGAATGTAGCTTTTCAGTGCTTCTGTTACAACCAAACAACTTTGTGGCTTGCCAGGGAGAGGTGGAAGAGATTGAACTGCAGAACAAAAATTTGCATAAAGAAAATGAGGAGCTGAAAGCAAGCTGTGCAAGTCTCCAGAAACAAAACAGTGACCTGCAGGAAGAGCTCAAGAAGACACAGGTAAGCAAAAAGTTAATATATTAAGTCAAAAGCTTTAAGTCAGAAAGATGAAGAGAGATGAGTCAGGTCTTGTTCCACTGTATGCTTCCAGGAGAAAAATTAAAGAGGTTTCTGCCCCTATTATGTGTTTAATCCTTTATCAAATCGTACAACACCTCTACTGTGATAAGAACAATAATGATGAACAAGAGACATCTTCAGACACAGGAGTCAGGAACGTATGGGAAGGGGAGTGTTCAAAATTGTTTTGTAGGCTGTCCTGAAATCCCATCATCATTATCTTTTCCTCCTTCAGTTTTGCTCAGGGTTTAATAGAAATGAAACGGGGTCTGATGGGGTAGTTGGGATGCAAAGGAGAGATTTTCCTCCTTCAAATGGGCTGCCTGGCAGTGTGGCATTTGAGAGGTTTTGCAGTTCCAGTGCAGAGCAGGACTTTTGCTTGGGTCCCATTTACCTCCTGCTGACCTCACTGTGGTTTTCACGAGCTGCAGAATAGTTCAGAGTCACTAAGGAGCAACACAGAGAAACTGGAGCTGGAGCTGAATTCCCTGAAAAAGGAGAATAAACACCTAAAGGAGCTGGGTGACCGCAGAGAGGCAGAACTGCACCAGTAAGTCTATTTACAGCATATCTGAAAATAGGATTTCGTGTAAGCCCCTGGCCTTTATGGATTAAATTTCCATCCGTGAAAGTGTGGTGTGTTTTGATTTGTTCTGAGTAGACTTGAAGAGCAGATTCAGAATGTGACCTCTGAGAAGGAACACCTGGAAACCAGACTGAAAACAGCCCTGGATCACATGGACCAGCTGCAGGTAGCAAACATACAGCTGCCCTCCTTGGCTTTTATGGACTGTCTCTGATGGAATCGGTTTCTCTCTGACAGAGAACTGAGCGATCTTGAGCAAGTGTGTGGTGTATGAGTTTCTTTTTTGATTACGTGGGTTCTTTAGGAAAATGTCAACCTTTGATATGATTCGACCTCCAGGAAACCTCAAGCAAGCTGTACTCTGGAAGGAAAGATGGGGAGGGATGGGGGGATGTGCTAAGAGATACCATAAGGATTTTATTTCCTAAAAACATCCCCTCTGCATGCTCAGTAAGTTGACCAAAATCAGACTGTTGTTTGCCTCCTGCTAGCTAAGGACCCAGGCAGAAAACACTTCAGTTCTGAAAAACATTCTAAAATTATCTTCAATACTTTGGTGAAAACAAGAAATGTGAGAAATGCTGGAATACTGGGTGAAAACAGCTGGGAGGTATGTGAAGGGAGAAGGTAGACTGAAAATAGCTTGGGGGTTAGGTGTGGGACAGGGGAGAGCCAGAACGACGGGCTGTCTGGCTATGGAGTCTCCGTTTTTCTCTTTGTTCTCTGACTTCCCAGACTAGAATGGTCGCATTGAAGCTTAGAAAGCTCTTCAGAGAACACACGAGTGACTAGTGTGTTCTGATGAATACAGCAGCTCCAGTATGGCCCAGTGTAACTCTTCTCAGTTTCTACAAAGGTTTCAATGGCAAAATGTTTGCAGAGAAAAAATTGAAGCAGCTACAGGTCCTGGAGCTTTGCCTTCTGCAGCGAAAGGTGCCTGTGCTCCTCACTCCGAGCTGTTCAGTTTTCACTTTTTGCCCACTCTTCTTCCTCCCTAGTGTCAAGTGTTGAATTATGAGAAAGAAGTGGAAAACCTGTCTCAGGTGGACCGTGACAAAACCAAGCAGCTTGAAAGTTTAAAGGAAAAGAATCGCCAGTTATGCATGACCAGAACTCAACAACAGGTAAAGCCTTCCCTGAGTATCACGGTGCCCAGGGGAGCCAGGGCAGAGAGGCTGAGGCATCCTTGGCAGTGAGCAGGTAAAAATATTGCTCAGTCTTTGGAGAATCTAAGGGATTCCATGAGAGAAAGAGAAATGTCGATGGTGGTGTGGATGTCCACACAGGTAGTTCTGTGAACACACCATCTGCCAGATTCTTATATTATACATATAGTCTTGTAGAATACACGTAGGGTTTTGTTTTGGAAGAAATGTCTGTCTAACTAGACGTTGTTATTCTGATTCTCTGTAGCAGGAAAATTCAGTCTCTGTCTTGATCTCTTTTGAGTCAGCTCAAGGGATAAAGAAAACCCGTGGGAATTCAGGATTGATATTTGGCTGATTGCAAATTGTTGCATCGAAGCAAAATTGTTTCAGGACTGGGACTCATGGGTAAATAAAACAAGTGACCCTAAATCTGCCCAGATTGTATGCTGTTAATTTTACTTCCAACAGGAAGCTGACTAGTTGCTGCGAGGCAGCAACCTTGCTGGTCTTCTCACCATTGATGCTTTTGTCTCTTTCTTATCTTTAATATCTCAAATTTAGCATTTAATAATCAATAAAAATAGATGCAATATGCTCAGAATGCACCAAAATAAGATGTAAACAATACAATACAAAGTTTCTGTTCTGTAGTTTGGTGCTCTGCCCCACATCCCTCCCCAACTCCTCTTTGCAACTCTGCTTGTGAAAATCTGGGGTTTCTGCAGAGAAGGAGCAAAATAAGGAGCCTGAAAAATGGAAAACTTGAAGGGGTCAGAGGCCAAGCTCTCACTTTGTCTGTCCCACTGTCTGCAGAACAAGCAGGTGCCCAGTGTTTGTGGGAGTGCAGCTGGGGAGATAGTCCCAAAAGCACTGAGCACAGAGCTCTGCTGTGTTGTACCTGCTGGTGCCTGTGCAGGGGAGCTGAGATTCACTGGCAGCGCTGTTTTCCACCTTCTTTTGATTTGCAGAACCATCACAGTTTCCCTGTGATGTTGCAGATGACTGTACGTATAACAAGTTCATGGACAAAAGGCTTGCTTTTCTTAGGTAACTTGTGCAGACCTTTTAGAAGTAATCCACAAACCTCAGCATTGGAAATCACTCCTTGAAGGAAGGTGAAGGATATAGAAGGGTGGCATGCTGCGGCATTTCTTTCTACTGGAGAAGCCATCATTGGCAATGACGGAGGCCATCACATCATCATCTTTAGCCTGTTGCCCTGAGTGACCTTCTAAAGGTGCTTTGCTCTCTGTGTGTGCCACAGAGGGAGCTTTTGGAGGCTCTACCCTCACTTTGGCCTTGAAAATTAGATGCCTAAAATAGACGATGTGATTACCTCTGCTGTGATGCCAAATGTTCAGGATTCTTAGAGTGATACTTTAGGAATGACTGCAGAATCCCTAAGTACTCGAGCTTATCTCATTTACTGATTTAATTCAAGAGTCTGCTGCAAGATTAATTCCTAAGGATGTACTGGCTATCCACCGTCAATGCAAGTCTCACAGCACCAGGAAACCTTGTAGACTTGGATAGCTCTCACCTGCCAGGGTAGATTTTTCAGCTGTATAAGTTCCTTTTCTTCAGCCTCCCTCTTTGTTTGACCTGTCATATGTCCCCTTTGGAGGTCACGTGTCATCTCACATGCTGTAATGAAAACGCAGAGCATGAGTGGTGACATGGATCCTAGGTGACAAACGATGAAATGGTAAGAATCCCATTGAAAGCGAAGGGTTGTTTGTTGGTAATAAATGCAGCATGAGGCAGCTAGTATATGATAGCTCCAGTGCTTGGAGCTGTCATCTTTTTATTTGCCAGTGTCCCATAATTTACCAAATAACACTCTTCCTTCCTAGCAACAAAACCACGACTTAATGAATGAACTTGAGGAGCAGAAGCGTTTGTTTCAGATTCTGCAGGCAAGAAAGAATGAAGCTGATGAGGAAAATCAGGTGAGAACTTGGCACAGCTCCGTTGCCTGTCTCCTGTATTGAATATGACACTAATCTCTCAGTCTAGTGCTCAGTTCGGTGAACCCTTCTACCAAACGGATCACCACGTGCCTGCATGTGGACCGTCACCTAAAGCCAGGCTGTCTGCAGGCACGTACAAATAACTGTGTGCCTGTCGGTACTGCCACATCTGTACAGAGGAAGGGTCCAAAAACTTGCACCTTTTCCCCCAACCACAGAATAGACTGGTTTACCCGTAATACCGCGGGGGATTTTCAGAAATTCCTAATGTTAGCTTAATTCTGACACCACTGAAATGAATGGACTTACTTCTTTAAATGGACATTGCCTTTTTGTCCAGAATAAACAGTGGCTGCTCAGTTTTGTTCCTTATTCTGCGTGACTTCAGGATAATCTTGTGTCTTTTAAAGTCTGTTACTCTATTGTGATCATCTTGTCTGCCTTTCCGAGCAGGCCACTGAATAGGTCCTTGCCTTTCCTTGCCTCACTTTCCTCTTTGGTCAAGCAGGACCAACGCTGAGCTACCTAAAAGAGCAACGTTGATTCTGATAGAAGAGGATCTATGTTAGTGCAAAGTATGACTTTTCTCTGAAATGGTCTCCTGAGCTTCTGGAAATTCATTCTGCCCTTCTGTCCCTTTGCAGAAACTAAGGGACAAGAATGATGGACTCCTGAGGCAGCTCTCGCAGGCTAGAGAGTTTTCTTCCTTCTCTATTGCTTCGGAAGCTCAAGCTCCAATTCCAGTTCCTGAAGCAGGAGGCCTTCTGTTTGGAAATCCATATTGTGGTGAGATTACTTGGCATTCTGTCTGAAACCGCAAATACATGGCAGTTAAAGTCTCGAAAGAATTATCCTCCCTCTCCAATTGAATGCTGTAGAAAAGACATTATTAGCAGCACCTCTGTGGGGCCTTGCATGTGTGCAGATGACTTGGCAGCTGCAAAATGCTGCCAGGTGTTAAGAGTTCACTTCAGCGATCAGCTGTCTGTTCCTTTTCTGCCAAGAGAGACAACCATTAGCTAGTTTATTCAGCTGGGAGACAGCTAGTTCTGTGGCTTATGTCCAGTTTCCACAGTCCTAAATATAGAGGTTTAGATCCAGAGCCACATCCTCATGTTTCAAGAATTACTAGTTATCAGCACATTACGTTGTTAATCATTTTGCTGTGGCTAAACTGACGACTTCTTTTTCCAGCTGCAGGAGGAAACCTGGGGGCAGAAGCTGCAGACACAGTAAGTAAAGCGGACATGACTGGGCATGAATTAGTGGTTTGAAATAAAAAGCTCCAAGTTCAGCTCTGTGGCCAATTGTCGACTTACTGGTTTAGTCTTGGTAAGACAGCGGACAACAAAATGGAGCTGCACATGTTTAATGCGTAGAATTAATGAGAGTTCTGTGTCTTAAGGAAGAGAAAGGAAACTCTGTTGACCTTAATCTTTGAGGACCAGCTCTTGGCAGCATCTAATGTCAGAATGAGCAGCACGCAGCTGCTAAATACTTTATTTCATATTGGAGACATGGATATGTGCTGTGTAGGATGGAAAGTTAAGAGTACCTTGCAGAAGCTCTTTACTTTTAAGTGCTATTTAGAGAAGGCTGGAGACATTTGAAAACTTGAGAGTGTTAGAATTCAAAGACTTGTCCAAAAGTGGTAATATCTGGCTTTTACGTTTCTTCTCTTTGAATATAATCTTGAAACTGACTTTATTTGTATTATTTGCTTTGTGCTTCAGGCTTCTATAAGGAAATGCCCCATGTGTAACGAGGTATTTCCCGAAGACATTGAAACAAGGCAGTACGAGGCCCATGTGCAGAGCCATCTTCTGGAGTGCCCACTCTGCAGCGAGGCCTTTGAAAAGTCCAATAAGCAAGTGTTTGATGACCATATGTTTTGTCATGGCCTGGAATAATTTGGAGTTCATAACTACTCTGTAGAATAGGTGCCAGAGGCTGCAGTATAGAATAGACCAAATCACTGCCTAGGCTGAATTCCTGCTGAGACCACCCAGTCAAGACTGAGTATGCCATCAATACCGTAATTCCGAGCTTTCTGTTCCATGCAGCATATGACCAGCCCATAAATCAGGTCAGACATCTCCATCCTGAAACTGAATCACCGCCATCAGACTTAAGTTTGGATCTGGTTTGGATCAAGTATATATGCTTCTTAAATGGGTTACAAATCCTATCATTAGTAATTTAATTGAACGTGGTACCAGTTCTTTAGAACAGGATTGGCCATGTAGCTGTTCATTCAGGTAGGGATGTTGTACAGGAGTTTTCTATACTTGGCTGATACATCTCTATTCTAATGGTATTAGTCTTTAATACAGCACTGTGACTGCTAACCAAAGACCAGAAGCATTGTGTAATCTTTTAGGATCACACCTTCAGTCCTGCTCGGATTCTGGAATGCAGAATTAATTATTACTAAGTTAAAAAGTCTAAATGAAAATACATCTCTTCTGTCACCATCAGTTGTAAATCAAGTGAAAGATAAATATTTATAAAGAGATTGAATATCTGTTTGGAGATCTGAAGGTCAAGGGTGTTCTTCCAGCAAAGCAGGCAGCATGGCTTATTCTGTGAGGCACATGCACTGTTCTCTCCGTCTCAGGATGAGGAAAACCTGAAATTTCTGAAATGGGAAGGTCAGTATGGCATGGACCCCACAGGAAAGCAGTAGAGAGGATAAATAGCCTCTCAGTCAGAAACAGGGCATCGTCGTTTAAAGGAAATTATGAATTTGGATTATTTCTCTTTTATGTTTCTAAACCTTCTCGATTTAACAAGAAGAGCCTGTTCTCAAACCAAAACATTGCAATTCAGAACTAAGTGCCTTGGGGTATTACAATGCTTTGTGCACAGATTATCCAGTTGCTGGTTTTATTTCTGCTTCAGGATTTTCAGTTTATGATTAAGAGCACTTTTCTCTGTGAAGACACAAATGGGTAAAGGCTTATTATCCAGCTGTATTAGACTGTTTCCTGCTGAGTATCTGAAGCAATAGAAAACCTTAAGAAGTTTACGTAGGGTTTTAAGAATATTTAGATTCTTAAAGACAAAACTTCAAAATGTTTTACTGTTTTGATTCTACACAAACTTTGTATCAATCTAGGTTTAAACAGAGTATTTCTGTCTTGAGATGTACTATACTGGTATTTTAAAAAATCTGTAAAAGAAAATAACAGCAAACAAAAATAAAAGCTATATGGAGAAAAGCTTTGAAAAAGATGTCTATGCCTGTTCATTCTTTCAGAAATAAGTTGGAGGAACTGGTGGGGTCTTAAGGGAGCTATTTGCAGGCTTTCAATTACTTGCTGAAGGTTCTGTCTAATGAAGTACTCGAGCACCTCTCTGAATAACTTTTAGCATGCAACCTGGTATCCCTCCGGATAGTGGGACTGGTTCTGTTTAACAGAAAGCATGTATTTAACTGGTTGATACTCAGTGGCTCCTCTGGGAATATATTCCCTCATGGAAACAGATCATGCAGGCCAAAGGCTAGTATGGGATAAGAAGAACGAATCAGGAAAGTAAAATGAGCTGTACGGGATCTATTTGTTTATATCTGTTCCCAGTAGTGCCCATCTGGAAGCCTAGAGCTGCCTGAATTTCTGCCGTGTCACCAGAACATCCAGTGTATCAACCCCTTTTTTTCCCTTGTGTCACGGTTTGAGGCTGGGCCGGCCACTAACGAATGACAGACGCTCTCTACTAACCCCTCTCCCCTCCCAAAAGGGAAAAGGAGAGTGAACAAGGGAGAGAGACTTTACGGTTTGGAAAAGAAAACTAAAACAGCTTTAATGGAACAATAACAATAAAAGAAAAGATAAATAATAAGAATAAGGAAAAAATGAAATATATACAATATGTATAAATATATACAAACCCAATACCGAACCCAGCTCCCCCCACACACACACCCTGATGACAATAAGTCACCACCACACCGCAGGGCTGGCACTGGGGCTGTCCCAGGCTGGACTCGGCAGCAGACAGGGATGGGATACAGGAGCTGGACTCAGGCACTGGATTCAGGGATGCACGGATCAGTCCTCCTCAGATGTCGGCCATCGAAGAAGAGAGGAAGAGACGAAGAGAGCGAGACCCTCGTGATCTCTCAGCTTTATACTGAATATGACGTCTATGGGATGGAACACTCTGTGGGTCAGGTTTGGGTCACCTGTCCAGTTCGCTCCTCCCTGTAGGTGCGACCCTTTTCACTCCCAGCACCCCAACACGCAGTACACGATTCAGCAGTGACCTTGGTCGCCATAAGAACAAGTCTAAGCCAGGGCCTCTCTGCATCCCATTCCTTGGTACGAACTATAAACACCAGGCCTTATCGCTGCTGGAGCAGTCACTGTCTGGAAAAACAGGCTGCGGTTTCAGAAAGTGCCGTTAGTTAGAGGGGACTGAACTGAAAAGTTAAAGCACTAAAACAGAATTAGTTCTGATTTAGCCCAAACCAGGACACCTTGGCTAGGAGAAAAAGCTGAAAACCTCCTCACTCGGGATAATAAAATAATTATTTTAAAAAAACTTGGTATTGTACATGGTTTGACATTATTGATTACTCTGTCTCAACATTCCTGGCATAGCTTTATCCCAATGTTGACAATCGAACATTCCATTGAAATGAGGTTAACTTTTTAACTGAACACTTGTTTCCTCAGGAAAAGTCCCATTGTTTTCCAAGAAAATGCTTTTCCCCCCCAACCTTTTCCCGTACGTCCTCATTCTAAATCACATTTTTCTTCTTTTGCTGCTTTGGCAGAAGCAGATCAACCGTGGAGAGACACGAAAGAAATTTTTACTAAAACCTTGATAGTTCACCCAAATGCCAGTGATTAGACTTCTCTCCTTTCTACACCGTTGCTTGTGCTGGCTTTAGCAGCTCGTATCCTAAATCCAGACCCGGTCACCCGGGGTGAAGTTATGTCATGTGCTATCTACGTCCTTGAGCTACCGATGCCAAGTGTTGGTGCCCCCGAATTGCCTCTCCATCCCTTTTACCCGGTACCTATAATTTTCCACTTGCCTGCTCCCATCATTTCTACCAACCTCGGTGCCTTTGTTGAGGTGCGGGCCCTGGGACACAGGCAGCAAGCGGGTGACCGGCAGAGGGGGTCAGACTGCAATAAATCTCGTGAGGATGCTGGCTTTTTGAAGTATTTTAAGGTATGTCATTTGTTTTCTGTAATAATGACACAGATTCCAGACTCCCAGCCATGTACGTCGGCCTGATGCAGGTCATACCTTCCCTATCCTGGGCAGCCAGGGACCAATTTACCCCTAAGCACAAATTACATCATATATTTTCTGACCAAGTTTTCATTTTGCTTGTAATTTACAGCATTATTTATGTTGCTGCTGCATTTAGCCTTTGGAATCGTAAGAGGTTTCAATCCTATCTCAATTTTATGGTTTAATACAGAAGTAGCTCAAATGGCTGATAATTAGATATAGTTATACTTTGGATGAGATCCAGTATTACATTGATATGTATTGGATAGGACCTGGAAATAAATTTTCAAAAGGGACAGGAAGGGTTTGGCACAATTTATACCCGAAGTCATGTAGCATCTGAATGGGCATTTGTTAGAAATGTATGTAAAAGGAAGAAGTCATACTTTGTGGGCCAAATCTCTGTGAATATACACCCTTTTAAACCTTGCCAGGGCTGATCAGTTTGGCCCAGTTTAGGAACTGGCCCAGTTTGCTTTCCATCAGCGATGACTGCTCCGATGTAGCGTAGCGTTTTCTGTTCCCTCGTCCAGGCAAAACAGCTGAGCCTCAGAGAACTCGTCTCCCTTTGCTTCTCCCTCATTGTTGTCAGTCTCTTTGCCTTCCTTTTCCAAGAAGTTGGTTCTTCCCTTGGGCTTTCTCTCCCGCTCACAGAGAATATTTTGAATCTATCTGTCCCTGTCCGTGGCACATCATTTTCCAGTTAACAGGTATGTTTCTGTATGTGTAAAATGTAAACCAGATGATAACTGCTCTCAGCTGGCAAAGACACACTAACTACGGTCACAGAGGGCATCACACACCGACTGATGTCAGTTTGTTTCATAAGGAAGACCATTGTTTTGCCTAGGAAAAGTTATTTTTGGTGCAGAAAAAAAAAGAGACTGACCACAAGGGAGACAGTTACAGATTCCAGATTCCCAAACTATTTCAGCCTTGAGTCAGAGTATTGGAAAGGTGCCCCACTGACTGGTGGCTCAGCTTCTTTCAGGAAGCGATTCCCCATCGTACAGCTACCGTCCCCTTCCTCACTTGAACAGCCTCTTTCCTCCACCCGTTCACCTCCTGGTTCCTCTTCATCTATCCACGTTTTCTTTCCTCTTCCTGCAGAACGATTTGGACCTTCAGCACTGCCAATCTCCTCCGCAAACACAGTGCTGAGGTTGGGGGTGTGGATGAGGGGGAGGCAGAGGCACGGAGCACAGTCCATCTGGCAGTGCTGCCGCTGCTTCTCTTCTCTTCACCTTAATGAGGCTCCTGCGGAGAGCAGAGGAAGCTCAGAGGAAATAAAAAGCTTCCCGACAAAAGGAATGTAAATAGGCAAGATGCAGGTGAACAAAGGAGGAAAAGGAAAGCCTCGACAAGCCAGCGATTGCGTGGTTACACTCAGTAATCAACTTGTCAGTTGAAGGCACAGCAGAAGAGATCGATAATTGTTTACAGCAGCATAATGCACATCCAGGGTTTAAAGTGGTTTGATCATTGAAGTCCTCGTTTCAGGGATCAGTCCTGTGCTTGCCCAGTAAGCGGAGGAGCTTCTGGATTCGGCATGTCAATGATGGGAAGGGCAAGAGAGCAGAGAAGGGAATGGTGGAAAAAAATGTTCAGAAACGACACTTGGAGAGACTGCCACAGTGGTTTTGGTGGGGCAGCTCGGAAATATCTGGGGAAGGAAATGCTCCCAGGCCCCTGTGAGACTGAAAAATGCAGATATTCCACTTGGGCAGAGGTGGTTTTGTCGCTTCTATTATTTTGTAAGGACTCATTGTTTATCTTTGTTCTGCTGTGGAGATCCAGACTGACCTATTCCTGCCTGCACAGGAGTCAATGAGTCCCTTTATCTCTAGCGCACTACTACAAATAGAGAGTGCTCCGTGGGTATATAACGGCACGAAATCCAAACGCTGCCATTTATCACCCTCTTTGTACGGAATTAAATCACTACGTGAAATGCACTGAAGAATCGAACCTTTATTGTTTCGTTGGTGAAAGGATTGGGTCCCAGAATTACATCAGTTGTTTTCTCTAAACAGCTATTAGCCTCCTCCATTATACTAACAGAACTGGTTTCCATCCTCTGGCTCATTTATTCCAAACCAGCATTATTGAAGTGAATGGGGTCTAGGCCCTGGATATTAGAAGAGCTGTTGGTCTACTCATAAATAACAAGTTGTCAAGGATTTTAATGGAAACCCTTAGAGTGCTGTAAATCTGTGCAGTTCTGCTTGCATCCCCTCCCTCATTTCCATCACAATATCACTCCAGTGGGACTGCGGCTTGCAGCATGTGCCAGGCAGCCTAGATTGGTAGGACACGGGGGAAGAAGGGGAAAAAAAAAAAAAAAAAAAAACACAAAAAAAAACAAGCTGGAGATGGGCTGGGGGATTCAGAACAGTTGGTACTGCGGAAGCATCTGCTGGGTGGCCAGTTTTGGAGTCACCTGGCCTATTCAGCATGGCGAGGGGAAAGGGCTATTCATCCAGGGGGACTGGAGAGGGGGATAACAGAACCAGGGATGCTTGTGGAATAAAGACGGATGTATGGCAGTTTACATTTCGCTCCGTTGGTCTGTGAAGCAGTAAATCTCGGCAAGTGGAGGGTTTTGTGAGGTTTTGATCGCGTTTTAAGTGGTAGAGCTAGCGCAGTGGTACTGCATAGAGTGTCTCTTGCTGTTAGGCAAAGAGGACTTTCTTTTTCGAGATGAATTTTTTTAACCTTCCTGGTCAGTCCAAACTACCTTCAGGATGCTGGACGCCGCATCCTGAGCCAAACAGCAACGTTTCTGTCGTTCACTGGATCTGGCCAGAAACTGGGTTACTACAAAGTATGCCCCTTGACTTACTCATCCCCCAAATATCTGTAGCTCAGCTGCCTGCTCGGATCGTAGCACCCTGCCGCACGCACCGCTAAAGCCTTCTAGGAAGGAACTTGAGCTCACTCATCCATTCTCCGTTGGCTAGATGATCTTATGGAATATATCAGGACTGGCACAGCCCATCCCACTCGCAAAGCAGACGGGACTGCACGGGGAGCTATTTAAGAGATCACGGGGACCCTCTGCCTTCTGAGGCGCCAGAGCTCATTAAAACTTGTACGTAAGGTCAGTTTAGGCTTAAACGTAGACTTGTACCCTGGCTTACCGTGTAATAGGAACAAAAAACGACAGTGGTGACAAAGCTCCTACTAGCTTCAGAGTGCCCTGGGCTTACAGGCTTACATAATGACTGGTCTGGCACCGAGAGTCTAACAGACACCAAAGCCATCGGCAACACAGATCCTAAATTAATGACGTCAAATACAGCTCCTTTCACATTAGAACCCCACACGGCAAGCCTCGAAGAAGTCTCTTAGGAGACTTGTGTTCTAATTAAATATTACCCCTACGTTACAGACAAGGAAGCAGTTATCCAGACATGAAGGAATTTGGCCAAAGTCACTCAGAAAATTTGTGGCATAATCCCCCTTTCCCTCGCCAGACTTAACATTCATTTTGAGAAAAGCTGAGCAGCACAAGAAGGGAGCCAGGATGGAGAAAAAAATGGACGGCTGCCAAAAGGGATTGATGCCCTTCAGACTCCAGGGAGTTTTTAACCCTTCCCAATGGTTTTCCCAGCCTGAAAACCCTGGTGGGGTTCATCAGGCTGTCCTTCTCCTCTACTGATCCATAAGAGATTCGCCAGTGGGAGCAGCTGCTTCGAGAGTGAGTTGATAACTCAAGCCCTGAGGCACTTACATCTGTACGCCTCGTCCCCTGCCTGCTTCCCTTCCCCAGGAACAGGATGAGACTAGAATATTGCATGCGCTCTTATAATGTGTATTCCTGTGGGGCCTTGGTCATGATTACGGCATCTAAATGCAACCAGAAACAAACAGTGACAATGAAAAAAGACGAAAAAAGACAAAAAGAGATGATCAGCCTGAAGATTCTGAACATTTTTTACACTCCAATCTTTTCTATTTAATAACAAGTTGCAGTCTCGCAAGCCATACAGCGCAGCCAATTCCTTTTTTAATAACAGTTACAATATTTTTGAGAACAGCTGCTGCACATGTTATGTAGTACAGCTGAGAGAGCCATATGGATTTTTAATTCCTAAGAGTTATTACTTGGTTGTAGCAGTATCTATGAACCCACGCTTGCCTTAATGGAGTCATTAGACTCGACAATCCTTCTTTAAAGAGGGCTATTGTTAGGACAGAGCTGATCCAAAATGTAGGAAAGGTTTGGAAGAGGGGCTCTTCATTATAAGAAACAGAGAACATCAGTATTTTTTTTAGGCAGCTCAGTATTTTTTACACCTTCCGGAAGTTCCTTCTCTGTTCGTATAATTTTGAAGACCTGCATTCTGTCCTTTCAGAACTATACCTAGGAGTGTGCCTGAGATGTTGTTGTGCTTTATACTGGCGGGTTTTTTAACAAAATGGGGACGCTCAACCTTTCTTGCAAGCTACCTACTGGAACGCCCCTCTCCTTTTAAAGGAAGAAATCTTACAAGAATACTCAAGAGTTATCATCCTAGCACCTATTTTGGAAGAGACATTAACTTTGAAAGAGAGATTAAACCATATTCCTCAGTGAAATTTTCTAAGACAACCCCTAAACATGAGATTCTTGCACTTTATCCTAAAACATGTGGCCCAGTGAGAGACTAGATGCATCACTGTGGGATCCTGAATGAAAATTTTAGTCCCAGTAAAGGCTCCAATCCTTGTGTTTACAAGCAGAAGAAGAGAAAAACACACTCCTTTAATGTGGAAGCTACATATATGTGTCTATCACTTGAATGCATGGCATTGAGTATGCTACAGACTGCTCAAATAAATCTGAGGAGCTCACCGGATCTTTAATTCTATAAAAAATGTTGGAAAACTCTTAACCTTAGGAGACACATCAGGATTGTAAAATTTAAAATGAGTTCTGGTAAAACGAATTCTGCTGCCGGCTGCCATGGAAATGGAGCAGGTTAGTTTAAAGGAACCAGTATCACAGAAAGAAAAGGGAATCCAAGCTTTTTTGTGTGTGTCGAACAATTAGCTTAGAACAACCTCCTCCATTTTTAGCCATCTCAGCCTGTTTCCATGGCAGCAGGAACTGAATCCCCACAACTGTTGCGAATTCTGGAGGTAAATGGCGCTGCCCATTGTGTCAGCAGCACCGACAGACCTCGGAGGCTAATTTCAGTTTCCCAAAGCTGGTAGTTTTGTTCCATTATTATTTATTTAGGATGATTTTTGTGCTGTTTTAGGGATTTAAGACAAGGTTGCTCTCAGATCCATGCACAACCATCAGCCCAGGGTTAGGGTAGCACGGACAGATCCGGCGTGGACCAACGTCCGGCAGTTTAAAACCGAATCCCAAAATCCCATCCAACCAGCTGCACGGGGCCTCACGACAAGGTTTGTTGCCTCACAAATAAACCCTTGACGGAGGATCCTCCATGCTCACTGCTGCTTAGGGATCAACACTCGGCTCTGCCAAGCCCTTCGCTATGTTGTGTCACCTCGAGCTGCTGTGGGCCTCACGCCCACTCACCTCCCTCCCCTTCTGGCCCCCCAAAATGGCACCGCAGAGGCCCAAAGGCCGAGCCACCCGCTCCAGCCCTTCCCAGAGGGGTTCGGGGCTCCGAGGCGGGGACCAGACCCCGCCCGGCCATGGGGCGAGCCCGCCAAAACCACCCTCCCTCACAGAGCCCCTCCCAGAACCCCCCGCGCAGCCTCGGCGCCCTCTCGGGAATATTCAAATCACCCCCGTCCTCGCAGCTGTGATTGGCTGTGGGCCGTTCAAATGAAGCCACGCCTCCTCTGACGTTGTAGGCCGTTGATTTTGGGGGCTGGAATGCGCATGGGCGACTCCGGCGCACGCCCGTGACGCCAGCGCGTCCTCTTGTTGCCCTAACAACACCCCACCCTCCCCTTGCTGTTTCCATCCAATCAGAGACCCTCCTGGCCGCTTGGCCCAATGGAGCGGCAATATGTTAACAAAGGGGCGGGGCGTAAAGGGGGGTTATGCAGGTCGTTTTGCCCAATCAGAAGGCGGGAAGGGGGGGGGGGGCTCCCCTCAGCCGCCCTGCTCGGCCCTGCCACTGCCTCCGTGTAGGCCGGGGGCCGCGGCCCGGCCCCGGGGGGTGCGGGCTGCCCTGGCTGCAAGCTCTGCGGTGCCTCCGGGCCTGCCGAGGGCCGTTATGGGGGTGGCCGTCCCTGTAAGGGCGCTCCCGGCACTCAGGTTCCCGCCTGGGGAGTCTGCGGTTGGCGTTAAGGCCAAGTCCCGTGTGACAAGCGCAGGGAGGAAACCTCGGGGGGGAAAGTGCCTCAGAAGTTGCGCTGTAGCCGTGGGTGGGTCTGTTGGGTTGTAGAGTCTGGTCCTGGCGCGAGGATGGAGCGTTGGGAGGTCATTTGTGCTGCCTCTGGGATGGGGAAGCCAAAACAGCTGTGGCGCAGTCGATTCCTAAAGGACTCGTCAATGGACAGTTGCACAGAGGTCACAGCGTTATTTTAGCATATTGCTTGAATGGTCAGAAATCCAAAGCTTTAGCGTCTGCGCGTCTTGTTTTGCGCAGTTTGGCAGCCGGTCTCTGAATTCCCCCACTGATGCTGTTGACTTCAGACATGTGCTACCAGCCATTCGTCAGTATTTCTTTATTGGCCCCAGTGTCCCCTGTTGTTCTAACACTTGCTCTTTGCGAGTATGTGCTATCCCTAATGTTTAATCTTCCTAAAGTACTAGCTTGTGATCATTAGACATATTTCTCTCATAACGACTGGAGTTGGGCAAGAAGTCAAAACAAAACTTAATACATCTGTGAGCTCCTGCCAGTATTTTCTGGATTCGTGCCTTGAGAGAAGAACATGAAGAAGCACTGTAAATGGCTCTGTTCCCGATCCAAATAAAGCATTATTCAGAGTTGTATTCCAGGAATCTTTGTTTTTCACCACTCATCAGAAATATCAATGGAACTGGTTGTTCTCGCAGTTATTGCTACCCTGTACGAAGCTTCCGAAACAGTACGAAATTGCCGGTTGGTTTGGTAGCCATTTGTTTTGCCCAGTTCACCATCTAAAGCAGGCAGTTTGTAAATAATACATCCACAGTGAGCAGAATCAATCCACCTTGACTGATTGCTGAGGTCTAATTGAACGGCGATTCTACATCTCCCTCTGAGTCCAAACAGAGAGTTTGAAATTATGAATCTTTGTTCTCTTGAAAGTGCGTGGGGCTGCTAGCGGGTACGGCTTTTGGGGAGCAAGAAGTACCGAGGGGCGAGCAGCATGCTGAGCAGATCGTGCTTTCTCAACAGATGGCTTAATGGAAATGAAAAATAATCAAGTGCTTATGAGCGTGAGTTGGTTAGGCTGTCTGCATATGACGATCCATTTCTTGGCTTTTTTTGCAATCAAAAAGATGAAGATCAAAATATTTCTTTATGGCTTTTTTTCCCCGCCTGGAATTCTTTCCCCAGAGAATTAGCCACTTCCTTGGAAGGAGTGAGATCTGTAGGAAATATTTGCTGGTTGGAATATGAGCAGGGTGGTAAAGCTCGTCTCAAAAGAATTACACTTCTTTTTCAGTGTCTTCCTTCCTTCTTAAAGCCTGACTTTCTTCCTGGCGCAATTATTTTTTGGCTGTTAGATCTAATTCTATTATTTGCATGGCAGAAGGGGCTAATTTCCAGCATATTTGAAGCCTCTCCTGAATAATAGCCAGAGATTAACATGCTGGGCTAGAGGAAAGCAAATGCTTTTCTCTGTTTGAAATCAGTGCTGGAAAAGAAACCAGGAAAAATAAGCAAAGTTTTTTAAGGGCAGAAGACTGAAGGAAAGTAGTCCCGATTCTTTAATCGTACGATATTCTGACAAGCCAATTTGCTGTTACAGTTAGAGTTGCGCTTTTGCAAAATCCTTGCAGTAGTTTGAAAACCCAGGCCTAGGAAATCGGCATCAGAACCAGCTTTAACGCAATTATTTCATAACTTTTGTAGCGTCCCTCTGTTCCGTTTCCCTCCTCATAGTTATGACAATTCGTAGTTCAAGAGCTGCTCAAGGAAACGCAAGACTTTGATCTGAAAACTGGACTCTGGCTGTCAGGGCAGAGGCATCTTCATCACCGAATCTGCGAAGGACATAAAACCTGGACAGGATGTGATCGGCCAGCTCTGCCTCTCAAGGGTAATCCCTCCATTCCCTGTTTCAAGATTGCTGCTTTGTCACTGAGCTGGTGGTTTAATACCCAGTTTAGCCTTGCCTTGATGTGGTCAGTCAGCCATAAATAGCATTCACTGGTCATTTTCCCCAGATGCATCACTGTCGAAAGAATTCGTCACTGTCAAAAGAAAAATGCCTAGTTTACATGTTATTCTGTAAACCCTTGTTCAGAAATGACTTCTAATATTTTGAGACAGAATCACCTTGACAAGAATTCAGAGCATTCAGGATAGGTGGATTGAACAAGGAAAACTTTATCCCTCATCAGTGAATGAGCACTTAAAAGACACTCATTTTTCATGAGTCCCATGAAGCCGTCATCCTGTTCCAAGGAAGTCTCTCACCAAAGTGGTTTCCTTGGCATTTTTAAGTCATGTCCCTGATGATGTCTAACATTAAAACTTCTGTAAGCTTCTGGTTGTTTGGACTTCCAATCTGAGGAGCAAAACCTTAATTTACTTTGGTATTAGTACTGTTGACCTTTGGACACACCTGATTTTATGGGGTAAATTTGTTTGCCTTTGCATTGCCCTCATTGTTATTTTTTAGGGAATATTCCGAGGAAAGAATGAAAGTCTGGGAGTGTCTGGGGAAAAAAAATAAGAGGTGGAAGGGAGGACACATGGAGCCTTTGGCCTGGAGAAAAAGAAAGTAGGAAATCAGATCCTCTTGAACAGCAGGTAGGGTGGGCTGACCCACGGGCTCCTTTTCTGTTGTTAACATTTAGTTGCTTCAAACATTTGTGCTTGAAGTGAATCCAAACACTTGCTGAGCTGTACAAAGACCAGCAACGGCCTTAAATTGAGTGGAGAACCTGTGAACACGTGCTGTAGTACTGACCCAAGCTCTAGTTCGGTCGGTGCTAGGGACAGACACCCCAGTAAGAGACATTCGCAGTGTCTTTCCCAGCTCAGCACCAGGCTGGACTGCGGTAGAACCACACCTGGCATAGAAAGGAGTTCCACAGGGCCGTCGGCTGGGCTTGGCACCTTTGCTGTAGCAACGAATGAGTTACCAGCGTTTCAAGCAAGTTTAGGAGCAAATCGGCTTCATGTTCTCCTTCCCAGCCTTTTTATTCATGGTAGATTTAAGTCTGATCTGAGCATTTATGTGCTGGTGACATCCCGTGACCCTGCCAGGATATTTGTCTGTAACAAGGGCCTTGCACGTTTTGCTACTTCAGCATCCTCTGACCTTTTGTATAATAGCCTGGTAAGTAAACAAGCCTATTAGCAGAAGTTAATGACAGTTCAATACATGGCAACCAGAGATACAGAGAAATCATAATGGTTCGACTGGCCGAAGCATCTTTCTCTTGAGAATCTCTAAGCACTTCATAAATACTAGTAATTAATCTTTGTAGTGTCTGCGTGCCATAAATAAAATTATGCATGAAATACTTGCGCAGATTCTGGAGTAGAATACAGCATGTGTTACATTATCCAGATCAGTGCTGCATGTAAGTTTTGGCACAGTTAGTACTTCTATAAATACACACCTAATTAACTTTCTCTACTATTCTGGCACTATTTTTCATGAAGCATTATTGTGAGAAAAAGATAGTTACAAGAAAAAGAAATCTTGGAAGGAAAAAAAGGTCCTAAATGTTAAGATATTTCAGTTTACTTCTTTATGAAAAGAAGTCGTGGCTGAGCTGATGGTTGGAAAAGGTTCTGGTACGCAGTTCTGGATCATTCCAACACAGAATTAGCTCTACTAATAAGTGGTTGTAGAATGGGGCCTGACTGAGGAAGAGGGTTATCTTCCATCGAAACTGCTGATTTCTCAGAAGTGATGGAATTGGAATGCTGATGAGATTGCAGTGAAGTGAAATTGAAACTGTTGAGCCTCATTTATTGGGTTCTTTAGAGTAATGGGATCAGTATAGGGCTGATCATATTTAGTGCCATTAAATCTTCTGTGCTTAATTAAGATGCTTTGTACATCACGCAGTGTGACCAGGATCATGTAGAGAAGAAGGGAGGAGGCTAATACCTTCCTAACCCTGCATCTTGTTCATTCATTTACGGGATAATGTATGCATGCATCTGACAAATTATTCCATTAACAAGAACAGAGTTAATTCTGCCAGAGAAAAAGATGCTGGTAGTAAGAGGTAAAAAGGAGAGAACATTTCTAAGCTACTCCCAGAGGGGGTAGTGTTTACCTTTTCTTGTACATCTTCATATGCTTGACATAAGTCTTCAAAGCATCTGTGTTTCCCCAGTGCGCTGTATGTTTGGCTGTTGAATAAATGAAGAAACTCAGATAAGTAACAGAACTGGACACCAAAACTGGGAAGAAAACTCCACAGAGGGAAGCTTGTGCTCCAGCTTGACAGCATGCATTGGATTTGTTTCAATTTTTGTCCTGAGATTGAATGCTTGCCTGCTTTTCCTAGGTACACTGATTTGTCTAATAAGGCGTTACCACGCTCCAAACTTTGCTTGTGACCTTAGGTCACCGTGCCATAGCAATTCTACATCTTCACTGTGTTTGTCAGCTGTGATTAGCTAGTTTTAGTTTGGTTTACCTAGCCATAATTTTTTTTCCTATTGCAAGCATTTCTCTTGCAATGATCCTTCTGTGTTCTTTCTTTGTAAATAAATCAGCTGCAGTGCTGTGATGGTGCAAGGCATAACTCTCACAAGGTGACCCAGGAGTGAGGTGATCCACCTCATAAGGTGACCCAGGATCTTCTTTACATTTTACTTCCTAAATCCTTTCCTGCAGGAAGAAATGGCATTGCTTTAACTCAGTAATGGAGCAATAGACGTTTCCAGGCATGAATACAGTAACAAGGATGTAAAGAAGCTGTACAGAAATTGAGCTATTGCGATATTAGGCTAGAAATACACCCGTTTGGTTACATTTCTGTTTGCTAGCAAAGTTTCCAGTATCCCGCCCTTTCGAGGGAACTATCCACTTTTAATAACTGCATGCAGAAATGTGGCCGTGATCAAGCAGATGTTATTATTAAAATATGGATAACGGCACATGCTGTTATGAACCATAACTATCACATCTGCTCCCCCAGGTTCACCACGGTAATGCTCACCTTGAGCTGCGCAGTTCGATGCTCTCTCGAACCACAAATCCAAACCCCAGTTGCTTGAGGACCCTGAGAAAAGTCTCCCCTTGGTCCTGCAACATGGTCATGTATTAACTGTTTTTTTTTTCTTCTTTTTTTCAGCCTGTTGGTTATCATCAGTCTCTCTAACCCCCAGTTTCAGGTTGTTCTGGCTCAGTGCGGGGCTGCTGGCGGGCTGGTGGGTGGCCGGCAGAGGGGGATAGACTACACCGAATCGGTGGGAGAGCAGGGCTTGTGCTGCCGGCCCCCGGCGGGGAGCCTTGCCTGCCTGCGGGAGTCCTCACCTTTGTGGCCAGCTTCACGCCAGCTCTTTGCATACCGAAGTATTTCGGAGTTAGCCAGCACCCTCGGTGGGATCCCTTGGTAATGGAAGGGGTAGGCTTTGGTTCTCAGAGCACAGCAAGCAATGCCAGTTCCTCCACTTAGACTCCCAGCACATACTAGGTTGGGATAAAAACTCTGTGTTCAGCCTGAGGCTATAATTTCCAGCTGAGTGTGTCACTTATTTGTTTCCCTCTGCAGTATATATAAAAACAGCTGGCATCACTCTACCAAGAACAGGCTGGATAAAAAGGTGGTTTTTCCTACTTAAGTGACTTGTTCACAAATCCTTGTTGAAACCAGCAGCAAAACTCCTTATTTCCCATGGTCCCCCTGACCTTCGATGCTGGGATTGAGCGTAGTGCACCCCCTGACCATGGTCTGCACATCTCTGTCACCTGTCAGATGTATTTAACTTCCTAACACACACCGTACGTGCTGTGTTCTAGGTAGCCACCACATTGCATAGGAATGCGATGATTTTGAGTGGTTTGAGGCAGGTAAGAGAGGGATCTTTTAGGAAGGGCTTTCACATCAGTTATCGCATCTTATCAGTCCTAGTCATAAAGGCAGCGGGGCCAGACACCAAGCCCCGTTTGTGGGCTCTGCTTTCTGCAAGTTGTTCCATGAAAAGGGATAAATTTGGCTCACAATTTCTCCTTTAGCATTTCCTGGAGCCACACACGATACAAACACAGTTCAACTGGAGGCAAGTGTGGGTGCTTGGGGTTACACCTAGGGTGTGGTGTAGACCCGTTTCTTTAGCCCATCTCTGAGCTCAGATGTGTTGAACTCTTGCTCCAGACGGGGTATGATTTTTGGCAAACGTCAAGTAAGATTTGGAGCCGCTGGATGGCTACAGCTCCAATCCAGACCCAGGAGATCGTGCAGTATGTGGTCATCACCTTGCAACAGATCAGAGAGTCAGATTAGCAAGTAAAAAACCCTCAGAGGACTATATTCACAGTATTTTTCCTGTCTTCTAATTTCAGTCCTCTAAAACCTTGATCTCCTTATGAAAATAATAAATGGCTTGTGGCAGCAGCACACTAGTTATTTGTGTCCTAAGTTACAGACATTGGAAGCTACAAACAAATTTGAGGACAAAGGAAGAGGAGGAGGAGAAACCAGGTGGTAACACCTATCTGGCCAAGAACTATCACCTTCCAGACGTATTCTGCAAATCGTGGGTGCTAGCCAGCCAGGAGGGAACTGCATTTGGTGAAAAATGGGGCATTTCAGTGGGCCCCATCACTTGCTAGGTTGGACTTCACACTGTAGTAAGGAGAGATGCGAGTTACTCAGTGGGTGATTTTTCTTCCTCTGACTCAACATTGTACCCTCAGTACACTATTTGTAGATGTTAAGGCAAAGCATTGAAAGAGCAAAAGATTCCTAATTTTAATTTTAAAGTGATTTAGGCATGAAGGATTGAACACTGCTAAGAGGGGAACCGATCTGCTTTGTGTGGTAGATGCTTAATCAGCAATGTTCAGTGTGTGATAGCCATCTCAGAAATGATGTATTGCCTTGATAGAAGTTATATTTAGAAGGGAAAACCTTGACAAGGAAGGTGCTAGCTTCTGCTGCCTTCCCTCTGACCATTATGTCATTACTGGAGACAATACAGGACGAATATACTGCGAGGCAGAGGAATTTCAGGATCTGTTTTGCAAGTTGTTCAGTAGTCCCAAGCGCAGGTTTAAGAGAAGCTGTGGGAGCAGTGTCACAAACCGGGGGGGAAGGGTGTGCTTTCTTGCACCGTCTGATTTCAGTCTGCTTCCAAAACATGTATCTGTTCAGCAGGCTTCTAGTAGTGGTATGGAACTGGTCTCAAACTGTGGTGCCTTTAGGAGCGATGGCACGTCGGTGGTGGTAAGTGGGCACCACCAAAACAGTGAAACGCTTTCCTGCATGCAGGTTTATAGTATGGAGGAGCAGGCTGATTTGGGAACCCCCTTGCAAAGCAATATCTGAGCTATTTTTAATTTACTTCACTGAGAATTAACAATGCAAATGCAGCTCTGCCTTAGCTGTTCCGCTTCCAGGATCTGAGCTAGGTTGTTTGAAGTTTCAGCCTGTAGTGTGGACATACCATTAATATGTTAACTATTGTATTTCCTTCCTTATGGGGCTTGAGCAAACCTCTGTGCCCAAAATTTTTGTCTCCCCAAACCAGAAAGATCCTCTCTTCTGTAGGCAATGTTGTTCATTAGGAACTGACAGAACCATTTTGTTGTTTCTTTCTTTTTTGAGTACACCTTTTGGTAACTGCTTCCATTTTTACAGCTTTGCTAGCACATAACATCCATCAATAGATGACCAGTGAAGTTTGCCTTTAAAAAAGAAATGTCAGGAGTTTGTGGGTGTCCTGACGTGAAACTGTTGTACTGGAACTTGATGTATATGTGCTTGCTATGATGGTATCTGCTTGCTGCCAGCTCTTGTTTTGCTCAATGAAAAATCCTTTGCTAAGAATGCCAGTGTGGTGTCTGATCTACTTCGTGGAATACAGTTAGTGAGGAAAAAAAGTTCCCTGCGCGGAACTTCAGCCGAAGAGCCGAGTGCTTGCACCACATCTTGAAAATTTTCTCTTCACCAGGCAAGATATGCTTAAAGCGAACCTGTACATTTATGATTCTTCATAAGACTGTAAAGAGTATAAAAATAAATACATCAGTGTGGTATAGCAGAGTCCCAGGCTCGTGAAGAACAAAGGGTGGAAGAGGCTGAAATGAGGAACACCAACTGTGATCTTGTAAGTCTGGGGGTTTGGCAGGGCTTGTTGTTTATATTGCTCCATTGAGAGTCATTCATTTTGCACTTAACCCTGTTAAGAGAGCACTCGACTACTCACAGATATGCCCTTCCTTGGCCTAGTTTTCATCTGATTAGAGGCAAAAAGACCTCATGTGCCTGACAAATTGCTCCATTGGATAAGGCGGTTTCTTTTTCAAGGTCGATTTCAGAACATGTACATTTATTTACTACATATTAACAAAACTGTAGATAAGGAGGCACTGTCCCCATCCAAAGCACTCACAACATCTGCCTTGATAAAAGAAGGATTCGAGGCTATTGCTTCATTTTTCCTCCACCAGCAACAAAACAAATATAATCCAGTGCCTCATTCTGCCTGATCTTCACCCTCGTGTCCAGAGGCTACTGCTGTTAATTGTGCCTGTGGAATTATGTTGGTTTGTTGTGATTTTTAACAAAAGCACTTTCCAGATCTGCTGCAGAGGTAGCTGCAGACGCTGTTCAGTTGTTTTCTGTTCAATCGTTGGCTGTTCAATTCTTGTAGCTCAAAGTGGGCTGTCACTGTGGGAAGGTAGAGAGCGAGCAGGGATGAAAACCCCAGCCCCAGCAGAACAGCAACATAACACAAAATTAAAAGGTAACCACTGTCTCATCCTCACTTTTTTTTTTTATTTTAGCCCATTTTGTAACAGTAGCCAGTTTTGTAACATAGACTGAGACGATGCCCTGCATTTCACCGACCTCAGCAATGTTGCACCAAGAATGAATTTAGTCCCTACCATCAATCTGATTTTGAATCAGCTCCTCGTACAAGCTATTTAGCCTTGTGAGACAGATGTGTCTGTGTTGAGGAAGATAATTCCAATGCAGGTCATCAATAAAATATTAATCTTTTCATATATTTTAATAGAAATTTCGGTAGATATTAAGCTATTCACTCCTAGACCATTATGATGTAAAAATACAGTACAATGTAAGTCATTGGAAACTACCACATATAGGGCATGCAGTTAATCAGGTCACTGTGAGAAGGATTATGTGAGCCTGGAAAGAGGTCAGCAATTACCTCCTCGCTTTTTTTCTAGTAGCTGGATTCTCAGCGCAGTGATTCACGGTGGAAGGCAGAGGGATTTCTGACTTGAAAGGAGATCTGCTTGCAGGTGGAGGGAGAAATGTCAGTTTTTCCAGACACCATCTAAATACTTGAAGAATATTTGAATATAAAGGAGAAGGGAGAAGTACTCATTCAGCACAATAACTAAAGGTTGAGGGGCAACAGTCAAGGCTTTGTACCTCTTTCTTTTATCCTTCATCCTCCAGTTCTGCAACCAAACACACATGAAGAAATGAAGCATGGCAGACTAGAGACGCTGTCCGTACAAAGCATCACCAATGGACTGGGACAATACAGTTATGACAACAGTATTGTGGATAGGGAAACCGAGGCACAGAGCTTGTTGCTAGTTGGCTGAGATGATCATCTGTGTCACTGAACCTCTCTGGAACTTTCTCTGTGACCCACAGAGTGAGGAACAGAATCAAATCCCATTCTCTCCAATGTGGAGCAGATGATTTTGACAGCTTCAGCCTGGTTCTGGTTCCTGCTCCAGCTGTAAGTGGCACAGGCTGAGAACCAATAGCAAAGATAACCCTTAGTGACTTTAGCTCTTACCTATTCTGGGACAAAGTGTGAAATTATTCATTTCTCCAGCCTTGTTCTGCCCATCTCAGAGATGACAGCGAACCTTCATGGTACTGTCGGATATATTCAGGCCATCCGTCACCTCTCACCTTTTAATTCTGGAGAAGTGAATTTCATTGAGCTCTCATTTTTCAAAGACATCTATTTCAATAGCAGAATCTCGATAGAAGAGGATCTGAGTTTACAAAAGGAAGTTTCTGAGCTGTACAGTTCTTCATTGTCCTGTGTCACTGGAAAAAGAACAAGGATACAGAACTAATTCTTTCCTTTTTTGGCTAATAGTGGTATCAGTTTAGGTGTCTAAATGGCCAGATTTGTAAATGTAGTCGGGAAATAGCAAATGAAAGCAGCTAGTTTCAGAAGAACTGGATTTTTGAAAGTTCTTCAGTGATCTGTGTGCAGTCCTGACCAAGGAGTTAGGGCAGGATGGGATATCCTTGGGAGCAGCTGCACTGGGAATGCAGTTTTTATTTAACAGCTTAAATGGAAGCTGGCCATTTCTGGCTTCAACATAATTGCTAAATACTTAAAGATCTGTCCCAAGCTGTTACAAAAGTTTCAGCCTTTGAAAGCCCCTAACACATAATCCCACAGATTGTGAATACTTCTGAAAAATCAGATTAATCCCATTAAGTGCCCAAATGAGAATTGGACTCCTTTAAGAATCAAAAGTGACTATAGCAACTGCACTTTTTTATTTAAGTTCAGGAAACCCAGTCAAGCTCATATTACCAAAAAAAAAAAAAAAAAAAAGAAAGCCACTGTCTGCTTGGTCTGGCTGCAAAGTGCATTTTCAATAAGTTTATGCTCTAACAAGCTGTATCAGTTTCATCTCAGTAGATCTGATGGTTATTGAACAGTGTTCAATGTTCTGGAGGGTGCCAGGCACATAATTGTTTTTACAACACTGTAAAATGAATCAGACTGAAATTAGTGTCACTCAGCAGAATCACTTTCCTTCCCTTTAAATTACTTAATCTGAGGGTTAATCAAAAAGAAAATGAAGTTTTGACACTGCCCTTCAGCTAAGGGCAAGTACAGGTTCAGTTGTCTTCATTTGGCCAGGAAGAAATAGTTTACAGTATCTGCACTTGTCCAAGTGCCACTTTCCTGCGGCTCATCCCAGGGGGGAGAGCAGGACGGCGCTGACTTCTCAGCGCTTCCCACTTAAAACTCAAATTGCCTGAAGAAGGATCTGATGCCAGTTTTTCATTTGAACTCCTGTGAAACGGGCAAAGAGGAGTTACAGGAAAGCTGGGGAAAAGGGTGTTTCTGTGGGGAAGATCCTCATAAAACAGGCTGGCAGCTTCTTTTGGAAAGCACAGAGATGTTCCCCCCCGCCCCCCCTTTGGTGCCGCTCAAGCTCAGGAGCTGAGGGGGTGCAAACAGCTCATACAGCTAAGGTATGCCCTTGCGTACAAATATCAAATACCCTCGCCTGGATTTCTCTGGAATAAATTGGCTCCTTGCTGAGATAAACCAAACCTCCTTTGTTCTGCCCACTTTGAACTGTGTATTTTGGAAGCAATTCCAGTAAATGCCTCTGCCTTGAAGGCTTTCACTATATGTGACTATTGCTTTGTTCTGATCATTCACTGTAGCAGGTTTATTATTTTTCACTCCATCATATTTTGTATGCACGCAGGTTTCAGTGGCATTTATTAGTAGCATGTTTTTAGAACAACGTCTGGCTGATGAGTTATATCAATAACATCTGGGCAAAGTAAGATGATCATGAGCTATAATTATTATACACAGCAATACTGTCAACTAAAGGCTCTGAGAAATCATCTAGGCTGGAGGATATCTGTAGTTTCAATAGTGTGTAATCCCTTTGCAACAATACAATTATGCAAAATGAGATTAAAGGGTTTATCTGCATGTGAAAATGGCACCAGTTTCCATTCATATTGCTTTTCAGCTGGTGTAGATAATATTCGTCCTCTGATCGCTTCATTTCAAGAGCTAGCGGCACAACAAGCCTCGGCTTCCACTTTTCCTGCTTCCCCAAAAGAAACGGTACATCAAGGGCGTTTTGGTCCTTTTGGGTTGAGTTTGGAGAGCCCCTTCGAAGACAACTGGTCTGCCAAGGCTCACGGTCAGTCCTCCTCCATCCTACAAGTGACCGTCAGTTAATTCAGTCCTACCATACCCAAAAGCTGCTGCAGTCCAGCACAAGCGGTGTGGATAACCTGCTGCAGGATTAGGGCAGGCCTCTCGGGACAGATACACGGGTAACAACTGGAAATGTGAGCGTCGCAGCAGAAGACAAACCCACCATACCCACCCCAGCTTTAGTACCAGTAACAATAGGAGCGAAAACACAATAACAGAGGCTTAACACAGGTCAGGAGCCAAAACATTCGCTCAGCATCTTCCAGGGGCCTCTAATTCCAGCCCCCAGCCGGTGGAGGAAGGTACAAGTCTCCTCTCGTGTGCGTGGAGGAGCTGTGCTGCTCCCAAGGCTCATCCGCTCTGTTGGGAACATGCGATTGGGATTTAATTGGTTCCAGTGTGTATGGGACGGCTTCTTTCATTACAACATATATCTGAAGATTTATATTCTAGCAGAGACAGGGAGGGGTGTAGCTTGTGGGGTGCTCTGGCTCCTTTCTGCTGGAACTGTTCTAGATTTTCTTCCTCCCGGCAAAGCCAGAAGAGGCATTGTGTCTGAAATCCCTGGGTCATTGTACCCAAGAACTGGGGGCATCCAGGGGAGCCAGTAGAGATTTTTTAGGTAAAAACCCTCTACCTTTAGAAAGGATACCATTATGGTCTGAGGAAATGTCTTCTCTACGAGCAGTAAAAAAGGGGGAGCTCAAGTGAAGAGGTGATTACACTAAGCCAACCATGAGGAAACAATATTTACTTCTTAATCTCTTTTCTTAAGCAACAACCAATAGTGTTTCTGACACATGTTCGGTAATGAATGGAAAATATGAGGTGACTGATGGTGATATCGCACCCCCTGCTTTTAGCCGTCGGGGCCTGGGCGCAGAAATACGTGATTACATTAAGTCACACGGGTGGTAACATTGCTCACAGCCACTGAGGACCAGCCAGCAGCATTTATTGGCCCTGGCGTTCATAAAAACGACCCGGCACTGCCTGATGTCTTGCGGTACGTGACTAGTCAGCAGGAGAAGTTGTACATAATGACAGTGGAAAGGCAGCATTAATTGTGAACCATCTGTCAGACGGGTGCTCGGGAAGTGCTCTGGTGTGGCGTACGCACGATGCAAGGAGGGAGCACCCAGATCTGCTTCTCCTGCTGGTGAATGTAAAATGATGTGGGACAGGTATTGAAAAGTCCAGGTTAGCTCGGCAATGGGAAGAGAGTGACTGACCAGTCACAGCCTCCTGCTGTGCGGGTGTGCAAGGCACGCACATGGTCTGCCTCTTTTGCTGTAAAGGAACTGGTCTAGATGATGTTGGAAGGACATTTGTCAAAGGGAATGACTGAAAATGGGTTTTGAAGGACTTTCTAGTGTGGGAGTGAATAATCCTGGCATTGTGAATCTTTTTTTCCCTATATTATGCTTTGGAATTCCGAGTTACTCCCCAACTGCATTGATCAGCAGCAAAGACTGGACTAAAATGAGAAGGAAAAGATAGTCTGAGCCCACCAAAGTGCTCAGGACAGGTTCCCCAGGGAGGCTGTGAGATTTCCCTGCGGGGAGGTGGGGAGCAGCTCAGGTGCCAGCTGTGTGCCTGGAGCAGGGTGTATCAAACCTACAGCTCCTGTGGAAATTTTGGCACTGGGTGTTTCAATATCCTGTGCAAGCTAAAAAGATCAGAATTCTGAAAACGGGGAATTTTTGAGTGGAAATCATGATCTGTAGACAACCCCAACCGGTGCATAAACACCTGGCACAAAAGACAGGGAGAACTGTGTCTGGGTAAGAGAAATGTAGCTGTTGGTGGGAACAAGGGAAAATAGCTTAGATGCAGATAGAAATAAATGGTATAAAAACCGTCTAGTTTGTGTATCGCTTTCCTAACAGCATGCACGTGTGGTTTGTTTTTTAATTTACGATTGTGCTGTGAGCTGTTTAATTTTTTACATCCTAATTGTTTGATAAATAAGAAAGAAAATGAGTTCTCTTTGCTGGAGGACAAGAAGCCGTAGAGATCGCCTAGAAATTAAGATGTGAAAAGGTATAAATCGGGCTGGGAAAGGTTGCTGAAAGCTGCATTATTCCATCTCCCTTAACGCTTCATGAGGACACGAATGATTCAATAGGGAAAGTTTTGAGGTTTTCCAACAAGACCCGAGGGTCTGTCCCCTGTTCACACCCGAGATCCCAAGGACCCCCGACCCCACAGGGTAAATTTGTCAGGAAGAAGAAAAAGAGAAGAAAATGAAACCGAAATAACCCACAATTTAGCCGTGGAGGTGGTCCCGGCTGCGTCCTTCACAAACCAACCTCTCCTTAAGTTCACGGCTGCTTTGGCACTTTTTTGGGCACCTTGGAGGTACCTTCAGTTTTGGCTCGTTGTTGATAACCTGAATAATTAACGTAAAACAAAGCAGTTGCCTTCGCGGGTGGGAGCTCGATCCCTTTGTCAGCCCGGGAGGGAGGAGAGGAGTCGGTTATTAGCGGGCACCGGCAGATCGACCCCTGCCGCGGGCACCCTCCCCGCCTCCCAGCACACCTTCCCTCCCGGGGGAGGGTTTTTGGGGGGCGAGTGCACCCCCCAAAGCCCAGCGGGGGTTGCCAGGCCCCCGGGGGGAGCCTCAAAGTCGGTGGCACCCAAATGGGAGAGGAAAAAGCAGCCGTTTTCTCAGGGCAGCGAAAAATCAGGTAACGCTGGAATATTACAGAGAGGGAGGAAGGGGAAAGCTCCTCTCCAATTCGGGGGTGATCGGGTAATTCGGGCAAAACAGGGACTAAGTGACCAAAAAAAAAAAAAAAAGTTTTAAAAATAATTTTAACCGATTTTATAATTATTTCTCTGTTTTGTAGTTTTATCTCAGCTCCTTGTTGTTGGGGTTTTGGGGTAGAGTTTTTTGGTTGGTTTGGGGGTTTTTTTGCGTCTTGACAAGCACCAATAAACTAAGGGAAGGAATGGAAAGAAACCTTTCCGATCCGCTGCGGGAGCTGAAACAGAGAAAATGTGTATTCGTGCCTTTAGTAACAGGGCGCTGCGCTGCCCTGACGGCGTCTTTCCGCACGGTCCTTTGATATACGCATATGCGGGTACAGGTATTAAATAAAGAGATCATCGGGATAGTATTTTGTTAATGATATTATTATTATACATATAATGCGTTAATATTATAATATTTATCAATATAGTTATTACTGTCTCAATATGAACAATACTAACTTAATTATTGATGTTAATATTTATTCGTATACTTATTAATTTAATATATTGATGTCTTCTTCAGTTACTTCAGCCTCTCAGGGAAGCTCTCAAAGGGATATCGGGTCTCGATTATAATTGGAGAGTCTTAATTATCGTATCTCCATGGGCCGGAGTGGAAGGCAGCGGGTTTCTCCTCCCGCGGGAAGCTCCGTGTCCCGAGCACCGGGAACCCCAGCAAGTACAAGGGAGAAGAATCCGGGTGGGGACGGGGCTCGGGGGGGCTCTGGGCCGGTGTAGGTCGAGCCGGGACTGGATCAAAAAAGGTATTCGGTCAAAAAAAAAACCCAAAAGATCTATGGAGATCTGGCCACGATGATAGTTCTGGCTAGTTTGCAAGACAACTCGCCCGAGGAGCTATTCTGCACCGCAGCGTCGAAGAGGAAACACAAGGAATTTCCCTACTTTTTAGGGAAAACGAGTGAAAAAGGCTCGGGGCATTGATGCTCGTGTTGGCACGAGTTCTGAGCCGTGCAACGTCCGTGCTGCCCTGACACGGTCCTTATTTACCAGGAGGACGTTAAGAACCGGGAATATTAAACCCTTCATCCCCCTCGGAGGCAACGGGGATGTGAATTTCTGCGCCTCGACCGAATCGATGCAGCGGCTGGATTTGTTTCTCAGACGTGCTGATAGGGACCTTTTTCTGTAACTGCAACCGCCGTAAACTTTTCAGTCGCGATTCCTTCACTCCTAAAGCAGTTATTTCTGCACCGACAGGAATTGCTGCTTCTGCCACCCCGACCCGAGCTCCTGCTCCCGCTTCCCTCGGTGTGTGCTGCAACCTGCGGGGTTTTGAACCGGCTCTGAGTGCGAACGGCCTGAACTGCCTGAGAAACACCCCCCCCCCCCTCGCCCCCAGAGCCGGCGGGGCTGGGGAGAGGAGCCCCCGTCCCCGCTCCGAGCGTGGAGAAACTGGGAGGAAAAGCGACTGCAAACGTCGGACTCGGGTAAGGCGGTCTCCCTGTGTCTCGCCCTTTGGAAAAGCATGGAATTATGTTCCGGCAAAGCAGAATACAAAGCATCCGACCCTGTCCTTCTCGTAAACCAACAATCCCGCCATTGTATTCACGCGTGGGATTTAATGTAGTCTGGCACTTCTTGTAAACAAACAATTCACTTGCCCATCGACTAATACTTGGCGTTGTTTTTTTCCACTATTCTGGCGAGTAACGTTTGAGCGTTTCATTGATTCACAGCAACGTATTTATCCCCCAAACCAAACGAATTCGGCCTCAGCCAACTGCTCCTACCAGCCGGGAGCGCGTCGCGGGGAGGCTGCGAATTCAGCGTTGAAAACGCCGGGAAATACCTGGATTGGGTTATCGGCTCCCACTGAAGGCTAAAAAACTGTTTAGGTCCCTGGAGCCCCCCCCGAGCCCCGGCTACAGCCCAGGGGGGGAAGGTGGGGAGGCGGCTGCGTGTCTCCCCCGGGGCGCCTCCTTCCCTCCCTTCCTCCCCCACCCTCCTCTGCCTCGCCGCTCCGGGCGGCCTCGGCCGCCGCCCCTGCAATAAGGAAGGGGGCGGAGGGGGGGAGGGGGGGGCGACCTTTGAAACCCCCCTCCCCGTTCATATCCCCCCCCCCCCTCCCCTCCGCGGGCACCCGCCCACGCCCGGCGGGGACCCAGGCGCCCCGCGGGCAGAGCCGGGGCGGGCCCGGCGCTCAGGGCCACCCCGGGCGAGGGGAGCAAAGCTGGGGACACCTGCGGGGTTCGCTGCCCTCCCCGGCCCGCCCATGGGTCCTGCGGAGAGGGACGAGGTACAGGGTGCAAACGGCGGGGAGCGGTGGGAAGCAGAGGCCGGGGAAGGGTGGCCGCTGGCGGGGATGCTCCGGGGGGCTTTGCTGCCCGCCCCGTCTGATTTACCGGGGGCTTTACACCTCCCCGGCAGGGTGAGCAGGGGAGTTGAAGGAAACCAGGGCAGCATGAGGGAAGAGGAGCTCTGCGGACCCAGTTTAGCCTCGGAGTGTTTCCAGCAAGGCACGTCTCGTGTTGTGCTCTCAGTCCTTCCCTATCGCTCTTCCCACCTCATGCTGGGATCTCAAACTGGATTCAAGGGCTGAGAGAGACCCTACTCTCAACCCTTGAGCTACAGAATAAGTGGAAATGTATAAAAATGCATAAAACCCCACCAGGACGGGGGTGTCTCTCCCTGTCCCCCATGATGCTGCAGCCCAGGGCCGCACTGGAGCTCTAAACCGGTCCAGACGTGATGCTCCATACCTTTACACGCTGAATCCGTCTGTCCTCACTGGGAATCACCCTACACCACAGCACAATGGGCAGGGGAAGCAGGAGAGAACTCCCCAGGCCTGGCCTGGCAGCAGTGATGGAAATGGCAGCGGCAGCGGTGAGGATGATGCACAGACCGTCTCGCAGCGGTTGTGGTGATCTCTTGGTGATCACAGTCTCCCAACACACTTGCTGTGGTCTTTGCTCTGCCTGGGCAATGCTGGGCCCAGCCCTCTGCCTGTAGGTAGCCCCTTTTAGGCATTATTGATCCACCACCAGGCTCAAGAAGGCAGAAGAAGCCTGAATTAAGCACTTGGCCACTTTTCGGATATACATGGGTCTCTCCCTGCAGTACAGGTGAGAAACACACAAGATTCAGCCAGAAAAGCAGCAATGCTGCACCCCAGACACCTCCATGGGGCATTTCCACAGCGTGACTGCCCTGAGGAGGTTCAGATCCTCAATATTTTACCTGCTCTGAAGACTTTAGCCCCAAAGGCCTGGGGTTTTGCCATGAATAGCAGGTGGCATCAGTCCTATTGCAATGGTCCCCGCAGGCCTGGGGACTTCAGTCGTCATGCTGCTGGCCTGAGCACCTCTGTGCCCAGCCTGGGACTAGGAGCAGCCATCGCTTTTCTTGCCATGATTTATGATCCATCCTACTGAGCTCGGTGTAGGGTGTGAACCATGTTGTGTGAGTTAGAGCCAGGCCTCGGTGGAGATCGCCATATCCATGGCTCAGTCCAAAAGACAAAGGTCTCGTGTTTGGATTTCTGCCCTAGGGAGGAATCGCTGATCTACAAGAGATACCAGAAAAGAGAGCAATAACCCATCAAGTGCAGCAGAGATGAGCTGGAGCAGAGGCACAGCCCACATTATAGGCTTGCCTTTATGTTTATACTACGAGGGAAGGGGATTCCTCTGGTTCCCACCTCCAGGCTGCCCCGTGCCCCAGGGACCTGGTAGTGCCATGCCTGGTACAGGAGAGCTGCTCCTGCCCCAGCTGGGTACAACAAGATTCGCCTCCTGCAAGGCACATTTTTGAGAACAGGCCTCAAAATCCTCCTGATTCCACCAAAAATATGGCTCGCCTCCTGCCCCTCCATGCACGCGGTCAAGCGATGCCCCCTCGCAGGCTGCCTGCGGGACCCACAGCCGGCCGCAGGCTCCCACCAGCAGCAGAGGGAGCGGCAGGGAAGCACAAAGGGTCCCGATAGCTCCTACCAAATTAAACTTCAGAAGCAGGGCTTAAAAGCCAAAGCAACTCCCCTTTTCTCCCCCACAACAGCTGAAATGAATTGCTTTAGCTGAGCAGGATCTTGGGGAACACAGAGTTAGTCCCTGGTGCGTGCAGCGATGGGCGCACGCTGCCGGGCTCGGTGCCGATAAGGAAACGTGCTCCGGCAAAAGGGCTGCTCCGGCTGGGCGGGATGGCTGGGATGCAGAACTATGGTGCACAATGCACGTATCCACACACACAGGGGGGTGCAGGGGGGCTGTGCAGAGATGCACATTTTGCCATATTTAAAGAAAGGGCATCTGAAGAGCTGGGTGGTTCACTGAGCCAAGGCAAGCAGGGAAAACCAGCTGCATTTACGCGGCTGTTTCCACGTCGAGGATGTGCAAACATCCCTCTCTGCAGTAAACAGAAAGATAAAACACAAACATATTGTATAATAAATTTGTATTTTGTCTCTCTGCTCCGGGCAGGAGCATTTGCTCCATAAGCTGCACCCAGGCCACATCCCCTCCAGGCTCTATGGGTAAAGCCATCACGGACTCCTACCACGCTTCATCTCCTCCCGAAGGCAGGAGCAAGGTCAGGGTTTTGAGGTTTCAGCCTCCCTGGCTGAGGAGCTGGGGCTGGGGGAGGATGCAGGAGGTGGGAAGGGGGCTCACAAAGGGGCATTTTCCAAGGGAGCGGATGGGTTTGGGGCTGGGAGCCGGGGGCACCAGCAGCTGCGGCCTTTGGGGAGCCACCATGGTATTTCATTTTCCATTTTAGTGAGCAGGAGGGAGAGATCCAAAGTGGAGGTTTCAGGTTGAACAGCCCGCGAGCAGCACACCAGTGGTCCGAGGTGGAGCTTGGCCCTCCCAGTTTGTCATAAAGAAACTAAACTGCAAGGAAGGAGCCTCCGGTCAAGCGCGGGCAGGGGAGGGGAAACCTGGGAGGTGAAAGGACGGTGAGAACTGGGTTAAAGAAAACACCCCGAGTTTGAAATCACCCCACATTTCACCCCCAAAAAGGGGGGGGGGAGGGTGTCAGGAGTGCACTGCATGATTGCAGCGCTGGAGCTTCAGCACAGAACGGGGATAAAAAGAGCAAAGAGAAGTCAGGCCACACTCTCTGTTCCCATGCCAGCTGATTCGTTCAAAGGATCCACGAGAAATGCGCTATAAAATACAGATTCTGGCCCTCCAGGCATCAGGGAGAGAAATATTCGCACCTACATCCCCCCGGGCTTCCGGGGATGCCTGTGGGGTGGGAAAGGAGGGGCCGGCGGTGAAGGAGGGGGAAAAAAGAAATAAAAGATCAAAATGTTTGCCTTTATTTGATTCTTTAGTTCCCAGAAATATTGCCAAAATCAGAAACCAAAGAACCAGGCTCCCTTCCAGACCCAGGATTCATTTTTCCAACAATTGATTATTTCCAAACCTTAAGTCTTTAAGTAGTTCCAATTTATTTTTTTCCCCCCTTCAAACTGCTTTGGAGTTTAGGTTGGTTTTGAGGGGTTTTTTTCCTTGTGTTTTGTAACGACGGCCTCAAATTCAATCGCTTAAAAAAATCACAGGCTGTTAAAAAGTTATTCCCCAGCTTTTTCGGATTCCAGATGGCACAAATATTGGATGGATCCTATCGAGAATATAATAAAAGAATAGTTGCAAACTAATAAGCGCATTTGATAATTTTAAGCCCGATCACAGAGAGAGGAACCAGTAAAAGAAATCCCGTTTTTCTTTTAAAATAACCCCGTTCCTATTGCTTTAAACTGTGTCGTTAAATATTCCACTGAATTTTCTCCGTAAAATTGTCAAAGAACGGAAACCTTAATATCAGTTTGGAAGCCGCATTTTAAACGATTTCCACGGCAAAGCCTGCTCGAAACGTTCCAAACATGTTATAAAGCAGATGAATCGAAGGGAAGCGAGGTCTTAAAAGCACGAGGTACTCTGCAGTTTCAGAAACCGGTAATGCCTCTAAATAAATTAGCCGAAGTGCGGTTTTGGGGGGGCTGAAAAAGGTGAATTCCTCTCCGACGCTGCTCCCGCCGGGGAGGCTGAGGGGCGGCTGCGGGGGTAGAGCCCGCCGCCTGCCACCAACCCCGCACCGGCCTGCCCCAGGAGAAAAACGGAAAAAAATCCAATTTCCATAAATCGGCGGGTCCGTACCCTCCTTTATGGGGTGTCTGTGGGCGCTGGGCTGGCCGGGCGCTTCTGCCAGTGGATCCCACTCCTCCGTTCGTGGTTTGGGTTTTTTTTTTTCTTCCCCGCTTGGATTAAAAAGTCTAACAAAAATAAAGAAAGGCAATAAAAGGACACAAACTACCAGGAAAGTCTGCAGCAAGTCGCTCTGTCCGCGGATCCCGCTCCAGCCTCAAGCCGGGACATCTCGGGAGCTTCTCCCTGAGAAGCCGCCGCGGGGACCGAGCTCTCCCCGCGGCCGTGGGGGCTCCGTGGGGCGGCGGGGCCGGGGCAGCCCCGACGGCCGCCGCCAGAGTGAAGCCCCGAAGTCGACAGGCTCTTAACTTTCAACTTGGCCTTGACCTCCGGATTAAGCCCGACCTTTCTGTGAAGGAAGCGGGGTGAGACGCGGGGGAGCTGCGGCCCCGTCGGCAAACACCCGGGCCGCCCGTCGCGGCCGCCGTGCCCCAGCGCCCGAGTTATGGGCTGGTTCAAAGCAAATGGGGAGAGGGCAGGAGCGGGGGAGAATAAAAAGGGCATCAAAGAAGGAGTGCAGTCGTTAAACTACGGAAAGAGAAGAAAGAAGCTTTGAAATCGGAAAGGTGAAGGCTAAAACCACGGGGATTTTAAATTTGTTTTATTTTATTTTCCTCTCCAGAAAAAGAAAATCATCAGTTTCTGTGAGACTCCGGGATTTTTAGCGGACGAGAGAAGCCGAGGAACGAAGGTGCAGCTTCGCGATGTGGTTTATTTATTTCCCTGGGAGAGAGGACGGGGGGCGGGAGGGGATCATGCCGAGACAGCCCTGGGCAAAGCCCCTGCAGATGCAGGGAGCTGGAAGGAGCCGTGTTTTGGGGGAAGAAGAGCTGCCCCCGCAACGAAATGGGGCTTTTCCCCGCCTGGGCGAGCTCTGCATTCGTCACTGCTAACCTCTATTTTCTGTCGGGATTTCTGTCCCTCCGGGTGAAACCCTATCGCGGTTCCTCTGGGCGGATGGGTCGTTGCTTTGGTGGCCCAAAGACGTGGCAGAAGGAGGATTTTTATTGCGATTTGATAGAAGGCAGAAATCTCTCGATTTTTCTGTGCAAAGGCAACAACGCATGAGCTCAAGCTGCCTTTGGGGGAATTCCAGTAAAGCTTTCCCTCAGACAAGGCTTTTGGGGGAAAACCGGAGACAAAAAGGAGTGGAAAACACGGCTGTGTGTGTGTTTGTACCATGTGTACAGACGATTAAAACTGCCCGTACCTGAATAATTTATTAGCACGCACATAGGCACAGGCCTCAGTGCATCTACCCCAATTTTTTCCAAACCGATGAAATCCCTCATGGCCACATCAGTCTATCTGTCCCCCCTTCTGCCTGTCTCTCCACCTGTCCGGTGCTCCTGGACCCCAAAGGAACTCTCTGTGTTATTTTCCCACCTCCCTTTTCCAACCTTTTTCCCTTTGGGATGCTTCTTAGCCAGGATCCACACTGACCTGCAGACCTGGCCCGGGGCCATGCCAGTGTCCTGCGTGGCAATAGCTGTGTACAAGCAGAGTGTGGGGTATCCCCCCACATTTGCAGGTTTTTTTTTTTGGGTACCTGGGACCCCTTTTGCCCTCTCTCCTTGTTTTTATGGCCATTCCCTGTCCTTCCCCACAAGGATGCAGGTTTCGGCCTTTTGTAGCTGTGCGACGATGGGACAACCCCCCCCGAGCAGGGGCAGAAGCTCTGTCCCCGGGGGTTCATCGCTACCCCACGGCTGCCCGCATGGGCCGAAGGAGGTCCCTGGGTCTCCAGGGATTGAAGCGAGCTTTTTCCGAGGGCAGAAATCCCCGAACCTGCGTGGGAAGTAGGGGCCACATGGCAGAAGAAAAAAAAAAAAAAGGTGGTTTTAATCTAAACCCGGATTTTTCCACCGGGGACTGCTCCTCTGCGCCGTTCGTGATCTTCCCTCTCCTTCCCCTCCCTCCCATAGCCCCCCGCCCCACACTTTTGCCCCCCCCTTTTTTTTTTTTTTTTTTTTTTCGGCAAGATGCAGCGCAAGAGGCGCCTCCCGTGTACCCGCCTGTCACGTGCAGGGGGGGTGTCCCCCTCCTCCTCCCATTGCAATAAAAGCATTTTCGCAATTTCTGCAGCCAGGGTTTATTGGGGCTGGAGGGTTTTTTTTGTGTGTGTGTGTGGGGTTGGGTTGGGTTTTTTTTTCCTCCTTCTCCGTCCTTTTCCCCCCGAGCGGCAGCCAATGAGGCAGCCCCCGGCCGTTGCGTCAGGGCAGCCCGGCGGGGAAAGGCAGCTCTCGGCAGCTCGCAGCCTTTTAAAAAGATCCGGGGACCCCCCTCGGGCAGTGCCCGGGTGCTGCCGAGCAGCCTCTCCCCATGCCCCGGCCCCCTCGCCGCCGCCCCCCATGCAGCCCCCGGAGCCCCGCGGCCCCCCGGGCCTCGAGGGGCTCCTGGCAGCCGGCGGCTTCGCAGGCGGCCAGGGCAGGGGGCTGCTGCCCCCTCCCCCCCCGACCCTCGGCGGTCCATCGCCTCCCCCCGGGATGAACCCCGGTTACCCGGCGGAGGGGCCCCCCGAGCCCCCCAAGCCCTGCCCCGCCGCCCCGCCGCCCCCGGCCGCCCCGCCGGGTCCCGCCGCCTCCGCCCCGCTGCCCTACGGATATTTCGGCAGCGGCTACTACTCCTGCCGCGTCGCCCGCAGCGCCCTGAAAACCGGCCCGGCCCAGGGCCCCTTCCCCGCCGAGAAGTACCTGGACCCCCCCGCGGGCAGCGAGGACTTCCAGAGCCGCCCCGCCGAGTTCGCTTTCTACCCCGGCTACGGGACCCCTTACCAGCCCGTCGCCGGTTACCTGGACGTGTCGGTGGTCCCGGGGTTGGGGGGCCCGGGGGAAGCCCGGCATGAGACTCTGCTGCCCGTGGACGGTTACCATCAGCCGTGGGCTTTGGGCGGCGGCTGGAGCAGCCAGATGTGCTGCCCCAAGGAGCAGGGCCAGGCCGGGTACCTCCTGAAATCCGCCTTCGCAGGTAAAATCCCGGTGCTGGGGCTGGGAGAGGGGAGGGGGGGTTGTGGGGGCGTGTGCATCGTGCGGGGAGAAGAATTGGGACCGAGGTTCAAAATAATCTTCTGAGGAGCTGCTCTTGCCCCTCAGTAGCTTGTGTTTGCGCGCTAGTCCAAATCACCCAGCAGGTAGGTTTCACAAAATAATTAATTACTCAGATTAACACTGCCATTCGCAACTCTGCACCCTCCGAGCAGGGAGGCAGATGGTGATACTATCCGGGTTCAGATGGTGATACTATCCGGGTTCAGACACGATCCCGGGCCAGCCGCAGCCCGCCGGCAGCGCTTGGCATCGGGATGCTTTAAAGCCGGGGGAAGGGGTGCGCATGGCCCCCACCGTGCAGGGCCGTGAGCGTGGGAGGGGGGCCCTTCCCACGCCCCCCCGTCCACGCCACGCCGGTGGGATTGAATTTGCCGCTGGCCCTGCTCGGCCGCGCACCGACTGCGCTGAAACCGCGGAGCGCATACGCGGCTATCAGCGCGGGTCTCACCCACGTCGGCGTTTTGCCAATACCTGTATTTCTCCACGAAGAAGAAAATTATAAATAAATTCAGGAAAGAAAACCAATTTTTAAGTATCAATAAGGACTATCTATAACTTAAATATCTTTAAATATTATCGTTGTCAGCGAGGCTGGAGGGAAGACATGGGGTGGCAGGGAGAGGGGGTGCAGCTTGCAGGGAAAGGTGATGGGAGGTGGGTGCATGGGGAACCCCCCCTCGACCCCGCTCAGCCCCGTCTCTCCCCACGCCCAGACTCCTCCGGGCAGTTGCCCCCCGACGGCTGCTCCTTCCGCCGGGGCCGCAAGAAGAGGGTCCCGTACAGCAAAGGGCAGCTGAAGGAGCTGGAGAAGGAGTACGCCAGCAGCAAGTTCATCACCCGCGACAAGAGGAGGAAGATCTCCGCCGCCACCAACCTCACGGAGCGACAGATCACCATCTGGTTCCAGAACCGGCGGGTGAAAGAGAAAAAAGTCGTCGCCAAAATCAAAAGCAGCAGCAGCACTCCGTGAGGACACGGCCACCGCAAGCCCCGAAAGGGTCCCCGTCTGCCCCCCACCTCCCCGGGGTGGGGGGCTGGAGCGGGGGGGTGGGGGGGGCGGTCCGGCACTGTCGGCAGCGGGAGCGAGCGGCGCCCGGGGCGGACTGAGCCGTCCCCGCCGCCCGGGGCAGCTCAGGGCGCTGGGCACCGCTCCCCGCTGCTGAGCGGCCCCCGCGAAGGAGGGCGAGCGAGGAAGATGCCCCATCCCTGCCCGCTCAGGACCCTGTACAGTTTGCTCTTGCTTTACAACGCCGCTGCCACGTCGTGCTCCCTCCGTCTCCCACCGGTTTTTACTGCATCCTCAGAGCGTTTAAAACCCCCCCAAAACCCACACTCACAGAAAAACCACAAACCACAAACAAAAATCTGGCCTAATTGCATTAATTAACCCAAATATGCAACTCCTGGCTCGCCTGCGTGCGGCGGGAGCAGGGCTATCCGAGCGTGGGGTGGGGGGTCACAGGGAATTTGGTCTTTAGAAACGAAAAGCCGTACTTACAGCAGAAAAAAATACACACCCCCCCCCCTTAATTGAGGCAGAAGTATCAAAATGCGCATCTAAGGGAGAATAAATAGAGTCCGGGTGTGTTATGTAGAAACACACGTGAATTGTTTGCATAAACGCGCGGGTTTCCGTGAATGTACAGTATATGCGTATGACATATATGTACCCGTAGGCACACATTTATGAAGGCACGTACCACGTTTTTTGCGCGGTTATATATAAAATATACATATCCATATGCACATATTTAGCAATACGCGTTATTTTACCTTTTCTCATATACGATATTTGTGTCCGTGTGTTTATATGTCCCCAGCTACCCAAACGCACGCACGTATACATGCAATGCAGTACTGGATGTGTGGATATAAATATGTACTCAGCTAAAGGTGTATATACACGTGTTTGTATACGTACATATAGACATACTTACATGTATGTTCATGCCTATATTTTGATACAGGTAAATGCAATTCGTATAATTCCATATGCGCTTTGGTTTGTGCTACTCGACGTGTATTTGTACACACGTTTTCCTTCTCCTACTAATTATAGCGATACGTTCTGTAGCATGTGCTGAAGTAATCCCCGTGTAATACTAAATGATCTTGGTTAATATCAAGAAACGTCGTCATCCTTTTAAACAGAATAAATAGGGTGAAAGTTAATATACTCAAACAAGCGCTTTTCTCTGCTCTTTTCGGGTTATTTGCCGCTTCAGGGAAGGGCAAACTCCACGTACGCTATTTCTTTGTTTGGTATCTCGGTGGTTCAAGGCAGCGGCGTGTCGGCTCACTGGGTCCTCGCAGCAGCATCGCGTTTAAACCTGCCTGTAAACCCCCAAAAGCTTCTCAAAGGACGATTAAACTCCAAAACATCGTTACCGAGAGCAAAAATTTGCCCTTTTCCTGCCTTTTCTTTCTTTTAGAAATCCGAAGCGAATCACAACATGCCCTAAATAATAACTTTCAATAGTGATTTTGTTCTTGTTTAATAACGTAATTATTACATATTTCAGGCTCAGGCCGGCTCTGGCTTCCCGCAGGTTCCCGGCGGGGAGCGGTGCAGAGCCGGGCGCGCTCTACCCGTTTTTTTCCCTGTTTTTCCCTGTTTTTCCCAGATATTTTCGCCCTGCGCTTTGCGGGAGGTGCCAACGGCACCCCGGGGTGCAGCCTTTCCCCGCCTGGGCGGGCCTCGCTCGCCCGTGACGTCACGCATGACGCAAGAAGCTCCGCGAAGGGGACAGCCAATGGCGCTCGGGCTGAGCGTTCCGAGCGGTGACGTAAGCAGGGGCGTCGGGGGCAGACGCAATAAATCCCGCCCCACGCTGGGAGGAGCCGTCGGGTCTGCGGGGAGACTCCGCGACGACGCCCCCCCCCCCCCCCCCCAAAAAAATCAAAAAAAAAAGGGGCGATACGGACAGCGTGAACGCAGAAGTGCGTAGGAAACCGCGCGGCTCCGCGTGTGCGGACCCAGCGCGGGCTGTTCTGTGCTCGCCTATACCGCTCGCCTACAGGTCCCCGTACTCGCTTATAACGCTCCTCAGGCGCCTGGCAGCGGTGATGGGTCCCCGGGCAGCTGGAGCACTCGCGGCAGCACTGTCGTGCGGGGACCGGTCACACTTCGCTCTTCCCCATCCGGATCCTGCTCTGAATTACTCGGCTTTGAAACCAATTTTCTTAATTTCTGGCCCGAACAGAGGAACCCGGCCCCGAGCCCGGCTGCACCGACCGGACCTGCCATTCCCTCCGCGCTAGAAAGCGTCTGGGAATGTTTGTCTGGCTTCCCTGAACGGGCGGGTGCATGAAAAGCTCAAAATCTGCTTTCCTTTCCCCTTGTGTTACCAATAATGAACCTTTTCACCCTATTTCTGAGCGTCTGTAGACGCCGCAAAGCAGAAGTGGCTTTGCCAGACAGGAGGAAGCCCCTCGAATGTTCCCCCAAAGAAAAGTAAATAATCCAATAAAATGCAAGAAATCTGGTCCTTTTCTGAGGGGCGACTTTAAAATAAACCTGGTCTGTTTGGAAAGGGATGCTCCTCTCAGAGCTCCCCTCTATGGCAGGGTTAATCCTTTTAGTGAGATTCCTTCCCCCCCCCCAGTCGAGGCATCTTTCCCGATGCCCCAAACCCGCACTGGAACGACTGGAAACCTCCAGACACCTCCAGCCCAGTTAGGATCCTGCCTCAGTGGGAAACTGGGCTGAAACTGGAAGATATGACCCACCCCCACCCCCTATTCCCTGTCCTCAGCTCCAGCTCCGAATCCGAGGCGGAAAAATGCAGATGGGAAGGGGAGGAGGAGAGTCTCGGGGAGAGCTGTAAAACCTTTACACGGCGGCCTCAGCAAAGGGCGAGAAAGGCCCGACATCCTCGTAAAACGCCGGGAAGGAGCCGCTGCCGGGGGGGCGCCGGGCCAGGTGAAGGCTCCCGCCTCCCTCCCTTTGCCGTTGAACTTGAAACTTAGAAAACCTGGGGCAGAGCAGCCCCAAAAACCCGGGGGCAGAGCAGCCCCAAACCTGGGGCAATGCAGACCAAAACCTGGGCAATGCAGCCCCAAACCTGGGGCAATGCAGCCCCAAAACCCAGAGCAGAGCAGCCCCCAAACCTGGGGCAATGCAGACCAAAACCTGGGGCAATGCGGACGAAAACCTGGGGTAGAGCAGCCCCAAGTTTGGGGCAAAGCAGACCAAAACCTGGGCAATGCGGCCCAAAACCTGAGGCAGAGCAGCTTGGGAGGTCCCGGGTGGTTGGTGGGGGTGGGCTCTGGTATGGTTTTATTAAGAAAATGGTGTTTAAAACAGTCACTGGAGAAGCACCTTCATCCACCGGCCGCCCTGTCCCAAGGTGGGGCACCACACCCACATTGGCATCTTCTCTTCTCTTCTCTTCTCTTCTCTTCTCTTCTCTTCTCTTCTCTTCTCTTCTCTTTCTCTTCTCTTCTCTTCTCTTCTCTTCTCTTCTCTTCTCTTCTCTTCTCTTCTCTTCTCTTCTCTTCTCTTCTCTTCTCTTCTCTTCTCTTCCTCTTCTCTTCTCTTCTCTTCTCTTCTCTTCTCTCTTCTCTTCTCTTCTCTTCTCTTCTCTTCTCTTCTCTTCTCTTCTCTTCTCTTCTCTTCTCTTCTCTTCTCTTCTCTTCTCTTCTCTTCTCTTCTCTTCTCTTCTCTTCTCTTCTCTTCTCCTCTCTCTCCTCTCTTCTCCTCTCTTCTCCTCTCTTCTCCTCTCTTCTCCTCTCTTCTCCTCTCTTCTCCTCTCTTCTCCTCTCTTCTCCTCTCTCCCTCCTTTGTTTTTCCCCTAAATCAAATTAAAACGCGCCAAAGATCCACCTATGAACTTAAGAAAGGCAGAGAGAGGCACAGTGGGAACACCTCTCTGAGTCCTTCCCTCACGCCTCCCCCCCCCCTTTCCCAGCCTTTGACTCCTTTCTTTTGTTCAAGTTCATGCCCACTGCACAAAGTGTCTGGGCTGTTTTTTTTTTTTTTTCCTTCCCCTTTCCCCTTCAAAGGATTTTGTCATTGAACTTGAGCCCACGTTGTAAACATTCTTGGGGCTTACAAGCATCTTGACGGGATGTCATTAACAGGGACCTCAGACTGCTCTGTCTCTCCCTGCTTCTCCTTCAGCTGAATCAAAGGTACATTTTTTTTTTGGCGTCCTCATTCCGTTTGTTTCCTAATCTGAGTCCAAAAATAAAATAGGACAAAAACCAAAAGGGAGCTCTGCCTCTCTCCCTCTCTATCTTTTAAAATATTTTTGAAATTATTATTATTTCAAACCCAAGGACGATGTGCCCACTTAGTGTGTGTGCTGCTGTACATCACCGTGTTATTTTAGACCCGTCAACAAAACAGGAAAACTCCTCATTGTAGTTACATCCAATAAATTTAAAATTAAACTCGTTACTCTAAAGCCCTGCCAGGGAAATGCCTTTTCGATATATTACAGTGTTACACTCCGTACAAAGGCAGAATAAACTTAATTTTCCACCGGAATCAATGTTATCTGTCTCTGCTAGATGACTTAATTGCTTTTTATAAAATTTAAAAAAAAAAAAATTAAAAGATGAAACAGGTTTATTGTTTGCAAGCAGACTCGCCGTTGACGGGTCTCCCGCCACTCTGGAAGTGCCACGGGGATGAAAGATTCCCTGAACAGCAACTAAAGCGCCCTCTTCACTGGAGTTTTTGTTCTGATCTAGGGAAGTAACTGTCCAAGTGAGAAATATTTCAATATTCCGAGCTGAAATTTAATACAGTCATGGTTTTCTAATGGGTTTTCGTTCATTCACACTCAAAACCATTTCATTCCCACTGCAGAGACCCGTGTGCTGAATGTTAATGCCCACTGTAAGACTGTGAAATATCCGCATTATAGATCCCGGTGCGATTTTCTGTTGCAACTAAAAGACGGAGAAAAGGGGGCTTTTTTTCTATTCCTTTCAAGCACAGTCTGGTTTTATTCTGACGGTTAAAGACTTCTTCTTCTTTTTCTTTTTTTTTTTTTTTTTTTTTTTTTTTTCCCCTCCCCTTAAAGGACGATAAATGAACAACACGACGCTGCCGATTTGCATTTCGCCGCATCCCTCAGCCTCCCTCACCCTCTTCGGCCCCAATTTGCGTGCAAGAAAGTGCAAGAAAGAGGCGATTCCTCCTGCTGTCGCCCGGGCTGGGAGAGAAACCAGAGCCCAGCGGAGAAACGCGGGGGAAAAAACCCGTTCGTTCGGTCCCACAACCGTTTGTTCCGCCGAGGCTGCACCTCCCCGGGGCCGCCGGACCCGACCCGCCGGGAGCGGCTGCGGCCCCGAGGACGGGCTACGGGAGGAGGGAAAAATCACTTTTAAAGCCCAATTTTACCTAGAAAAAGAGAAGCCCTGGCTGCACCCGAGCTCACCTTGCAAGGGTCTCCTGTCCATTCGATATTTTGCTGCCCGATATATTTTTTACAGCACCTGTAGGGTTGGGGTTTTTTTCCCTAAACACCCAAGGCTAAAAGAGATTTATTTTTTTTTGAGGATACACCCACTTGCTTTTAATTCTTGTAAGCAAGTAAGAAAGCTTCTCTGTACGGCTGCAGGAAGGGTACTACCTAATGAGGAAAAATAGGTGGAAATCAGTGCGTCAGTTTTTATGAGACTGCGGGTTTTTTGCATAGAGATCCCGGTGGTGATTCTCTTCAGCTGCATAAAGCAACAAAAGCAATCGAATGAAAGGATCTGTTGCTTTTTCGTGCCATTAATTTCAACCTATGCATAGGTGTGAGTCTAGCAAGGGGGCTTGGGGTACTGAGGGACAGAACACCTGGTGTGTGCAGTGGCCAGAAGAAACCCAGGTCCCTCCTGGGTCCCTTTCCAGGGACCATTTATCAGAATCTCTAAGGGGTTTGATTTACTAAAATTCACCTCCAACCCCCACTCGGCCTCACACAGCCCTGAAACCATCAGGGGCCCATCCCGGGTCCACAACCCACAAACCAGGTACCCGCAAGAATATCAAAAGCGAAAGGGAATGAGATGTGGGAGTGTCAGGGACAGCCCCAAGCCTACACAAAAGGAGGTGATACGGAGCTTACAGCAATGCTAAGCTGCCGAAAACGCAAACCAAGCGCACGGGCTTTCATCGCTGCTTCCCGCTGAAATGTACAGAAATGCTGGAGAGGGATGGAAATGGGAGGTGTGGAAGCAGAGACAGGTCTGTGTTTGCCTGCATATGTTTCAGCAGCACCCAACAATTCATTAATAAAAAAGTAACCTGGACTCACGGCTATGTTTTCTCATCAAAGTCTCAGTTTAGCAGGAAACTTCAGTGACCACTTTAAGCAGGTGAATGAGGCACAGGAGCTTAACCCAGCTTAAACCCAGGCAGTTTTCAAGCACCTTGCGGGCCATGGAGCTTCCAAGGTTGTCCTCCAGCACCACATGCAGCCTCAACGGCTGCAGTAGCTGCAGGTGTAAATAACCGAGGTGGCTGGGACAGCCATCGCTCACCTGAAGGGCTTTTGGAAGACGAGGGAAAGGAGGAAAACATTTTTGGCTTGGAAAATCCCATCAAGAAAAGGCTAGTTGGAACAAATCTCTTTCTGAAAAAAAATTGTCTTTAAGCTACTAAAATAGCTATACGCCTTCACCATGCCCCCTCCCAAATTAATGAAGTGATGTAAAAGAAAATTCCTTTTGCTTGAGCAGTCACTGGGTCAGGTGCCTGCGTACACGTGCACATCCACGCACAAAGCCAGTTCATCAGAAATAAAAGTGTTGCGCTGGCTTTCTGGAAAAAAAGTGACCATGTTATTTTCTCACACATTTTGGGGTTTCAGCAGTTTGCCACATGAAATGGGAGAGGCAGGAGATGGAACGTAAGGACATTGTATTAAATGCCATTTTCCCTGCACTGTGTAATGCCTGAAAGCACAGGGGCTCAGTCAGTGGCTGGAGCTCTGGGAGCAACAGCTTCCAGCTTTTGTCCGGGCCAGAAGATGTAAATATGCACTGAAAAGCCAGGAGCCGTGTTGGGGTGCAGCTCATTTGGCCATGCTGAGCACGCACGGCCCTGAGGGTGCGGGTGAGCCTTTCCTTCTGCAGGGGTGCCTGAGCCCAGCGCCTCTCCCCATCGCTCTCCTCAGCTCCTGGGCTTATCTTGATAGAAATCAACAGCAATTCCCCCAAAGTGCACCAGCAAAACCGTGCGGTCCCTTGAGTTGGTTAAAGTTCAAAGCAATCTCCTCGAGTCTAGCGTGGAGGAGACTGAGACCATCGTTTCATGCACGTTTGCGAGGAATGAAGCAGAGCCTTTCTACAGCATGAGCCATTATTTTATGGCACCTTATTACGGCTTTTCCTATTTGTCCCTCCACAATATCCCTCAGTCAACACTGCTGAAACACCAACACGATGCTGCAGACCCACTGGGGATGGAGCTGTTGCTTCCTCCCACAGCGACTGAGATCCCTTCTCCTACAGGGGATTTCTCTGTCTCTTCTCTCCATCTGTCCTGGGCAAGCAGTGGCCAGACAACAGCTTTCAGAGGAACAAGAGATTCGTGACCTGCAACAGCTGAAGTAGCGTGTGCTCTTGTGCTCTCTCATATGTGCACCCAGAAATGGTCCCCATGGGCCTGTGAAGATGAGGCTGAGCCAGACAGTGGAGAAAGAATCGGGAATTCGCGGCTTCACAACTTGTTCTCTTTATCCACCAAGAAATTTTGCCTTGACAGAAGAAGAGAAATTTGGGCATGGTTTTTGGACATCCAGAAATACAGAACAAAGGAAAGTAGGAAGAGAGTAAATCCATGGAGGTCAGTGAGTCTGATGCATTTGGGACTTGCTGAGACCTACTACACACAAGCCCGCTGTGTGCAGAGTGCACAGGCAGCGAGTCCAGTGCCCTCAGACACGCTGCGCGGTCCGTCACCTCCTCTTTGGGCCAGGGGTTTCCGAGCTGTGACCTTCCCCTCCTCCCTCCAACACTGACTTCCTCCCATTTTTCGGATGCTCGTTTTTCAACCCTGGAGAATGTCTGTTAGCCCAAAACATTTCCTCGCCTCTGAGTCTGAGACGCATCGCAGGAAACACACCGCAAGCCGCTGTGCTCTGGTCCTCCAACAGCGCAAGCGGTTGAGCTGGGCTGCTCACGGGGACCATTTGCTGGGCTAATGCTTCTACCGGTGTCACACAGACCCCAAGCACAGCTCAGTTGTTAAGCCGAATGCCTTTACCATCCCATCATTTCTGGCCTGCGATGTTCCTCAAGAGCCTGTGTGAACTCTTGGCTGCAGATGCTGAGAATAGACAAGTTCCTGATTCAGGGCACAGCGTGCGAACGGCCCGCGAGCTTTTGGCTGATTGATATTTAAAAAAAAAATTTAATACGCTTTAGCACCTCCACCTATATGTAAAAAACCAGCCATAGAGAGTTTAATCATTAGAAACAATATGTAAACTGATGTGCTTGATTAAATTTAACAATGTGTGTAAAGCCATAAAGGCCAGCGCTGAGCCAGAAGAGACAGGCAGGTGCTTCTTGTTAAAATTCCTCTGCTGAATTACATGGCAGGTTGGGGTGAGTTTCCTGTCATTTGAGGGCTCACCCTTTTTGCAACAACCATCTATCCCCCCCAAGATTATAAAATAGTGCTTAACATCTCTGTATTTCTGGAACATACTTTTAAATGATGACTTTTTTCGTCTTTTTGAAATATATCAGTCTATCCCAGATCTCAGATTATCATCCTGAAAAGATCTGATCCTTATATAGATGGCCCTAAACAATTGTTTTATTCCTATTTCTCTCTCCAAGAAGTCAGGCACCAGCATCTAGCATGCGATAGCTTCAGCGTGTTTTTCCAGAACGAGCAGTAACAGTTTTCCCATCTCCAGCCCTTCACAGCAGCACTTTTGCCCAGCCCTGAGACCTTCCTTGACCGGCCATGGGACCTTGCTTGCCCAGCCCTGGGATCTCCTCCCCACCAACATTAAAAGAGAAAGTGCTTTTGTGTAAACGAGGAAACAAGCACTTGTGGTGTTGCAGCTCCTCAGACATAGGATTTTCACGAGCGAAGGAAGGTCAGTGGTATTTTTATGGGAATCCTTGGTTAATGTACGTTGCTGTGTTTGATAAAGACCCTTGGTTTTCTATTCCTGTTTTCATGAGCTCTCTCACGGCTTGGTCCTGAGTGCCCCGTAATTTAGGAGGGTTTTCAAGGAAAAATGAAGGTTTGCACACAGCGGCAAATGGGCCCCAGGTACAGTCTCCCGAGCAGACCAAAGAACCGGCACCTAAATAAATGTTTACATAAAAATCACACACCTTAAGCTTTATGGTACCTCCTGGCTCTGTCTGCGGTCTGGGCCGGCGGCGCGAGGCGGGGGGTGTTTGGGTGCACCCTGCACAGCCCTCAGCGCAGCCCCTTGCACTGCCGGGGGGAGCGTAAGCCTGGCCATGGCACCTGGGCAGAGACTTGCCTTGGTGGCCAGATGGGCTGGGCATGGTCGGAGCCAAGGAGGCTGCTGCCCTCAGTGCCACTGACAGGCGAGGAGGGGGCTGAGGAGGCCCCCAGGGCTGGGGATGTCATCTGGGGCTTTTAGAGGAACCTCAGGGAAGTCGGTGTGTGTTTTTAACTGGCGGCCAGGGAGATTCTGGTCTCAACCTTATCGCTTTGTTCTCATTAACAAATGGGCTTTTCCTCCACAGTGACTCAGCTCAGTGCAAATGAAAAAAGGGACAAAGCTCATTCCTACAGCGGTCCACAGTCCCAGTTCTGGGAGGAAAGGGAGAGTCAGGTGTAACAAGCCCTTTCGGTCCCCTGTTAGTCCCTGTGTCTGGACAGGTTTACCTCATGGTTATGCTTAGTCTGCTTCATCCCTTCAGACTGAATTTGGCTGCGTTGTGGGCAACAGGCACCTGGGATCTGCAGTTCTCCTCACCCATCTGCACGGTGCTTTCCGTGCCCTGGGCCAAGCCCCCATCACCATAAATCATCAGAAATAGTATTTTTCAACCAGCCTAATTTTTTTTTTTTTTTTTAGTTCTGATTTCCCACTTGCTCTTTTGTTTTGTTGCTAAATCTAATGCTGAGCCTATGCCTGAGCTGCTGGTGTTGGGACACCAGCCACCCAGTTTCCTGTCCCTCTCCCAAGTTCCTCATCATCATCAGTCCATAGAGGATGTGAAATCTGGAACGGGATTCCAAGGCTCGTAGCCTCCATTCCTGCTGATGCAGCTCTATTTATTGCCAGTCCCATGTCCTTTCTTGGAGTGCTTTTGGCAGTCTTTTCCTACATCTGTGCTCAACCATCATTCAGGCACATTCCACTAAACCTAGGGTTACAGAAACGCATGAAACAATGTGATATGGATGCAGCAGAGCTGGGAAGGCACTGAAGGTTTTTGGTATTTGTCACATCCCATCACTGCCACTACCTTCCTCTGTGCTCCACATCTTAAAATCCCACAAAAAGGAAAACAGTTGAATTAGGAAATCTCCTTAATAAAATGATTGGAGGTTTTGAATTTGACTGTAGCTATTCTTTATTAAAATACTTCCCAGAATCAATCCCATTCTTCCCCTTCCCCACCCAAGTTTTAGAAGAAAAGGAGAACATTCAGGACTAGGATTTCTCAAAGACAAAAATAAATGTTGGCTTGTCTCTGTTCTCAGCATGAATTCAAAGCCTGAGACTGAGTGCTTTAAACAAAAATCCCAAGATTTGGTTTGCATTTGGTTTATGGCATCTGCTGTAAAGGAATTAACGTATTTCAGAAGACCCAAGAGCCCAATGGTTGGGGTACTGCCCTGGGACTCGAGAGGTTTGAGCTATACTTCTGGCTTTACCATCATCTCTAATTTTATTTCCACCTCTTACAGCCATTGTAAACCACATGGAGATCTCTGTGGAACTTTGCTGTATAAGGGACAGCGTCATTTATAGCCTACGTTGCAAAGAAATCCTCCCAAATCTGCCTAGCACCTAGTTCGTCAGCCAGCAGCAGGCCAGAAGCACTGTGAAATATGGCAAACCTGTGGGGTCCTCCAGCCTGGGCAATGGCAGAGTTCGGAAAAAGGCTGAGGAGATGCTGTGGGAAGAGGAGGCATTTTGGTGATGCTGGCTGGAGCATGAGGAATGGCCACACAATGGGCTGGGCCACCAAAAGCCTTGAAGACCATCCACCTCGGAGGGCTGCTCTCTCCCAAAATGCCAACCTCTTTTAACTGTTCCCTTTAACCAGTCTCTGCAATCCAGCTTTCTCAAACCCTCCTCTCTCAGACTTCAAGAGGAAAAAGCCGGTTTGATAGCGACTCTTCTTGGCTCCCCAGGCTGATGTGGGGCAAGGTCACCAATGCCTGAGCAGCAGCCACAGACCTCAGCAAAACTGTGCAGGAGAACAGGACTGATTTAATAAATGGAATTTCTAGATGTAGCCTCTATGAGAAAAGCACTTTATTCCCACCTCTGCTGCAGGAATTTGTGCAGAAATGTCTCTTTCTTTGCTCTACACACAACGATCACACACCGCAATCAGTGGGAGTCACCCTTTTTCTTCCTTCTTTTTCTTTCTTTTCTTTTTTCTTTTCCCTCTGCTGCAAATGCCAAATGCAAGTGGGTCAAGATGTGAGATACCAAAATCCTTCGAGGGAATTTGTGAACACCAGTTTCTCTGTTCTCTCCCCTCATGCTCTACCGTGCTGTGACATTTGTCACCCTTGTTGCTCACTTCACCATCGAACCCTCCGCTGAGAGCAAGAGGTCTCGGGCTCCTCTACACGACAGAGCCCCAGGATAGCGCGTGGGGACGAGTCCACCCAAGCCCACCCCAGAGGCCTGTGCCCCCTCCCTGGCTCTGTCTGGGGGTGCTTCTGTGTGTCTGGCCCTTTTCACCTCTTGGGAAGCATAATTCAATCCAATAATGCTTCGGATATAAATCAGGATCCCTTCCCCATCAGAGAGCCTGTGGGTGCAGGGACTGACAAAACTGGGGGGGTTCACAGCACTGGGGCAATCCTGTTACCAGGGGGGTAGTTTGTTGTGGAGGGGGGGGCTGGATCTGACCCCCAGGGATAAAGCTGCCGGGAATTAAGGGGCTGCAGCAGCGAGTCCTTCCCGGCCCGGCAGCCTCCCCCCTCTCCCCCCCGCCGCGGTTCAATTTGCTCCGTGCCAGAGGGGAAATTTATCGCCGCCCGAACAAGAGCACGTTTTTTTGGCGACAAACTCTGGCGAAGTGACATTCTCAGACTTTCTCGCCTCAAGTCCCCTCCGAGAAAGGCCGTCGCGACGTTTTACAGTAAATCCCGGTGCTTCGGTTTCCAACCGGCCCGATCGTAAATCCAACCCCCCCTCCCCTCCCGACTCCCGCGGCTCCGCGGCCGCGCAGGGAAAACGCGGAAAGGAAAAATCGGGGGAGGACGTTTCCCATGAAAGGAGCCAGGGAAGGGGAAAGGGGATGGAGACGATGGATTAATAAATGAAATATTGTCACCCTCCTGCCCCCGAGCGCCGTGGGTGCAGCCCGGCTTGCCGCTGGGTGCCCCGGTCACCCCCGGGGAGCTCAAACCGGGATTGATGTCCCGGGTAATCCTGGCAAATCCCGGCCCCAGGGTCTCATCCCCCGGCCGGGAGGGTCCGACGGCAAAGCCCCATCCCCGCACCGCGGGGCAGGGGGCAGCCGGGGGCCCCGTCTGGGCTCCGCACCCACCGTGTGCGGGTAAAAAGACCTGGAAAGGGGAAAAAAAAATCTTCAGGGAAGCGGCTGAGGGGCTCACCCGGCCAGAACCGACGGGGAAAGGGCTTTGGGTGCAGCTCCGGAGCCGGAGCTGGGCGACGGGGAGTTTTCCTGCCTTAAGGACAAGAGTTTGCCGTGGGGCCGGCAGCAAGGGGGGATCCAGCAGACGGGAGGCTGCGACCCAGCTTGCTCCCACCACCGGAACAACCCGGGAAACTGTTGTGGACGTTTAGAAGCACAAAAATTACCCAATTTCATTTTCTTTTCCAAGAAAAGCAACTAATAAAGGCAGCGAAAAAACCCTCCTAATTCATTGTAACATCGAAACTCACAGATCACACCAATTTTAATTTATTTTAGACAACAGCAACTCTGCTATATATAACCCCTACCCCCCAAAAAAACCCTGTAACTCAAAGCCTCACCTGCCATTTTGGTTGCAAAACCTCCAAATCCCTGTCACAGAGCAGTCTGCAGGCTGAAGCTGGACACCGAGCGTGGCTCCCTGGGTCTTGTGGCCCTCCTGCCACCACACGTTTGCAGAAGCTCTATAAAAGCCTCTCAATTTTTGTTGTTTTCGTTTTCTTTGGGTATTTTTTTTTTACGTGCACGCATCACAAATAATAAGAAGATGCTTTACAAGTCATGTCAGAGACCTATCACTCTCGTGGGAGTAACGATTTCATAAAATCCAAGTTTCACCTTTGAAAGTATTTCTGTAAAAATATTTGTGCTCATATTAACCATTTATGCTGTAGAAAATGTTGCACTAATTCATACCCACAGCCACTGTTACTCTTCCGGATTCAGAACAAAAACCCTGTCTCTGGACACCAAGTTTTCAGGCTACAAATTACTATTTATCTCTATTTGCAGTTACACTTCCCACAGGGTCAATTAAATTATCCGTACCTGTTTCTCTCTGTGTGTCAGGCTTTTCTTTGCTCACTGCCTGACTGAAGAAGAGGAAAGTGAATCGGATACACACAGTTAAATAACAGCAGAAAGTTATAGCTGGAGATAAGAGGGGTCCTGCAGCCCCAAGTTTCTCAAGGAAAAGCAAAGAGAAGATCGCTTTCCCCGATGGTGAGTGAAAGGTAGAGAAGATCTAAATTCTCCTCATGCTGTAATAGCTCGTGTTGCCACTTTGCCTCATCCTCAACTTCTGTTTGCAGGAAGTTGTGATTATAGTTGCGAAAAACAGAATAAACCAAAAAAAGGGCTGTTTCTTCCCTGCATAAAACCACTGTTTATTTGATAATTTTCCTTGTGCATCTGTTTGGCTTGCAAAGGCATTCGCAATCTTTTAAATCTTGGCTGCAAGAAAATAGATTTTAACCATAGCACAGGGAAGCGGAGCCGCTTGTGCCGCACATGCAGGGTGTTCCCAGGCAGCGGTTCCTGTGTGTTGTGTGTTTGAGATGCACCTGATCAGCTTGTAGAAAGGACAAATACATTGCAGCACTCTGCTGCCTTCATTTTACTGCTTATCTTCCAGATTTCCTCCCACTCTGCTAGAAGAAGTTATTCTTTCTGTCCCTCTGTCTTAAATGTCATTTAAGGAGATTGAATCTTTTCACTGTTATTATTTGGTTTCTTTTACTTTCGTAATTCAAGCTGGTGATGTTCCTCTACTCTTGCAATTGGAGTTCGTGTTTCCTTCCTGTTGCACAGGGACCTCATGTAGTCACACGCATAACTACAAATAAGTAAATGCAGGGAAGAAAAGCAAAGTAGCAGCCCAAACCACTGGGCTTACTTAACGCCTGTGTTGCTTCAGGAGAGCGTGGCCGTGCCCAGAGCAGGGAGGTCCCTTCCCAGTTGTGGACTGATGAGGACTCACAGCTCCTGCTGGTCGTACCCAGCGTTAGGGTTCGCTGCCTGTCACAGAGAGCCAGGGCAGACCCTCGCTGTGGTCTCCTTTCAGAGGATTGATTTGGAAAAGCAGCAGCCCCAAACCTCTTGAGAAAGGGGGAATTCAAGCGGTCCTTGGCAGCCCACGTAGAGCTTCACCGTGAGCCAGCGCGGCTGCGCTCGAATGCTCGTTCGGAAAACCTGGGGATGGCGAAACCTGAGGGTGGCAAAACCTGGGGGTGGCGAAACCTGGGGGGTGACGATGCCCAGACAGAACAATGCTTCCATGTACATATATGTGTGCATGCATGTACATGTGTGTTACATACATGGAAGCCCAGGCGCTGCCCGAAGGCCGAGCCCTGGCCAGGAGCGCCGCCCGCCCCGTCGGGGGCCCCGGAGCTCTCCGCGGTGCTGCCGGCCCCGGGTTCAAGTGCTGCCCCCGAGGGCTCGGGGGGGGCTGTGGCAACTGATCCAGGGCCTGGCTGGGGGCGGGAGGGGGGTCCCCGGGCTGTCAATCCCTGCTGACACCGAGGGGGGGGGGGTTGGTGGCTACCCAGCAGGGCGCTGGGGTTTCTGATCCACATCTGGGCAGGGGTGTTGCTGCAGGACGGCTGATAAACGCTGACAGCTGCTGATCCTCGTGTGAGCGCTGCGTTGCTTGAGCGTTTTCTGGGTAATTAAGTAAAAAGTAACATTTATTATCTATGTTCTGTCCCTATGGGTATGGGGTCGGACATGATTTGTTTATCATTTTCTCTGTGATCTTTCTCCTCAAAGGAACAAGACCCATCTGTCGGGCAGAGCAAAGCTGCTCGGCTTTAATCCATAAATGTTACCATTTAAGGGGTGCAACCTTTGACAGAACATAGTACAAGTCTTTGAACAAGACAGTTGTGCAACTGGCATTAAATAGCCTAATTGAATCTTTCACTAACCACACACACTTGCTTTGGGCAAAGGTTTTCTCTGTGCAAATATGATCTTGTCCATTTGCTTGGAAATTTATTACCTTTCCCATCATGCGAGTTCTACGCTATCTGCAGACTTAAAAGCTTAAACATCGTGCATTCGTCTTCTGCGTGTCCACGTGTTTCATTAAGGTGCCTCATAAATTCATTCTGACTTTCATTAGTTTGCCTTTGCTTCCGTGTTACACTTGTTTCTGTCTTTTCAAAGCATCTCAGTTCGATTGCCCCTTTAATCTCTGAGTTGGAGACATGATATTTGTTCTGGTGCATGTTAAACTGGAGTCATTTCTTCTAGCTGAGCACCTGCCATTCGAGGGGAGCACCCAAAATCTTTTGAAAACGTTGGCCACATGCTTTCTTCTTTCTCCCAAAATGCCTCTGAACGCCAGCGATCCAAACAGGACTGAATTGCTAGCCACTCTCAAGTCGATGTTTCGTGATCTCCCAGACCCTGCTGCTCTCTTTTTCCCTGATTTGTGCAGACGAGCCAAAGCTGTGCACGGAGGGCAGGACTTGTGCAGCCTCCCGCTCCCTCCAGACAGGTTTCGTCTCGCACATTTGGAGAGCAGAGTCAGGATCCAAAGGCTAGAAGGAGAAGGGGAAGCGGGGACAGGCCGGGGCTGGTCTGTAATCTACTAATCAGCTGCTCCTGGCTTATGGGATCAGAGGCCAACACAGGCATTCTACAAGGAGAGCAGGAGGTGAGAGCTGTGAGAATAAGTCTCACATCCTCTGCGTAAGATCGGAGTGCCGGTCCCGGCCTGCCACCTGATGTCCAACAGTTTTAGCTTGTTATCAGTGACATGTACCCACACACCATCAGAGATCCCCCACCACCTTCAGACTCCAAATCCATCCTTTCTGTTCCTTGCAAATACAAAATCTTTGGAAAATGTGTAATATCAGTCATCTTAGCTGCGATCTAAACTCATCATTTCTTGCCCTGTCCACCATGAAAGTGAAGAACATGATACACTCCGGTCTTGCCCCCGCTTTGGCATATTTTTTAGGCAATGCTCTGAAATTGATCTTTAGATTATACTTCTTTATAGTAAGTATTCAAATATCCTCAAGGACTCACTGCATTTATACAGCAAAGGAGAAATTGCTGTGTAACTTGCAGGGATTCACGGCTCAGTGTTTGCAAAGGGTTTGAGCAGTGAAAAGAATTAAAAGCCATGGGAATTTCTTTTTCTCCTACTTTGCAATCAGTTTGCAAGTCCCCAGGAGCGTTTGGCCTCACATAGCTACTACAGTGCAATGAGTTTTATTAATAATGGTGGTGAAATTAGGTGCATATGGATTATATTGTTATAATTTTACTGGATTATATTATTATGATTCTCTTTTATTTTTGAAAAAATCATTATAAATGGCTACGAAGGGGAAGTTTAAATCAGAAAGCTGCTCTAGACATTGGGTTTATTGCATTGCATAAAACACTCATCAACCTGCTCGATCTGCCTTTGTCCTCTTTATAGCTTTCTGGGTGATGGCTAAGATGGGACTTTGCCCAGACTCTGCACCTCACAGAAAGAAAGTCACTCCTGATGGTTATCACTGCTTTGTAGACTTTAAGGAGTTAACTCCAGACCTTGCTCTGGCTCCATTTCTGGCGAGTGGATTTTATGGGCTCCTTTTAACTCCCAGCACAGATTTGACACTCTGGCCTTTCATAATAATCCTCTCACTCATGTTGTTTCTTCTGGAAAATTCTCCTGCTCAGCTTGTGCCAAAAAGCTCCACATTCCGGTTCTCCCAGGCCTGTTTTTTTTCTCATTCCTGCTTTCTTTCTGTAGTTAACAGTTAGCAAGAGACAGGATGGTCCAAGGACTATTTTAACAAGGCTTTGTTCATTTATTTTCCAGATATTCCTTCTCTGAGCCACACACCCTCACCAGGATGAAGCAGCCTGGTGGGATGCCCACTTCCCTTCCAATGCTTGTCCATGAGGTTTTCCAAACCTTCTCCCTGGCAGTAGCTGGGAAATCACTGAGGAGCAGCCCTCCTCGAGCAGGTTGTGTCTTTACTCGGGAGCATTTTGACCCCCTTTCCTCTCCCCACCTTCCCCTCCTGCCAACTCCTGGACACCTTCAAGTGCAAAGTTAAAGTGGTGCTCAGCAGTAGCTTCACTGAAACCCATGGGACACCTCTCACACTCAGAATAAAACAGTTTTGGAATACTGGTGTGGATCTTCACCGCCCTCTCAGGAAAGAGGACATCTGAAGGGAATTATGTTTAATTCATGGCTTCTGCAATGTGGCATCTTGCAAAACGTTACCGTTTCATGATCCTTATTTTGCAGATGGAGAAACTCAGACAGAGAAGAGACTGAGCTATTTGATCTGCTACCCAACGACAACGAATGAAACTTGGAATAAACTTTTGCCAGGGTCTTGCTCACCAGCCTGTCTCCACAGGGCAGGTGAAGAGTGCATCTGCTGGTGTGAGACTGTCTTGTATAAATAAATCAGTGTGTGTGGTGGAAATCGAGTATTTAGAGGAGGCTGAGAGAGTGGCTACGTACAGATCTGCTTGTTTTACCCAGCACACACCTGCATCTTCTGTCGATGTTTTAAAAAGAAAGAAGATTAAAGAAGATAAATTCCACACAAGCCTAACAAAAGCAAACAGCGAGTTATGCTTATGACTGGATCACAAAGTTCTGACTGATTCAGGAGAAACTCTGGTTGATTTTTAACTCTGCTTTTTCCTTTTTGTAGAGCCAGTTTGTATTCATGAACACCACCACGTAAAGAAACACCAGCTTCCCCAAACCCACACTGCCTGTAAGTTCCCCCATCTGTGTTTTCCATTTTACAGCCTTCCTCCATCGCAGTAATTTGAGCTTTTGCTTGGAAGGCGCAGTGAAAGAGGAAAATCCTCCCAAGCATCTCTTTTTAAACAGCGTTTCTCAGTTCAGCTCCAGCCAGGGATTGCCCTCTCCTGGAGGACAGGAGAAAGTCGCATCCTACGACCTCGCAGTCCTTCCTTTCAGCTGGAATCCCTGCACCTGCCAGACCCCAAGGACACTTTTGCTCTCCTGGAGCACACTCACCTGTAATAAAACACTTTCCCTATCAAAACCTGGGATAGCCACACCATCCATTGCTGTCTAAACTGCCAGGAACAGAGGGACGGTTGAGCTGGAGAATGAAGAGATCTGTCCCAGCCTGGAATGGGAAGGGAAGGGTCCAGGGGAATAGTTATTCCCTGTTTCAGAGAATGGACAGGTTGTTTCTCACCGAATACTGTGGAACCCGCTGCTGCTGGAGGATGTAGAACCCAAAATTGCAAATGAGAGTCAAAAAGGGATCCAGCAGATTACTGAGGGACGCATCCAACTTTGGCTGTCAATCATAACCATCCAAGCAGAGCCACCAGGGCAGAAAGTTTCTTACCCTGCTGCTTGCCAGAGGCTGGGACATTATCCTCAGCAAACGTGCACTCCACACATGCCCCTTTTCCCAGGTATCTGCCCCTGGGCCACACTGGAAGCTGGGCTTGGTGCTGGAAGTGGGGCTGGACAGTGCTGAGGGCTGATCCGTGTGACAATCCTCGCTCCACCCGGCAGCACCGATGCTTCTGGGTCTTGCAGCTTTTGTACCACTGCCTTCCTGCTGATGCCCAGCCAGATTCCCACTAACGACAGATGATGCCGTGGCTCCTGCTCCCCCCCATCACCCACCTGTAGGATGCTGGACAGGCACATAGACATGACACGTAGGACTTCCCAGCACCTCGCTTTCCACCCTTCCATGGTGTCCTGCTGTAAAAACCCACCCCAGCAGCATGCCACCATGGAGCCAGCCCGGGTGACGTGGACTCTTTTCTTTCCCTGGCTGTGTCCCCAGCTCTTTCTCTGTCTCCGTTCTCAGCAGCTGCTGCCACTCGTCCTGCGTGAGGCAGGAAGTTCCCAAGGTGCTTGGAGACAACCACGGGGCAGTGACACAGAAATGCAGAGCATAAATCCTTTATGTATTTAAGTCTCGTAAAAAGAAAGCCCACGTCTCCTTCAGCTGCTCTCTGGTGCCCCAGAGACTTGGCCTGATATGAAACAGATTTTTTTTTTTTTTTTTTTTTGTAACGTTGCTATTTGGATAAGGGCACCAGCAGGAGAGAAGGTCCATTTCTCTGCCTAATGGTGCTTCAAACACTCTTGTGAAGTTGAATTAACACCACTAAAGGGAAAGATTAGAAGTCACTTTAAAGTGGCTCTGGGGGAAGTTTTCAACCCAATCTATTTGCACCCATGATGCTGTATAAAGATAGAGCTAATGGGAGTGCAGTGAAGTCATAAAGACAGGCAGCCTTGGTTTTAAATTAACAGGAGCATTATTTACACCTAGGACACGGGATACAGCAAACCCTTTACATAATCTCTGCTACTTTCTAGTTGCCCCCCTCCTACAGACTCAGGCACTATTAGAGTAGTTAATTAAAAAGATAATATAAAACTTCAGAAAGGTTTGATTCCTCTTTTTTCCTTATCAAATGATTCATTTTTATTAAGGCTGGTTGGTTTCTGTCAGGATAAATACACAATATCAGTGTTTTATTCTCCAAAGAGCCACCGAATGGGATGCTAATAAGATTAAAATGATAATAAATAAGCCAAACAGCAGCTTTTATGACCTCGTTTCTGCTGAGTTCCCTTTTGGTTCAGTTTTGCTCACATTCAAGCCTGAGCTCATCTACCACACGGCTCCAGCCCATTCACCAGATGTGGGGACCTGTTTAGGGGCTGCTTTCCTCTGTCCCCACCCACAGGTACTCTGCTTAAGTCTGCTGTGACCCCTGAAAACCCCTCACTGCCCTCAGGAGTCGTCAGACCTGCAGCAGAGCTCTGCACCATGCAGGAAAAGCTGCAGAGGGAGGAAGGTGAGGGGGAAACCGAGGCTGGGGCTCAAGGTGGATCTGCAGACCCTTCTGCAGGCAGGCAGCACCCTACAAGCACCCCAAAAACCAGGGGACCCTGCTACAGCTGCTCAGACTGCACCCAAGGGTGCCCCCGGCCTCTGCAACCCTCGCTTGTGGCCTCTTGGCTGTGGTCCCACTGTGTTTGGCAGGGTCTGGATCAGGCCTGGGGACCTCCCTTAGAGTGGCTCTGCTCTGGCCTCCCTGGGCATGAGCTTATGGCTGGGAAATGTTGAACTCCTTAACATTTACTCCTTACATTTCCCCTTCCTCCAGAGGCACTTCAGAAATCAATACCAGTATAAAAAAGGCATTTTGGAGAGAGATTGATGCCTTCTGCTTTCCCTCAAATGCTTCAAAGTGAAGAATAAATACCTAGGCAGAGGGGAAAGTGGGTCTGACAGCCGTTTAAATCAATTAGAGCCCAAATTGCCCCGAATCAGATCACAAACGCACAAAGCCGTTTCCTTTGCTGCATCTCGGGTTAGTGGCATCTCGCTGCTACGCTCGCAGGGGTTTTTGAAACATATATCGGCATAAATGCAGCTTGAAATGGCAGTAATAGCACAAGTAAATTAATTCTCCTTTCTCTCCCAGCTCCAGTGGTTTTTTCCCACTCGGTTAATTCTCGCTTGTTAATTAATTGAGCCCGGGGCTCCCTCTAGCGTCGCTCGGGCCGCTCCCGGGGCAGGGGGCTGCTCTCGCCCCGACCCCTCTCCCTTCTCTTCCCAACCACCAGGCCCGAAAATGGAAGGGAAAGGCCTTAAGGATGAGCTCAAGCATCTCAGCCGGACCTGGTCTGTGGAATTTTGCTGCAGACCTTTCCCCGCGTGGTTTGCGCGGGCGATACGATGAGGGCCTCCTTGCTCTCTTCGAAAAATGTTGCAATGGAGTCAGGGCTTTTCATCCTGGAGGTCATTTAGACCATATCGACATCGACAGACGATCTGGAGCTGAGTCCAACACAGCTATGAAAGCCTTCCCTCTGTGAGACCCTGCAGAGCTTCAGGGAGCTGCTCACAGCTCTATGCCTCAGTTTCTCCCTGGGAATACCAATCAGAGAAGCAAAGAGCCCTTCAAGCCCTTCAAATGCTGGGGCTTCAGGGAGGTGGGCCAAGGTTGTGTTGAAGGTCACGGGTCTTCAAAAACTTTCCTGTGTGCTTTGTTTTTTCTTGGCCCAGGGGATTGACCTGCATATATTCGAACACAGACTTTAATGCCGTGTTGAATGGCCTAAGGGATCTGTTGGCAGTGGTGCATGGTGCCTGCAGCGCTGCCTGGCTTTGGCAGGATGAGCCATGATCCTGCTCACGCCACCCACATGACTTCATCCTCTGGACAGAGCAGGGGCACAACCTGTGCGCAGGTACCCAGAAACCTCCATCCCTGCAGTCCATGGGCACGAGTCCGATGGCTCTGAACCACTAAATGTGTTACTTCCTTTATTTAGATGGAGATCCCAGCAGAGAAATAAGGTTTCTGTGCTCTGTTCTACCCTTGCTGCCCTGAAACAAGGCTTGAAGGGCTCTTTGCTTCTCTGATTGGTATTCCCAGGGAGAAACTGAGGCATAGAGCTGTGAGCAGCTCCCTGAAGCTCTGCAGGGTCTCACAGAGGGAAGGCTTTCATAGCTGTGTTGGACACAGATTCAAGACTTAGACTCTCACTGTGTCTCTGTGTTACTTGCCTGCCCTTGGGGGAATCTCTCCCTTTCCTCACTTCCTGCAAACATGTTCCTGGCAGCCATCCCTGCCCCAACAGAGGGATGCTCTTTCTATCGCTCACCACAGCACTGATCTCCATAAAACCACCAGTATCAGGGCCTCTGGGCCTGCCCAGAATGCAAATAGTAATAAATAATGGGGCCTTCTGGCTCCAGCCATCCTGCCCCTCCTTTCTCCCCTCCTTTCTCCCCTCCCTCAGCCGCAGTGCATCCTTTGGGGGGTCTGCAGGTATGCAAGCAGCCGGAAGGAGCCCATAACTCTTGGGGAAGTTGTCCTTTCTCACCCTGACCAAGGCATTCCTCTTTGTTTGGAAGACTTTTTCCTGTGATCTCCAGCAGACACACCTCAAGTTTCAATCCCAACCTCGCACTCCTGCTCCTTATTCAAGACCGTGACCTGCGACCTTCAAGGTCAGACATCTCTAATCCCAAGAACAACTTCTCTCTAGTCAACAGGGGGATCTCTCCCTCTCCCCCTCTCTCTCCAAATTCCTCAGATCTGACTATACAGATCCCTCCTCCTAGAAAGGCAAAAAAAAATCCCACCACATTAGTAAAAATAATATATGAGGGGTAGTGGCTCTGGGGGTGGGGTAGGGAGAAGAGACCTTAAAAGGCCTCCATCTCCCATGGATGTGAACCAAATAGTTTCAGGATGGTGCCACAACTTGCCTTTGCTCTGTCGGAGGGGAGAGACACCGAGCTCTGCTGCTGGGATCCACGGTCTCGTTTTGCTCCTATGACTCATCACTTGGTTTGGGGGCCTTTGAATTTTATTTTCTTTCATTACCTAAAGAATAGCCAGCGGACTAGTGGGCAGACCCACGCCACCTCCCAAGTGCTAGGAACAATCACAGAGCTGGAGAAGTTTTCTTTTTTTTTTTGCTCTATTTGGCATCCAAGCCTTCAGAGGGACTGGGGAAGGGGAGGCTGTGTCATCAAGGGTGTGAAATGCTGACACTACACAGAGGAGAATCATAAACCCAAGAGGCGAAGGTCCCCGGACAAGGGCTGAGGGGGTGAAGGGGAGAGGAGGGCTCACATCCGTCCACTTTCAAAGGGACTTAAGCCATGGATTTGGTCTTCTGCTTTTTCCCTGACTGGATTTCAAGTGCTGCTTTCCCCTTCTTTCATCTCCTTCTCTCCCCACCAAGCTCCTGCTTTGGACTCCAAGAGGCATGATTAATTAGAAGGAAAACCAGCAAGAACAGCAAAGCAATACATCTGAGGAGCTTCTCCAGGTGCTTCAGGCTGGGATTAGGTTGGGAATTTTCTGCTGGATGGCTGGGCCTACACGGGAGCAGAGTAATCCTGGGGATTTCCCAGGACCAGGAAACCCTCAGGACAAACCAGCCCCAGCACCTTGCTGCAGAAACCGGAGCTGCTGCTGGCGGAGGAGCTCTCCCCACCATCATGGGGATCCCAAGGACTTTTCAAAAGGTGAAAATCTGGCTGAAATCATAGTTCAACTCCAGACGGTCTGAAAATCCTGCGGTTTAAGGCCAAGAAGTTGTGAATCACCTCTCGTTGCAAGGTTTGAGTGTTTAAATTCATGTTAAACCCGGAGGGAATCTCTTGCTGGGAAATGCAGCCAGGAAAGAAAGGAACGGGGAGTTGAGTTAAGGAATGAAACGGAACCGTGTCCTGGGAGTCGGGTCGTAAAAAGTTGTTACCTGGTAGTTTGCAGGCTCAGGGGATGTAAAGTGACTTTTACAGGGAAGGTTTCTTTACGATCTGGGGGCACAAAGGCTGTCGCCGGGGCTGCCCCGTGCTCCACCGGACCGGACCGGGACCGGGATGCTCAGCCTGGGGTCGGTCGCCTCCAGCACCGGTGGCGAGGCACGTTAGTACCCACCGTCAGCAACCTTGGGGACACAGCGGTTTGGGGCTGTTTCTCCTGTGATTTGTATCACGGAGCAAAATTCCCTGCGTGTCCCCCGCCCTCGGCACCCGCCGCCCCGAGGCCCCGCACGATCGTAGCCGCGGGGCTTCAGCATGAAAACCAGAAAGCGAAGTAAATTTAGAAAAGCCCGTCAGGGTGGGGAGGGGACGGGGCCCCCGGCTGAAATCAAGTCGAGGAGTGATTGTCAGGATTTGGCCCGGAGTAATAGGGAGCAAAATCCCCACCCCGCCCGTCTTAACGGCGTGTAATTAGTCCGGGCCCTTCAGCGGCTTCTCCCGGGCGGTGATAGCGCCTTGAGCCCTGAGCCCTCTCCAGCTCTCCCTGCGGAGATCCGTTTGTCATCCTTCGAGTAGTTCCAGAAGAAAACCTCTCGAGAGGGCCGAGGGTCCTTTCCAAGGGATGCTCGCATCTCTTGCCCTCTTCCCGGCGAGAGGCGCAGCCCGCGGGATCCAGTTTTTCCTTCGCGCTTTTCCGACAAAGAGTGTTTTGGTTAAAAAAAAAAAAAAAAAAAAAAAGGAAAGAAAAAGAAAAAAAAAAAAAAAAAGAGGCAGATCTTCACTCCTTTTAGCTAAAGCACCCTTAAACCTCAATCCTGGGCTTTTCCTTTAAAAATCCCGCTCCCGTTTATCCTTTCCGTTTCCCAGTTCCCCTGCGGCTCCCGGTGATGGGGAGACGGTAACGACACGGGAGCAAGTGCAGGGAGCGGGGTCAGCGGGCCCGGCGGTCGCGAGGGACGGTCACGGCCGGTCCCCCTCGAGCACACGCTGGTTTTGTCCCCCCGGATCGCTGGAAGCACCCACGGGTGACACTTTGGACGGCAGGATCGATGTGCAAAGCGGGTCTGGACTTTGGTGCCTGGAGGAAGAGGAGGGGGCGAGGCTGAAGGGAAAAATATCCCCCGAGGGGCCGCAGTGCAGCATCAGACCCTGGAGGAGAAAGGGGTTGTTAATGAAGGACTCTGTGAAAGGCCCGTTGCGAAAGCAAGTGGGGAACCGGTTGGAATTAGATGGGAGGTAGAAAGGAGCCGAAATAGGGAAAACCACCCCAATTTCACAGCTGACGGAGAAGTGCGGGGAGCGGGTTCTGCGCGCTGCCCCAGGTCAGTCCTGACCGCGAGGGGAGCGTCGGGACTGGGGGCCGCTGGAAAAAGGGGACAAATACGCACCGGGGCTCCGAGCTCTCCGAAATGTGCCCCCTCTCTTCCTCCCTCGGTTGTTTTATACGAGAGGTTTGGTTGGAGTCTGTTTTTTCTACATGAAATTTCGGTTTATACTTATGGTTTCCAAAATCTGTAAAATCACACTCCTCAGTTTTCTTTTTTTTTTCCCCCATTATTGCCCATTATTAGCTATTAATATCGGTATCTTTTTATAGTTTTGAGAATGCGTCGCGAGTATAGGATCAGATGCAACTGCAAAGTATCTCCTACCGGCGTAAACTTCAACAGGTTTCCAACAACACCCCGGCCCCGCAGGCTCATTCCCAGAAAGGGCAGTGTATTACAAGTGAAGAAACTGGATAAATAGACCCTACCGAAGAACCAAATTCCCCCTTTTCTCCACCCTCTCAGTCCGAGCCGTTTTGGAATCGGTGCCTCCAGCCATCGGAAACCCGCCGGTGCTGTTGGGGTTTGATTTCTTTTCTTCTTTGCAATGACAGCCCTGCAAAGGATTGTGCCACAAACCATCATTTTTCTTAAAACAGAGCCAGAATTAATTCATTCTGATTGTTAAATTGTCCTATGCGGCCGGGCATTTAATCCTGTGCATAAATCCTTTCTGAAGAGAGAGCAAGCGGGCTGGGAGCCGTCCTCCTGGGAAATCCGGCTTTCCTCTGTGCTAGCCATGCCCCCAAGAAACCCCAAATTGGGGAGATTTCCCCCCCGCCCCCCAGCCCCGGCTTTACCATCCCGGGAGGAGGGTCCCATCCAGTTACCGGCCAAGAACTTGAATTCCCGCGGGAGGGGGCAGGAAAAATATATTGGTTGGGTCGGAGAAAGATGGGGGTACATTTGGGTGGGGGGCAGTTGCTCTACCTGCTGCCCTCCTACTTCTTGTGCAGCCCGACCAGGCCCAGGCCTCTGCAGCGCCGCAGCCCGCGGGTTTTCCGCGGGAGCGGCCCGACCCGAGCTCCCGTTTGGTCCAGGGAAGGGCGAAGTGGACCCGGGGGGGGGGGGGGGGGTCTGTCCTCGGCCTTTGGGGTGCTCGGTGTCACCTCCCGGCTCATCCTTTGGTGGATACAGGCGCTACAGCAAGAAACCCCAGCCGGGAGGTCTTCCCTTCCCTAATAACGCCACGATCTTTTTGCATTTAATAGTAAATATATAATATACAACATACATAATATACAATATATAATATTGTATATATAACATATAACATTTGCCCCCTCTGCACGTAGCTGTGTGCAGCCTGCAGCAAGGTGCCTGCAAAGAGGCAAAGGCTTCGAGCCCGGCTTGCAAACGTCGGGCTCAATGCGGGGAGCTGGACATCAGCTCTCCGCAGGACTCTTTCTCCTCTTTATTTTTTCTTTTTGGGGGTGTGTTTTCATGCCTTGGCACAACCAGAAGCTCCCGCTTCACCTCCGCAAAGGGTTTTCCCAAAATAACTCCCATTCCAAAAATGGGGAGGCTGGAAATAGAGGTGTGAGCGAACTGCCGAGCGAGCGGGGAGGGGCGAGGGGAAAGCCGGCTGCTGCTGCAGACCTTCATATTAAAAAATACATTCCCCCCGCCCTGCAAAGCAGTGAAGTTTCCCATTAAAACTGACGCCAGGGGATGGTCTCAGCAGCCGAGGCCGCCCCGGATTGGTGAGCTCGCCTGCAGACGCGGTTTCTAACAGATAAGTCAGTCGTCAGAGACCTCCCCCCCTCCTCCCTTACCCCAAAATATCTTTTTTTTTGCGAAGCCCCAGCCCGCTCCTTTCCCTGGCAGCGACCTGCTCCCCCAGCAGCGCCGGCTGCTGCTTCTCCTCCCTCCCTGCCCTCCACCCTATTGCAAAAGGGGGGGGGGGGGGGGGGGGGGAAGGGGGGGTTCTCCACCACCACCCCGCACCCCCTTTGGGGATAGAACTGAGCGGGGGAGGGGGCAGCACTGAGGGTCCTGTCGCCTTTCTTCCACCCTCTTTGGGGTCCCCCGCTCCGGGAAGCCCAAAGAGCGCTGCCCACCCCGGTGTCCCCCCCCTCCATGGCACAGACGAGGCTGGAACCCCCCTGCTGCCCCCCCCCCCCCCCCCCCGGCTCTGGGGGGGACCGAGCCGCTCCCTGCGTTCCCCACCGACCCGGCAGGTCCTCGGGTGCTTCTCGAGTCCCCGTCCCGTCCCCCCGCCCGGCTGTGGCCGCCTCTTCCCGGGAGGGGGGCTCCGCACCGGCTGCCCTGGGGGATTTTGAGGTCCCCGTTGTGCTGAAGTCTGCTTACGGACCGGGGGGAAGTAAAAAAGAAGATAAAATCCTTTTTTAAATTTTTTTCTTTATTTTTTTTTCAATTTTTTTCTGCGGCAGGAAGCTCCATCTTTAGACAGGTCTAGAGATGCTAAAGCAGCACGAGAATTCGAAGGTGGGTAAAACAAATCAATAAAAATTAAAGTCCTCTCCACTGCTTTATAGCAGAAGGCGGCAAACAAGCAGGAATTAGGGAGGAGCGGGGAAAGCCTGCAGTTTGCCGTCAAAACAGTGATTTTGTCTAGACAGGGGGAGGGAAGGTGGTTTTTTTTTCTTTTCCTTTTGCTAACACAATGGCCCTTTAGTTAAAAATTAATTTGCAGCACCCTTGCTCTCAAACCAGACTAACGTTCGACCAGAAGGAGCCCCTAGGATTTAAAAACAAACCAAAAAAATGAACCAAAAACTTAAATAATAAAATAAAATCAGCCGGATCTGAGGAAGGTTTGCTCGGCTGTAACAAGTGGTGGAAGGATGCCTCTGCGAAGGAGAGGGGCTGCCGTTATTGATTTATTTCCTTGGTATTTTTAAAGGGGAGGGGAAAGGTTTGCCTTTCTGGGAAAAAAAAAAAAAAAAAAAAAAAAAAAAAAAAGGAAAAGACAGAGAGGAAAGGCATGGACAGGTAAGTGAGTGCTGGATTCGGCCTCGCCGGGAGACTGGAGAGGGAGGCGTTATTCCTAACGTGTTGATCTCTTAGAATTTCCCACATGTAGCTTCCCGAGAATACTTTCTCCTCCTCAGCAGGCGCAGACGTCTGGGTAGAAACCCCCTAGCCGGCTCTCTGGACGGGCGAACAGACGTGCTTATTTTTCCTCTTCTTTACGTTTTCATGATAATTTCAGGCTCTGTCTTCTAAAAACCCCTCAGCTCTCTTTTAAAACAGACCAGAGGCAAAGCCGCGTTGGTGGTAGCCCCCTTCTTCACCCTCCTGCTTCTCTGCTGCGAGTTTTGACTTATTTTTTAATCATTGATCCGGCTCTTCATCACTAGCATCACTTATTTATTTCTTTGACTAAAACCACTAACCCGCGCCATGGACCCGGGGATTAGAGGCAGCCGCGTCGCAGCTCCGGCTCACCGCAGAGAAATCCTGCTTGGCTCAAAGGCTGGGAAAGCCTCTGAATTAAATCCCCACCACTTCAGCCTCTCCAAGAGCATACATAGTTTAAAATAATAATAATCATCATCATCATCCGACGCACGTTTTCTACTTACGTGGCTCTACCGTTCGCACGCTTTTCCGTTCTCCTTCTTTTTTTTTTGTTCCCCCCCCCTCTCTGCTGACTCTCAGAGCCCACCGGTGGGATGGGAAGGAAGGCTGCTCGCTAGACTTGAAACTAAAAGGTCATTTCGACAGGATTGCCAAGTCCACTTGCTGAGGGGGACTCAGCCTTTTCATGTCGCCATGTGGTTCTCTCCGGCTGCCTAAACTTGCCTCCGTCCGCAGCGATGCAGAGCTAGGAAAGCAGTTGTGCCATAATGAGGTACCTTTAAATTTAATTTCCTGTCCCTCCCCTGCTTTATGGATTTCTAATAACAATGTTGAAAACCAGAGAAGAAACCTATTAAAGTCTCCGGGACAGAGGGCTTATGTAAATAATTGAAGGTAGCCAGGCTTAATTGAATTTCCCAACAAATGGATGGAATAGGAACAAATGGAGTATTTTGTTTAAGGGACCGCCCGGTGTCAGATATATTTCTGTTGCTCATTTCCAGAGAATTTTTATCAATATTATTCCTTTTTCCTCTCTCTCTTCTTTTTTTTCAACTGAGAACTCTTGCAAAGATTTAAGTGTAATTCAAAATACTCCAAAATACAGCAATTGAAAGAATTCCTGAAAAGAAACAAAAACTCTCCTGAAAATTACTAAAACGATCCAAAAAAAAAAAATTAGAAATGAGTTTTTGGCATGCGAATACACGTGATGAAAGAAATTCTCGCACAAGTTGTCGGACCTGTAGCGGTCTTGGCAAAGCGAGGGGTTTAATCCGGGCAAGTTAAATGCGCTTGACTGATCGATTTCTTGTCTGATCGTCAACTTGTTCAAAGTATTTTGCTAATTTATTTTATTTAACGACAGCCAACGTAACGTTTCTGACTCTTTTTGTACTTGTAAAAATGACTTTTTAGGGCTTCGGCCCCAACCCTTCCGCCCCAAGCCTCTATCGCTGATTAAAAGAAGCCTCATTAGACGAACTCAGAAACTTTACCGCATGTCTGGAAACTCATTATTTTTTTCCGAAGCGAAGTCGCTCTCCCCTGTCCCCCGGTTTTGAGGGGTCCCGAACCCCGCGGTAGGGCCGGACTGGGGCTGAGCTCAGCCGTGATGCCGCAAAGGCACCTTCGGCATCCCCGGACACCCCAAATTCATTTCGGCTGCCGGGGGAAGATGCTTGCTCGCTGCCCAGAGGTGTTTTCGATTTGCTTCTCCGCACCTTCCAGGTTTCCAGTTCGCCCTGCAGAGAAATTGGGGGTCACTACGAGGCGGGAGTGCGGGAGCTTCCTATTAATTGGCGTTTTCTTATTAATCGGAGTTTTCGAATTAGTCGGAGCAGCGAAAGGAATATGTTTTTACCTGGATTCTGCTTTTAAGCTCGGGGCTCCGCAGAGTTTGCTTTCCCTTAGTCCCTCGGGAAGTGGGTGAGGAGGGGAAGGGACGTTGAGGGGACACGCGTGGGTCCTTCCTTGGGTTTCCCTTTGCCCGGGACTAACGACTCCGTCTAATTGCGGGTTTAATCTGTAAAACCGGGAGCTCCGGCTCTCCCGGAACGTGGGCGGCCGCGCATCGTGCTTTCGCGGGCGGAGGAACCCAAAGATGGAAAAGCAAATCCTCCAGGCCAGCCCCGACGGGGAGGGCAGGAGGCCGGGCCGAGGGGCTCCGAGGGGCTCCCCGTTCCACCCCACTCGTGTCTCCCTTGCCTCGGAGGAAAACTTTTTTTCCGCAGCAACAAGTAGCCGGGCTGGTGCCCTCCCCGGGGTTTTTTTTGAGCCCCCAGACCCCGGCGAAGGGAATCGCAGCTGGAGCTGCCCTTGGCGGGGCTTTGCCCGTGTTTTAGGCGACCCACGGGGCGGGCTTATCCCTCCTGTCCGGGCAGGAGACCCTCGCTCGGGGATCCTCCTGCCCCTCGACACCCCGGGGCCGCGGCGGGGCGAGGACCACTGCCTTCCTCTGGAGCTGCCCATCGCCAGCGGGACCCCCGCGGCCACCTCCGCTCGTGGCCGTGGCACCCCGTGTGCCTCTCACCCCTCCACACACACCCCCCCCCCCCCCCCCCCCGGAATTACTGGCGTAGCAAAAGCCTTTGCGTGGGTCGTAAGAGCCCTACGGGCCTTCAGAAAGATGTGGTTTGGCGGGGTTTTTTTTTGTTATTTTAATGCGGCTTTCCTCGAGGCAGAAATTCTAATTTAAGTTTTATTCTTTTCTTGCTTTGCTTTCCCCATTTTTTCTTAAAAAAAAAAAAAAAAAAAAAAAAAAAAAAAAAAAAAAAAAAAAAAAAGAAGGAAAACCGGAAAAAACGGTGAAAACGTTTGTCTTCTTGGCAGAGAAAGACAAGCTGCCCCTCGAGAGCCGCAGCTGGCTCCGCGGAGCGGCCGGGGCGAGGGCGCTGCGGGTCCCGGCCAGCGAGCGCCGCCCCGAGGCCACGGGCCCCGCCGCCGCCTGGAGCGGGGAGACGCGCCCCGGGGCCGCCGGGCTGCCAGCCCGCTCCTCCGGGGGACGGGTGGTTAAATACAGCCCCCGCCAGCGGAGGGGCGGCATTTATTATTTATAATTTATTTATTTATTTAAAAAAATATTATTATGACTGGAGCTGTAATGATTCGAGCATTCACGTAAAAAAAAAAAAAAAGTATTTTTGCCACGGGCGGTTAAGAAATATCACAGCGCGGTTTTGTGCGCGTTGCTGTTATGTCCTTTGGTCTGGCGGGTAGCTGGGAGAAAGGACGAGCCCACACAGGGCTGTTTCCCACTCACATCCAGGCGCAGCCTTGTGGAGGGGGGAGGGAAGGAGGAGGGTTTGAGGCCAACTTTTTAATCTTTTTCCTATAAATGCGGCAAGCGCCTCCCGTTTGTAACGTATTCTGCTTGGGAATATCCGCATGGCTCCTAAGGAACGGACACCAGATACTCCCAAAGGCTAATGCTGATGGATGGGAACTGCGAAAAGCAGCTGCTATAACCATATTTTAATAAAAATACCGCTTTGTGAAGATCTAAGTCACAAAGAAACCCATAATGAGATCTTGAGATTCAGTGCCCTTTCCCTTGGATGATCTGTAATAGATTCTATTATGTAAGTGTGTGTGTGTAATGGATACGCACACAGATATACATTTACTGATATATGCTCACGCAAACACTTGAAATCCCTCCCATCCCAGCCTATTAATTACTTTAGCACTTATTCCCCTGACAAGTAGAAGTTATCTTATAGCTAAGACATCCATTTACTGTCTAAGAGCTCTAACTCGTCTTTGACGTCTGAATTTAAAATGTCTTAAAACTTTAGCAACAACCAGAAGGGGCGGAAAAAAAAAAATCCCATTACCTTAAAATGTTATTCCAGCCCAAGAATTAAACCTAATACATCACCTACTTACATTTGGGGTTCTTTTTCCTTTTTTTTTTTTTTTTTTTCGCCTTACTGTTATTTATTTTAAACATAATAGTGGAATTAAATGGCACATGCAGTTTCGTTTTTCACTCATCTTGAGTGCTTTCCTTTGTTTATGTTTTCAATCTGCAATTCCGGGGCGGGGGGGATGAGGCTTCATTTCCAAGTTGCAGCAGTGAAAGCTCCGTTAAATTCTATTCCTCTTGCCTGTTTTGTCTGGAAGAAAGAGCTTTTAGGAGGACGAGTTCAAGTGTGACCACGACTTTTGTTTTACAAATTGCATTGGCGTAAAAAGTGAAGCAGTGGGTCTAGAGGAGTTTTTAATCCTCTTTGCAGGAAATAGAAAATATTCTACGTGTTTCAGAGTGATTATAGGTGTGGCACATGTGAGTGGCGCAGGTTGTGTAGACGCCTGCCTGCAGACACATATCACACGTATGTACCAGAGGTATGTAATGCTACAACCCCTCATGTGTGAACATGAGTGTTATAGTAAACTGTAAATTCTTTCCCTCCCCAGGTTTGATTTAAACCTGAACTTGCCTATATTTGTGTATCAAAAACGAGAGAAAGAGGGAAATGATGAATTGTGAAATAATAGAAAAATCTATCTTCATTTAAAATCCTAGTCTATACCGAAGATGCGAAATCAGACGATATTTTCCTCCCTCCGTGCACATCGAGAGCTCTAATAAAAACCCAAACAAACCCTCAGGCTCTCAATATTCCCCCCCTCCTCAAAAAGACCTTCCCCCCCTTCTATTCTCTTTCAAATGGCTGTTTGGTTTTTTCGGGGGGTGGTTATTCTTTGTGGGTTTGTTTGTTTGTTTTCGGATTCCGCCCCGTCTCCCCGCCCGACCTGGTGTAAACTGTTTGAAGTTCAACAACATGGCTAAGGTTTATTGTAGTTCCGGAACTATAGATTTATATACCGTCCCATCCCGGCTTTTAGAGGCTTTCCAAATGAAATGGAGTTAAGTTATAGTCAAGTTTCTGGCTCCTCCGTGCTTCTCCTGAGCTCGGAGGATTTGTTTCTTCAATGAACTTTTAAACTCCCCTAAACTTGCCCTTTCGGGACGGGGCTATCTCTGCCTATTGCCTTCCCAGCTTTTATTATTTCTTTTGCTCACCCCGTTGAGTTATTTAGTCCACTTGAGGACAAACTCCCAACTTACAAGGTAAGAAATTGACTTCATATTATATATATATATAAATATATGCGTATAAAAGTGTTTTGTGACTTCACCCGGTAGGCTGGGGATGTACAGTCCTTTTTTTTTTTTTTTTTTCCTTTGGCTAAATGGGAATTTTGGCGCTTTTTTTTTTTCCTCCCCCTGACAAACTTCCCCCGCGGAAGTTGCTCGGAGCTCAGCAAAGCCCCCGGGGCCTGGCCGCCTCCCGGCCCCTCTCCTCGGCTTTAATTCTCCCTTTTATCACCACCCAGTCATTATTTTATAACACGCTTTTCCAGCGCGGGGAGCGCGTCGGAGGGAGGAAAAGACACAATAAGTTTCTCTGTGTTGCTATTTACACCTATAAAATAGTCACAATGACGCTTTTTTCCTCTTGCTTTAATTGATTTATATGTTCTTGCCTTTTTCTTTTCTTTTTTTTTTTTTTTCTTTTTTTTTCTTTAAATGAATCACGTTATACTTGTTTTCAGCGGACTAGAATATGAATAAATTGTTTGGGTTTGTGTTTTTTTTTTTTCGGAACTCACTGATTTAACTCTATTCTCTGTGGAAAGTTATCCAGACGCTGGCAGGTTTAGATTAAAAAAAAAAAAAAAAAAAAAAAAAAATCTAGTAATAGTGTTTTAATATGAAGTCTTGATAAATTAGCTTCATATCGGAAGCGATCCTTTAAATTAGCTTTCCAGAGTAGGTGGGGGAAGAACTTTAGGAATTTTTTGCTCTTTTTTATAGCTACGATAATCGCTTGTTTCTCAAAGTCAATAGCATTTTACTGTTTCCTCTGGTCTATTTGTAAACTATTTGTAAAGTCCTGCAGGAGGGATCCGCTCCAGACACTGTACATAGGAAATCATTTGAATAGTCATTTCGTGCAATCGGAGGGGTTTTATTTCGTCTCTGAAAAGATCCTTTTGTTGCTTTTGTTTCCTAGCAACTGTTTTCTATTATAAAAGTTCAGATTGCAGATGATGTCAAACAAAATGGCCGCCCAGGCGCCTTTCTTGGGAATTTTAGCCTTTGACCCAAGGCTGAACTAGAACTGCTCTGTGAATTAGGTAGTTTCATGTTGTTGGGCTTTTAATTTTAAACACAAGAACATCAAACTACCTGATTTACTCCAGTTATCCTCCTCGCTCTTGTTTGCTGAGGGCAGTGGCCCCGGGAAGGATGGGGAAGGGGTGACAGCCCTGTATCCCCCCCCCCCCCCCCCCTCCCTCCACCCCCTGGACCGCACCGGCACCGGGATCGGAGCCGGGGCCCCCCCGCCCCAAGCCCGGCTCAGCCCGCGCCGCCGCCGGGCCCCAGCGCCGGGGCAGGGGGTGGGTTCTTTGTTTAAATCCCCGTTTCGGGGACCTTTTGGCGAGCCACCGCAGTCACGCCCCGAATCATCAAGAGCTTATTAAAGGTCTAATTAGGCTGTGGCGCCTCGCAGAGGCTAAACCCCCCCATCCCCAGGCACAGCCCCGCGCTAGGAAACCCCTCTGGGTGCGCGATGAAGTTTGGGTCTCGCGTAAAAATATAGACCTATAAATAGGGACAGAGCTGGAAAGATATTTCAGTGCCCCTCGTTGGAGCAGCTGTGACCTACACCTCCGTGTGAGGGTTTGGGGAACACAAAAAGAAGCGGCGCCCAGCTGATGAGTTTCATTGTCCCCCCAAAATAAGTTTATTAAAGGTCCCGCTGCACATCCCCGTAGCGCCTCAGGTCTGGCGTTTCGCTGGCGGGGTTTAGGGGGACCGGGATGGCGAGCGGGTCTCTGTGGCTTTTTCTATGGCGGTAAAAATACCCGGGCTTGGCCATACGGGCTGGGTATTGACTATTTAGTCACCAAGATGCTCCTGCACCTCGTAGGAAACTTGCCCACGGCTTTAGAGACTGAGAAATGCCAAGCCGCGCTCTGTACGCATGTAACCGTGCAAAGATGCGCGGCTGGTGCTCGTTGCTGGGCATTCAGCTCTAAGTTCAGGAAATATAACATCTTCAGGCGAAGCTGAGCGAGGACCACGGCTGCGAAGTTCACGAAATTAAGGGGTTTAGGTGGTCTCAGAAATGCCCACAATAGTTTCACCACATCCTTCCTCGGTATCTCAACGTGTTGCACGTGGGAATGTACTGATTTAAGCCAAAAAAATACCAAAACCTATAAAAATTCCTGTGAGAAAGAGGGAGTGCGGAGAGCTCTGCCTGTCAGTGTGCTTGGATGAAGTCCACTCATTCCACTTTCTGCAAGTGGAAGCCCGTAGAGGTGTGTGTGTGAGAGAGAGAGAGCGAGCAACCAACTCATGGAAGTGATTTTCCCTGCATCGTTGTTTCAAATGCGCATAAAACCAAGTTTCACATGATCCAGGCCACGGCTAAATAAGCCTGGGACTGGATCTCCCTTCGAGGTTTGAAGAATTAAACTTTGATACCATACCCAGGGTCTAACCCACCAGCTGCTGCTACTTTTCGTGGCCGAGTCGATTACTTGAATTTCAGGGTTGTTTTTTTTTTTCCTCCACTCGGAGTGTTAAACGAAAACAAACAAACAAAACACTTGTGTGGATTTTTAACTGGTGCATGCTTTATTCCCGAAACTGGTAATCATTGTAGGCACCAGTGCCTATCTCGCCTGGAAAACAAACAGCCGCTCGAGGGGAGGAGAGGGAAAGTCAAACAGCGTAAAATAACTCGGAGTTTTCGACTTAACTCACAAGCCCTGTGACTCCTTCCTTAGAAACAGCGTGCTGCTTGTGCCCTAACTCAAAGCCCTTAAACGGAAAAGGACAATCTGGGAAAGTTAATCATAAACTATTCGGTAATAATGTCCCCATAGGCAACCACTAACCTGCCTTGTAAATGTCTGGGCTTCTGATTTTGATCTCCCTCCTCCCCACGTAAATACAGGAAACAAGGGCCAGGGAGGAGAATGGGGGACACAGCGCCGGGAAAGATCAGAATCAGGCCCGGGGGGTCTGTATTGCTGCCTGAAAACGGGAATTTGGGCTCATTTCCCAAGGGCTTTGGGGAGGAAGGAGCGGGGAGAGGAGGGTGCGGTGGGCAGGGGGTCCCGCCTGTCCCACCGGCACGGCTGCCTCTGGAGCGCTTTGTTTCTCTTCTTTTCCAAATTAAAAAGAGAAAAGTGACCTTACCTGGAGAAGCAGCTGTGTGGGGATGGCTAAAAATTAAAATAAAATTTTAAAAAAATTACCCTCCGCGCGGGAATTGCCTGGTTTGCGACACGCTGCACATTTCTGCGCTTGCAGGCAAGGAGCAACTGCAGTGAACGCACCAAATTTCCCCCACAGTTGCTCTCCTGCCAAGGTCCAGCCTGTCTGATATTAGCCCGGCCCGAGATGAGTTTTAATTAGGGGCAAAAATGTTGTGAAAAGAGCTTGTCTGAAAGAAATTCACCCTTTTCTCTTACTGGGGTTCACGCTACGGTTTTTTATGGAAACAATTCTATCGCAGCTTAATTGTTGTACCTGTGCTTGGGTTTTCCCACCCTATTCCCCTGCCTGGAGTGGGAGCGAATTTTCTTCAACATCACGGGCTGTTACTTTCCTTCGTCCCAGACTAAGGCGATTTGGACATTTTACTTTATTTTATTTTATTTTTGCGGGGTGGGGGGAGCCTCCAGTTATCTCGTGGTGACCCCAAAGCAGGGCCAGGGGAATCCGCAGCAGTTGCACCAACAGTTCCCGGGGTGTAAAATCTGCGGCTGCGAGGCAGTCGCCCAGCTATTCCATGGCAGTAGAATATTATTTCAAGGAGGGAGGCAAGAGGGGTGTGTGGATGCGTGTGGAAATTAGTCTAGTAGCCAGAATGTGGGCTCCCGAACAACAACTAAACTTTATTTTAACTTTCTCTCCTTCCAGCTTCCCTTTTCAAATGCACATACGCTTTTATTTACAGGGGATCTAAAGGCTTTATTAACTGCTGAGATTACAAACCTCATTTGGAATTGGGGTTTTGAGCCGGAGTATACTTTCGGTCCTTGGAAAATTGCCCACATGTGTAACTTGTTTTTGCTTCTCTTCAGACAAGGAATTCCCCCCCCACCCCCTCCCTCCTCACCACTTACGGATTTTTAACAGACGGCAGCATTCAAACTGAGAGCTAGCACAGGAAATGGCAAAGGTAGATCCTTCGGCTTTTAGGCTACAGAAACTTATTTCACTTTTTTTTACTCTTCAGGAGGGATTTTTGTTCCGCTTTCGTGCGTTTGGAGGGGTCCGTGACTGAAGTTTCTTTCATAACCTCTTAGATTTGCCTAAATGTATCATTCATAAAATACATTCACTTTATGCTGAGATTTTTATTTCTGTTTCCTGACTCTTACAAAAAAAAAAAAAAAAAAAAAAAAGAAAAAAAAAAAGAAGAAGAAGTTATTCCCTTGTCAGTCTTGTGATTATCACTATTATTAGTAGTAGTATCATTTCGGAATGGTTTATATCGCCTAAAATAAACGCCCAGCCCTTTGAAGGCTGGGTTATCTCAGAATCTGGTCTCCAGACTCTCCATAGCCATGAAGTTCACTCTCAGCTTTTATCCTCTCTTCGCTTATCCTTATCGGCTTCCAAACCCAAACTGCAGAAGCGAATATGCCCAAAGTAACGCAGGGAACAGCCCGACGCCGTGTCGGCCTCTTGGGGTAAAGATGCTGGTGCCCCCCGCGCCGTCCTGCCCGGCCCGTGCATCAGCACCCCCAGGTCTCCCCCACCTTCTCCATATCAGCGCTAAAGAGGCAAAATCAGCTGGAAGAAGGTGCCAGTTCTAATAAATGATAACAACCGTCTTTTAAAAGTGGTTAAATATGTTTCCGGTAAGAAATGGATCATCCGCTCTTTTTTTAAAAAAAAAATATTTTCTTGTGACAAACCTGATAAATCAGTAAAAGGTGGCAATTGCACGGGCTTAAAATCTGCATATTGAAAAAATATTTTGTATTTGATCGCTTTCAGCTTAGAAATGCCAACCCAAAGAGCTGTTTGTTCAGGATGGATTTTGGCAGTTGTGCATTTCAAAGCACTATTTGGAAATCATTCCTTCTCTCCACAAACAATAAAGATTATTTATAAACAGTATCTGAGTTCAGAAGCCTCTGGCTTTCCATTGCAAGCTGACAATACACTGATTTTTTTTTCCTCGCAGCCAAATACACTTGGCGCTGATTCTGAAAGCAGGAAAAAGTTTCCACTTCGGACTTTTGTTTGTTTGTTTGTTTTTAATAACTATTTCCAGTTCCACTTCCCTTTACCAACTCTCAACAATCACATATCTAAAATTAATCTAGTTGGCGATCCGAGCAAACTCGCACATCCTGCCTCCTCTGTCCCAAAGAGTCATCCTTTTAGACTTGTAGACTGCTCCGAGGTCACTTTCTCCTTGGCTTTTCCTTCTCCAAGATTATTTATTTTATTTTATTTTATTTTTTTTTCAAACAGAAGAGCGTTTCATGTAATTTCTGATGGGTTTTCTTCAGGGCTTGAAAATACAAGCGCCTGTATAGTGTCACCCCGAGCACGCAATACCGCACAACGGGGTCTCTGCAAGCGGGCAGACCTGGGATGAAGCTGTAGTTTGGCTTAAGCCCTTCTCAGAAAAGGCTACAAAGAGATGAGCTATGGGGATATGTATAAAAAATAAACTACTGAACAAACGGAAACCTCCAGAGGAGCAAAAGCAAATGGATTTTGCAGATCTTCTTGTGAGGTTTCCATTCACTAGGGATCTGGAAACCCTTGGTTTATGCCTCACAGCCACGCTCCTAAGAGTCTTCTTGGTTTAAATTTATATACTACAGAAAATTATATACTCACATGCTGACATAGTTCATCATTATTTATAGGAGGCGCACCAGGATTTTTTCCAAGAATATATTTATCACAGGTAAGACATGGCCAATCTATCTCGCAAACAGAGAACAGGTGTTTTGCTTCAATTAGGGTTCAATAATTTCATCTATACTTATTCAACATCCTGTTACCAACACGGCTGTTTATCCATCAGTTGTATAAACACATCTCCATGCGCCAAGCGAGTTTAATCTCCACAACACACTTAAATCAGCCCTTTCCTTTCCCAGGCTCTCATAACATTTGCAGAGTCCCTCCGAATCTCTTGTGAAATAGTCTGATTTTTAAAAATCATTTCTGAAAGGCAATAAAGCCGAGAAATATGACAACGTGAGCAACCAGCTCGTATTTTATGTCTGATGACACAGAATCTTTTCATTTCAAAACCTCCCCAACTCTTAAGGAAGTTAAGAGAAGAAGGGGGGGGGGGGGGGGGGGGGGGGGGAGAGAAGGAGATAGAGATGTGGAAAGTTGCAAAAAGCAGGAATTTCCCCTCATTTCACACAACCCCTGTTCTTGTGAGATGCACTGGAGAGAGCAGCGACCCTGCCCAATGCTGCTCCCTGGTAGGGGATTTCTCTGCCTTCACCGGTTTAAACGCGAAAAGGGGTGAAGTGGAGTTACTTTGGATTAACCCCCCTGGAAAGGAGAGGAGACTTTGCAGGTCAGTGGGGAGTACTCACCTGGTGACATCTACCCACGGCTGGCTTGGCAAGATCCTAGCCCAGCGGCTGGAGAGGGCTCCCCAAACACTCCCCCAGCCTCACCTTGGCTGGAGCCTGCGGACTGAATCTGCTTCTCCAGCACAGGCAGGATTTCGAACTGGCTGGGGGGCTCTTGCTACCCTGATGGATGCAAAAATTAAAAAGAAATCTGACCTCCGGCATTAAGCTCTGGCTCTCCTTGCCCATCATCCCGACCCTCTCTTTCTTTTTTTCTTTTTTTCTTTTTTTTTTTTTTTTAAAATTATTATTTTATTTTAATGAAAATGGACAGCTTCCTGATAGCGCCTCATTTAGAGGAGCGCTGGTCCTGGACATGGGGAAACGCGCCCTTCCATCAGGCTGTAGGGCAGATGCTCATGGAAAATCACCGCTTATAGGAATAAGGGAAAATCTAAGGCTTTGGGTGTAGGTTTTTAAGCGCCTTCATAACCTTCCAGTGTCAGTAGAACACCTCTGATAGCCATTTCCCACATCCGTTTTGTGTAGGCACGGACATATGGACACACACGCACGCACACTCTCATACAGCCAGAGAGAAAGGCGAAATACATGTTTTCCTTCATTTCAGGCGGCTATTAGCACCCTTCAATGTTATTATTAGTCTGTTAATATAGACTTCCATCTCTGTACACTTCAGGAAGGATTCGCGATGATTTATCATTCCTAGAAATCTCTTTGCCCTTCACTTTAAATATCCTTCAGTGTTGGGGTGAGAGGGAGAAGGGCGGAGGGGTAATAGATTAAAGGAGGCAAATTGATCCAGACTGATACAGCTGAAGTCCAGCGAAACACTTTTGCCGTAATCATAGAGAGCACCTTTTCCTTAACCAACATTTACGACGCCCTCGGACCATCTTGCAATAAATGGATTTATCATCATAACTTGGTAAAACTGACCCCGTTCCCCCGCATCGTTTGGGCTGGGAGCCGCACCGAGCCCTCACCCCGTGTCAATCATTCCCTTCGGTGGAAGGAAAAAAAAAAAAAACAACCCGAAATCGTCGCGTTTTCGAAAACACACGAAAAATGCGAGGAGGGGTGGGGGGGTGTCTGACACGCACACACACCGTGAGCACACACATGAGAGGTGTGAGGGGGGGCACGGTGTCTGAAAACGCGAGGGATTCCTTTTTTGCCCCCATTCTTTTCCACAGGCAATAAATTCAAGGCTATAAAAATCAAAGAAAGCTAATGTAAGTTTTATTAAACTATTTAACCATCACAAGTTTAAGGCATTCTGTAACAAAGCCGGATCAGTGGCGCACTGTATTTTACTAGCCTTGTAAAGTTAAATGAAGGCTTCTGATTTCAGCAATGTGGGAAACTATTTTAGCCCCAGCAAAGCAACCCTGAGATGACGCCGCGAAACATGCGAACATATGTTCATACACAGAGATATTTTGAAGGTATTTTTCTGTACGTATATAGATGCATAACGTCTAAGGCAGCCTCTGGAGGTGCACAGGGGCTGCGGCTCGGCAGCTCGCTGGTCAAAGTTGCAATGCCACCTCCGTGCCAGTGACATTTTAAATTTCATATTTACCCGCATTATTTTGCCATATTAACAACCCGTTTTCCCATCCCAGCTGGTTAATTATTTATAGCACCCTCCCCACCACTCTTGCTACCCAGATCCATCTTTTTCTTTACAAAAAACGCATATTTGTTTGCATCCATGTATATACGCCCGTGATGCATGCGCACGTATGTATGTGTATGAAATCACGGCGCGGGGGGGCCGGTTGGTTTGCGTTTATTCTCTGGGTTTTTTGCTATCGTACTCTGGAGCCCGAGTGGCAAAGAATAGCTTTTATCTCTATTCCCCCATGATGGTTATTAAAGGCAAAGCGAGCACATCAGCATCTTTTTTTTTTTTTTTTTTTTTAAAAAAAATCCGCCCCCCCCCCTTCCGGACACCACTAACCCCCCCCAATATTTCAGAAGCAAATCTAGGAAGGGATATTAGCCCCAGCTCTGCCCGTTCGGTGGCTTTTCGAAACTCCTGACGTTTTGCAACATTGCATAAACATAAAACAATCCATCCTTGATATGGAATGCAAGGGCGGATGACAGCGCAGCGCAGCCCCCTCGGCTTCGATTGATTTACGCCGAGACTGACGCTTTATCAGGCACACGAAAAAAGTTTGACCAATCATTTTGCTGGGAGCTCACAACACAGCAGCCCAACTGTACTTTGTTGGCTGGGAAGTTGGAGAAGGGGGTAGAGTACAAATCTAGATCTGTCCTATATATTTTTTTCCCTTCATTGAACCGTGCTTTGTATGATGTCTGAGAATGTCCATTTCTGGGACTCTTAGCAATTATTATGTCGACTCTATTATAAGTCATGAAAGTGAAGACTCGCCTTCAGCTAAATTTTCATCTGGGCAATATACGAGTTCCAGGCAAGCTGGGCACAATGAGCATCTAGAATTCCCCTCCTGTAGTTTTCAGCCAAAACCTCCAGTTTTCAGCGCCTCCTGGACTCCTTTGAATCCACATTCTTCTGGTACCCTTCCTGCCGTCTACCATCCATATATTCAACATCAAAGCGTCCCATCTGATAGCAGGTATCTACGGAGCTGGCTGGATCCAGTACCCAGAGCAGAGAACCTCCCCGGGCAGGGATCTGTTAAGGCAGAGCCGCTGCTGGGCCGTCCCGGGGATGTCCATAAACAGGGAACACAGGAGTACAATTTAGAAACTTCTGCTGCAAGGGAAGGGATCGTTTCCAATCAAAGGCCCAGCTTCGAGGACAATAAAGTTTGTGAAGGAAGCGAAGACAAAGACAGGACAGATCAAAGTAAGTTATAAAAGTGAGGAAGTAAACAGTATAAAAGCTGGAGGAGGTGCAATAAAAGGGGACAATGCTGCGTAAAGTTTAAAATCAGGGCTTAAAGAAAAGTCTCAGCTTGCTGATGCCAACCTAAGGGGAGAGGTGGGGAGGGGAGGGGGGTGGCATTGTCTCTGCCGGTAAATAAAAATAAAAATAAAAATGAGCGCCGTCTCTGAGCTTAACAGAGTCCAGAGCGGACAAAAGCTGGAGCGAGTCATCCTCTCTCCTCCAGAGCGCTGGCTCCGGCAGCAGAGACCACTTTAGTAAGCGGGAGTAAATCTGCGCGGGTGCGGGCGGTGGGGAAGGGAAGGGACGGGGGGAGCCAGTAAGTGTCGGGGAGAAAGGTGGGGAAAGGGGAGCGGACGGCTGCGGTGGGGGAGAAGAAGAAGAAGGGGGGAAAGAGGAGAAAGAACGGAGGAAAAGTTCACGTGGGGGAAGTAAACAGCAGCGGGGGCTTTGCCGTGCCCGGCGCAGCCCGGCGGCCGCGGGGACCGGCTCGTTCCCCTCCGCGGCTGCGCTCGGCTTCGCGGCGGTGGCGTCTTTCCCTTTATTCCTCGTGTTTATTTGTTTGTTTGGGGGCTTTTTTAGGTGTTTGTTTATTAAACGCAATGGTTCAGGGTATGAATATTTCAAATCCACGCTCCTTCCTAGGACAAAAAAAAAAAAAAAAAAAAGAAAAAAAAAAAAAAGAAGAAAAGGAGGGAGGGGGGCTGCTTCCAGCTTAATTAGCTTTTATTTGTAATGTAGCCAGGTCGGGGAAACAGTTAAACTTCAGCATGTGCTTTTTCCGAGACTTGGTTTGTCTTTTTTTCCCCCTCAAATATTGAGGAAAAAAAATCATTCGCCTTGAAAATATTTAATAACACTATCAATAATGCTATTACTACTACTGCTATTATTAATAATGATTATAATAATGGTAATAATAACAATGCAATGGCGTTAGAGTAAGAAAGAATCCGTGCCGATCCGGTTGGTACCTGGGTGGTTTCCATCTGAAAGGTAAACCAGAGCCAGAGCCCAAGCAGGAGGCAAAGAGAAACTTGGCTTCACCCCCACGGTCAATATTTTGCGGTGAAAGCCGAAGTTTTGCAAACTGGCAGCGGAGCAGCCCCTGCCGAGGGTATAACTCCTCGGAGCCTGTGCAGGACGCACTGACACAGTCATTCTTTTTCCCCTTGAATTAACTTCTATTTTTTTTGTGTGTTCCCCCCAACGTGGAACAGCAACAGAGATTGCCATTGCAACCAGGCAATGAAAAATACAGTATATTCTCGCCCCTCATGATTTCCTCCCCTCCTTGTGCAGGATGTTACGGTGACTTTCCCCCCCCCCCCCCCATCATTTAGCTTGCATACAGACACACAGGCACACACACACTCACACACACACAAAAAGAAAGTCCTATTCTATTGTACTGGGCAGAGATCCAGAACAAACTGCAACCGTGAGGTGAATGATTTGAGAGAATTAAATATCCAGGTTCTGTGCTCAATGTCCCTGAAATTGAATATATAAAAATCTTGTCCAAGAAAATGTTATTAAGTTATAAGTAAGTGCAGGGACCCGCGCTAAGAGGATGCCGTGTGGTTTCTATGGCATGTGGTTACGACGCATATTTTGTTTTAAATAATAGTTTAATTTGGGCTGATGTTGAGAGCCTGCCAGGGCTGGAAGACGGAGCTGTTTCGCAGAAAGTACTCCCACCAATTTCCCTGACTTTCAATTTTTGAAAGTATTTCTTAATAATGAATTTCCGCCCCGTGTATGGCACAGGGATCTGTTAATTTATTTGCTGGATTTTAAAGAAAAGATGTGCCAGAACCTCTTCCCATTCACTTTCCTGTTTAGGGATTTGTGTATAGTGAATAGATAAAGCAATACTGGCAGTTAAAATATCCTATATTTTAACGATCCAAAACATGACCGAAAAGTAAAACCAAACCGAATAAAAATCTACTGTGAAGCAAAGCCCTCCATCGCCATTAAAGGATGGGTAGCAGGATTAACAGTATCAATTATTAACAGCTTTCTTCCTCTTTAATATTTAATTCTGCATATTAGATCAAGTCAATTACATTAAGGAAATAGCCGTGCAAATTTGTAAGAGGCAGTACTTACAGGAGAAGATTAACCGGATTCTTTTTTTAAAAAATATTCAATATATTTCATTTTACATAGAGGAAACGCTGTGATGGCGCGCGCGCGTGTGTATGTATATATTTATAATGGTCCATTTAATTGGTGTAAAGGTTTATGGCTGCAGCCATAATTTCAGAGGAGGCAAAGGAAATAAAATAGAAATACGTGGTCTGTCCGTAACCCTGCATTTTACTTTTTCCCGCCTCTCAACGGTCAGCCAATATTTGCATGTGATTAGTAAACGCTCTGTTATTTACCCTAAACCCACTTCACCTTTGGGTGCGACCTTCACCACTAACGTGTCTGGGGGGGGGGGTGTGGTGTGCGTGATTTCTGTTCCCAAAATGTTGTCGTTCCCCCCCTCCCGCTTGAACAGGCTAATTCCTGAAATGTCCTTTTCGCGAAAGGTTCCCACGTAACTTCTCCCACGCGTGAGGGCGGCGGGCAGCCTCGCATTTATTTTTGGCCGCGTTTGCAGCCCTGCAAATGTCCGTGTCTCTGGGTGACACTGTCCAGATCTCCGGCAGCAGAGCCCGTCCAGCCCTCAGAGGATGTTTATTGTATCGAGACCGTTTCTTGCCACAGAGAAAAAAAAAAAAAAAAAAAAAAAAAAAAAAAAAAAGAGAGAGAATAGTCACGATTTATGAACGGTTTCTCCAGAGCTTCTCCCTGCTCTTTTCCTGCGCGCTGTGTCCATAGGAGTGAATATGCAGACACGTGGGAAAACACGTCCAAAAAGAAAAATATCTATAATTTTT